>NC_041064.1:27265444-27580351 GCF_900634775.1 Gouania willdenowi | reverse complement strand
CGTGATTCTTAACATTGCAACTTGAAACTTTAAGAGAACATCAAAATTTTTTAGTATGGCCTAAAACAGCTTCAACACACTGAGAAAACGTCAGTTTGGGCCCTCTGAAGTGATTTTTAACATTGCAACTTGAAACTTTAAGAGAACATCAAAATTTTTAAGTATGGCCTAAAACAGCTTCAACACGCTGAGAAAACGTCAGTTTGGGCCATCTGAAGTGATTTTTAACATTGCAACTGGAAACTTTAAGAGAACAACTACATTTTTTAGTGTAGCCAAAAACAGCTTCAACACGCTGAGAAAACGTCAGTTTGGGCCCACTGAAGTGATTTTTAACATTGCAACTGAAACTATAAGAGAACAACTAAATTTTTTAGTATGGCCTAAAACAGCTTCAACACGCTGAGAAAACGTCAGTTTGGGCCCTCTGAAGTGATTTTTAACATTGCAACTTGAAACTTTAAGAGAACAACTAAATTTTTAAGTATGGCCTAAAACGGCTTCAACACGATGAGAAAACATCAGTTTGGGCCTTCTGAAGTGATTTTTAACATTGCAACTTGAAACTTTAAGAGAACAACTAAATTTTTTAGTATGGCCAAAAACAGCTTCAACACGCTGAGAAAACGTCAGTTTGGGCCCTCTGAAGTGATTCTTAACATTGCAACTTGAAACTTTAGGAGAACATCAAAATTTTTAAGTATGGCCTAAAACAACTTCAACACGCTGAGAAAACATCAGTTTGGGCCCTCTGAAGTAATTTTTAACATTGCAACTTGAAACTTTAAGAGAACAACTACATTTTTTAGTATAGCCAAAAACAGCTTCAACACGCTGAGAAAACATCAGTTTGGGCCCTCTGAAGTGATTCTTAACATTGCAACTTGAAACTTTAAGAGAACATCAAAATTTTTAGTATGGCCTAAAACAGCTTCGACACACTGAGAAAACGTCAGTTTGGGCCCTCTGAAGTGATTTTTAACATTGCAACTTGAAACTTTAAGAGAACAACAAAATTTTTTAGTATAGCCCAAAACAGCTTAAACACGCTGAGAAAACATCAGTTTGGGCCCTCTGAAGTAATTTTTAACATTGCAACTTGAAACTTTAAGAGAACAACTAAATTTTTTAGTATAGCCAAAAACAGCTTCAACACGCTGAGAAAACGTCAGTTTGGGCCCTCTGAAGTGATTCTTAACATTGCAACTTGAAACTTTAAGAGATCAACTAAATTTTTTAGTATGGCCTAAAACAGCTTCATCACGCTGAGAAAACGTCAGTTTGGGCCATCTGAAGTGATTTTTAACATTGCAACTGGAAACTTTAAGAGAACAACTACATTTTTTAGTGTAGCCAAAACAGCTTCAACACGCTGAGAAAACGTCAGTTTGGGCACTCTGAAGTGATTTTTAACATTGCAACTGAAACTATAAGAGAACAACTAAATTTTTTAGTATGGCCTAAAACAGCTTCAACACGCTGAGAAAATGTCAGTTTGGGCCCTCTGAAGTGATTTTTAACATTGCAACTTGAAACTTTAAGAGAACAACTAAATTTTTTAGTATAGCCAAAAACAGCTTCAACACGCTGAGAAAACATCAGTTTGGGCACTCTGAAGTGATTTTTTACATAACAAAATGAAACTTTAAGAGAACAACTAAATTTTTTAGTGTAGCCAAAAACAGCTTCAACACGCTGAGAAAACGTCAGTTTGGAACCTCTGAAGTGATTTTTAACATTGCAACTTGAAACTTTAAGAGAACAACTAAATCTTTTAGTATAGCAAAAAACAGCTTCAACACGGTGAGAAAACGTCAGTTTGGGACCTTTGAAGTGATTTTTAACATTGCAACTTGAAACTTTAAGAGAACAACTAAATTTATTAGTATAGCCAAAAACAGCTTCAACACGCTGAGAAAACGTCAGTTTGGGCCCTCTGAAGTGATTCTTAACATTGCAACTTGAAACTTTAGGAGAACATCAAAATTTTTAAGTATGGCCTAAAACAACTTCAACACGCTGAGAAAACATCAGTTTGGGCCCTCTGAAGTAATTTTTACCATTGCAACTTGAAACTTTAAGAGAACAACTACATTTTTTAGTATAGCCAAAAAACAGCTTCAACACGCTGAGAAAACGTCAGTTTGGGCCCTCTGAAGTAATTTTTAACATTGCAACTTGAAACTTTAAGAGAACATCAAAATTTTTTAGTATGGCCTAAAACAGCTTCGACACACTGAGAAAACGTCAGTTTGGGCCCTCTGAAGTGATTCTTAACATTGCAACTTGAAACTTTAAGAGAACATCAAAATTTTTAAGTATGGCCTAAAACAGCTTCAACACGCTGAGAAAACATCAGTTTGGGCCCTCTGAAGTGATTTTTAACATTGCAACTGGAAACTTTAAGAGAACAACTACATTTTTTAGTGTAGCCAAAAACAGCTTCAACACGCTGAGAAAACGTCAGTTTGGGCACTCTGAAGTGATTTTTAACATTGCAACTGAAACTATAAGAGAACAACTAAATTTTTTAGTATGGCCTAAAACAGCTTCAACACGCTGAGAAAACGTCAGTTTGGGCCCTCTGAAGTGATTTTTAACATTGCAACTTGAAACTTTAAGAGAACTTTAAAAATTTTAAGTATGGCCTAAAACGGCTTCAACACGATGAGAAAACATCAGTTTGGGCCTTCTGAAGTGATTTTTAACATTGCAACTTGAAACTTTAAGAGAACAACTAAATTTTTTAGTATGGCCTAAAACAGCTTCAACACGCTGAGAAAACGTCAGTTTGGGCCCTCTGAAGAAATTTTTAACATTGCAACTTGAAACTTTAAGAGAACAACTAC
The DNA here is from genome assembly GCF_900634775.1 of Gouania willdenowi. Taxonomy (NCBI): domain Eukaryota; kingdom Metazoa; phylum Chordata; class Actinopteri; order Blenniiformes; family Gobiesocidae; genus Gouania; species Gouania willdenowi. The sequence goes on along the minus strand of NC_041064.1, from coordinate 27,577,502 downwards.
ATTTTTTAGTATGGCCAAAAACAGCTTCATCACGCTGAGAAAACGTCAGTTTGGGCCATCTGAAGTGATTTTTAACATTGCAACTGGAAACTTTAAGAGAACAACTACATTTTTTAGTGTAGCCAAAAACAGCTTCAACACGCTGAGAAAACGTCAGTTTGGGCACTCTGAAGTGATTTTTAACATTGCAACTGAAACTATAAGAGAACAACTAAATTTTTTAGTATGGCCTAAAACAGCTTCAACACGCTGAGAAAACATCAGTTTGGGCCCTCTGAAGTAATTTTTAACATTGCAACTTGAAACTTTAAGAGAACAACTAAATTTTTTAGTATAGCCAAAAACAGCTTCAACACGCTGAGAAAACGTCAGTTTGGGCCCTCTGAAGTAATTTTTAACATTGCAACTTGAAACTTTAAGAGAACAACTAAATTTTTTAGTATGGCCTAAAACAGCTTCATCACGCTGAGAAAACGTCAGTTTGGGCCATCTGAAGTGATTTTTAACATTGCAACTGGAAACTTTAAGAGAACAACTAAATTTTTTAGTATAGCCAAAAACAGCTTCAACACGCTGAGAAAACGTCAGTTTGGGCCCTCTGAAGTGATTCTTAACATTGCAACTTGAAACTTTAAGAGAACATCAAAATTTTTTAGTATGGCCTAAAACAGCTTCGACACACTGAGAAAACGTCAGTTTGGGCCCTCTGAAGTGATTTTTAACATTGCAACTTGAAACTTTAAGAGAACAACAAAATTTTTTAGTATAGCCCAAAACAGCTTAAACACGCTGAGAAAACATCAGTTTGGGCCCTCTGAAGTAATTTTTAACATTGCAACTTGAAACTTTAAGAGAACAACTAAATTTTTTAGTATAGCCAAAACAGCTTCAACACGCTGAGAAAACGTCAGTTTGGGCCCTCTGAAGTGATTTTTAACATTGCAACTTGAAACTTTAAGAGAACATCAAATTTTTTAAGTATGGCCTAAAACAGCTTCGACACACTGAGAAAACGTCAGTTTGGGCCCTCTGAAGTGATTTTTAACATTGCAACTTGAAACTTTAAGAGAACAACAAAATTTTTTAGTATAGCCAAAATCAGCTTCAACACGCTGAGAAAACGTCAGTTTGGGCCCTCTGAAGTAATTTTTAACATTGCAACTTGAAACTTTAAGAGAACAACTAAATTTTTTAGTATAGCCAAAAACAGCTTCAACACGCTGAGAAAACGTCAGTTTGGGCCCTCTGAAGTGATTTTTAACATTGCAACTTGAAACTTTAAGAGAACATCAAAATTTTTTAGTATGGCCTAAAACAGCTTCAACACACTGAGAAAACGTCAGTTTGGGCCCTCTGAAGTGATTTTTTACATTGCAACTTGAAACTTTAAGAGAACATCAAAAGTTTTAAGTATGGCCTAAAACAGCTTCAACACGCTGAGAAAACGTCAGTTTGGGCCCTCTGAAGTAAATTTTAACATTGCAACTTGAAACTTTAAGAGAACAACTAAATTTTTTAGTATGGCCTAAAACAGCTTCAACACGCTGAGAAAACGTCAGTTTGGGCCCTCTGAAGTGATTTTTAACATTGCAACTTGAAACTTTAAGAGATCAACTAAATTTTTTAGTATGGCCTAAAACAGCTTCATCACGCTGAGAAAACGTCAGTTTGGGCCATCTGAAGTGATTTTTAACATTGCAACTGGAAACTTTAAGAGAACAACTAAATTTTTTAGTATGGCCTAAAACAGCTTCATCACGCTGAGAAAACGTCAGTTTGGGCCCTCTGAAGTGATTTTTAACATTGCAACTGGAAACTTTAAGAGAACAACTAAATTTTTTAGTATAGCCAAAAACAGCTTCAACACGCTGAGAAAACGTCAGTTTGGGCACTCTGAAGTGATTTTTAACATTGCAACTGAAACTATAAGAGAACAACTAAATTTTTTAGTATGGCCTAAAACAGCTTCAACACGCTGAGAAAACGTCAGTTTGGGCCCTCTGAAGTGATTTTTAACATTGCAACTTGAAACTTTAAGAGAACTTTAAAATTTTTAAGTATGGCCTAAAACGGCTTCAACACGATGAGAAAACATCAGTTTGGGCCTTCTGAAGTGATTTTTAACATTGCAACTTGAAACTTTAAGAGAACTTTAAAAATTTTAAGTATGGCCTAAAACGGCTTCAACACGATGAGAAAACATCAGTTTGGGCCTTCTGAAGTGATTTTTAACATTGCAACTTGAAACTTTAAGAGAACAACTAAATTTTTTAGTATGGCCAAAAACAGCTTCAACACGCTGAGAAAACATCAGTTTGGGCACTCTGAAGTGATTTTTTACATAACAAAATGAAACTTTAAGAGAACAACTAAATTTTTTAGTGTAGCCAAAAACAGCTTCAACACGCTGAGAAAACGTCAGTTTGGAACCTCTGAAGTGATTTTTAACATTGCAACTTGAAACTTTAAGAGAACAACTAAATCTTTTAGTATAGCAAAAAACAGCTTCAACACGGTGAGAAAACGTCAGTTTGGGACCTTTGAAGTGATTTTTAACATTGCAACTTGAAACTTTAAGAGAACAACTAAATTTATTAGTATAGCCAAAAACAGCTTCAACACGCTGAGAAAACGTCAGTTTGGGCCCTCTGAAGTGATTCTTAACATTGCAACTTGAAACTTTAGGAGAACATCAAAATTTTTAAGTATGGCCTAAAACAACTTCAACACGCTGAGAAAACATCAGTTTGGGCCCTCTGAAGTAATTTTTACCATTGCAACTTGAAACTTTAAGAGAACAACTAAATTTTTTAGTATAGCCAAAAACAGCTTCAACACGCTGAGAAAACGTCAGTTTGGGCCCTCTGAAGTGATTCTTAACATTGCAACTTGAAACTTTAAGAGAACATCAAAATTTTTTAGTATGGCCTAAAACAGCTTCGACACACTGAGAAAACGTCAGTTTGGGCCCTCTGAAGTGATTCTTAACATTGCAACTTGAAACTTTAAGAGAACATCAAAATTTTTAAGTATGGCCTAAAACAGCTTCAACACGCTGAGAAAACGTCAGTTTGGGCCATCTGAAGTGATTTTTAACATTGCAACTGGAAACTTTAAGAGAACAACTACATTTTTTAGTGTAGCCAAAAACAGCTTCAACACGCTGAGAAAACGTCAGTTTGGGCACTCTGAAGTGATTTTTAACATTGCAACTGAAACTATAAGAGAACAACTAAATTTTTTAGTATGGCCTAAAACAGCTTCAACACGCTGAGAAAACGTCAGTTTGGGCCCTCTGAAGTGATTTTTAACATTGCAACTTGAAACTTTAAGAGAACTTTAAAAATTTTAAGTATGGCCTAAAACGGCTTCAACACGATGAGAAAACATCAGTTTGGGCCTTCTGAAGTGATTTTTAACATTGCAACTTGAAACTTTAAGAGAACAACTAAATTTTTTAGTATGGCCTAAAACAGCTTCAACACGCTGAGAAAACGTCAGTTTGGGCCCTCTGAAGAAATTTTTAACATTGCAACTTGAAACTTTAAGAGAACAACTACATTTTTTAGTATGGCCAAAAACAGCTTCAACACGCTGAGAAAACGTCAGTTTGGGCCCTCTGAAGTGATTCTTAACATTGCAACTTGAAACTTTAGGAGAACATCAAAATTTTTACGTATGGCCTAAAACAACTTCAACACGCTGAGAAAACATCAGTTTGGGCCCTCTGAAGTAATTTTTAACATTGCAACTTGAAACTTTAAGAGAACAACTACATTTTTTAGTATAGCCAAAAACAGCTTCAACACGCTGAGAAAACGTCAGTTTGGGCCCTCTGAAGTAATTTTTAACATTGCAACTTGAAACTTTAAGAGAACATCAAAATTTTTTAGTATGGCCTAAAACAGCTTCGACACACTGAGAAAACGTCAGTTTGGGCCCTCTGAAGTGATTTTTAACATTGCAACTTGAAACTTTAAGAGAACAACAAAATTTTTTAGTATAGCCCAAAACAGCTTAAACACGCTGAGAAAACATCAGTTTGGGCCCTCTGAAGTAATTTTTAACATTGCAACTTGAAACTTTAAGAGAACAACAAAATTTTTTAGTATAGCCAAAAACAGCTTCAACACGCTGAGAAAACGTCAGTTTGGGCCCTCTGAAGTGATTTTTAACATTGCAACTGGAAACTTTAAGAGAACAACTACATTTTTTAGTGTAGCCAAAAACAGCTTCAACACGCTGAGAAAACGTCAGTTTGGGCACTCTGAAGTGATTTTTAACATTGCAACTGAAACTATAAGAGAACAACTAAATTTTTTAGTATGGCCTAAAACAGCTTCAACACGCTGAGAAAACGTCAGTTTGGGCCCTCTGAAGTGATTTTTAACATTGCAACTTGAAACTTTAAGAGAACTTTAAAATTTTTAAGTATGGCCTAAAACAACTTCAACACGCTGAGAAAACATCAGTTTGGGCCCTCTGAAGTAATTTTTAACATTGCAACTTGAAACTTTAAGAGAACAACTAAATTTTTTAGTATAGCCAAAAACAGCTTCAACACGCTGAGAAAACGTCAGTTTGGGCCCTCTGAAGTAATTTTTAACATTGCAACTTGAAACTTTAAGAGAACATCAAAATTTTTTAGTATGGCCTAAAACAGCTTCGACACACTGAGAAAACGTCAGTTTGGGCCCTCTGAAGTGATTTTTAACATTGCAACTTGAAACTTTAAGAGAACAACAAAATTTTTTAGTATAGCCCGAAACAGCTTAAACACGCTGAGAAAACGTCAGTTTGGGCCCTCTGAAGTAATTTTTAACATTGCAACTTGAAACTTTAAGAGAACAACTAAATTTTTTAGTATAGCCAAAAACAGCTTCAACACGCTGAGAAAACGTCAGTTTGGGCCCTCTGAAGTGATTTTTAACATTGCAACTTGAAACTTTAAGAGAACATCAAAATTTTTTAGTATGGCCTAAAACAGCTTCAACACACTGAGAAAACGTCAGTTTGGGCCCTCTGAAGTGATTTTTTACATTGCAACTTGAAACTTTAAGAGAACATCAAAAGTTTTAAGTATGGCCTAAAACAGCTTCAACACGCTGAGAAAACGTCAGTTTGGGCCCTCTGAAGTAAATTTTAACATTGCAACTTGAAACTTTAAGAGAACAACTAAATTTTTTAGTATGGCCTAAAACAGCTTCAACACGCTGAGAAAACGTCAGTTTGGGCCCTCTGAAGTGATTTTTAACATTGCAACTTGAAACTTTAAGAGATCAACTAAATTTTTTAGTATGGCCTAAAACAGCTTCATCACGCTGAGAAAACGTCAGTTTGGGCCATCTGAAGTGATTTTTAACATTGCAACTGGAAACTTTAAGAGAACAACTAAATTTTTTAGTATGGCCTAAAACAGCTTCATCACGCTGAGAAAACGTCAGTTTGGGCCCTCTGAAGTGATTTTTAACATTGCAACTGGAAACTTTAAGAGAACAACTAAATTTTTTAGTATAGCCAAAAACAGCTTCAACACGCTGAGAAAACGTCAGTTTGGGCACTCTGAAGTGATTTTTAACATTGCAACTGAAACTATAAGAGAACAACTAAATTTTTTAGTATGGCCTAAAACAGCTTCAACACGCTGAGAAAACGTCAGTTTGGGCCCTCTGAAGTGATTTTTAACATTGCAACTTGAAACTTTAAGAGAACTTTAAAATTTTTAAGTATGGCCTAAAACGGCTTCAACACGATGAGAAAACATCAGTTTGGGCCTTCTGAAGTGATTTTTAACATTGCAACTTGAAACTTTAAGAGAACAACTAAATTTTTTAGTATGGCCTAAAACAGCTTCAACACGCTGAGAAAACGTCAGTTTGGGCCCTCTGAAGTAATTTATAACATTGCAACTTGAAACTTTAAGAGAACAACTACATTTTTTAGTATGGCCTAAAACAGCTTCAACACGCTGAGAAAATGTCAGTTTGGGCCCTCTGAAGTAATTTTTAACATTGCAACTTGAAACTTTAAGAGAACAACTACATTTTTTAGTATGGCCTAAAACAGCTTCAACACGCTGAGAAAACATCAGTTTGGGCCCTCTGAAGTGATTTTTAACATTGCAACTTGAAACTTTAAGAGAACAACTACATTTTTTAGTATGGCCAAAAACAGCTTCAACACGCTGAGAAAACGTCAGTTTGGGCCCTCTGAAGTGATTTTTAACATTGCAACTTGAAACTTTAAGAGAACAACTAAATTTTTTAGTATAGCCAAAAACAGCTTCAACACGTTGAGAAAACGTCAGTTTGGGCCCTCTGAAGTGATTCTTAACATTGCAACTTGAAACTTTAGGAGAACATCAAAATTTTTAAGTATGGCCTAAAACAACTTCAACACGCTGAGAAAACATCAGTTTGGGCCCTCTGAAGTAATTTTTAACATTGCAACTTGAAACTTTAAGAGAACTAAATTTTTTAGTATAGCCAAAAACAGCTTCAACACGCTGAGAAAACGTCAGTTTGGGCCCTCTGAAGTGATTTTTACCATTGCAACTTGAAACTTTAATGCTACGTTCACACCAAACGCGGTTTCTGCTGGACCGTTCGCGTCTGTCGCGCGAAACCTTCCGCAGGATTCGCGGGATCAAAAAATGTTTCCCTATTCGCTTCATTCGCGTCTGAAGCGAAGCTCCGCCCACCAGACTCCCAAACGGCGACAACCAGGCTCTGTTTGTTTCCACACCCAAAATGGAGGACCCCAGGAAAATCGCTGCACTTTACCTCTTTTTGAAGAGGAAAAGCCGTCAAAACGCACGACGCCGGCGTTCCTGGATTCACCAGGTGAACCAGCAACGTAACCAACTTGGTGAGTTTCACTGCCTGCTCCAGGAGCTTCGCCTGGATGATGACCGCTTCCAGCGGTACCTGCGACTGACCGTTGCCCAATTCGACGACCTGCTGGGTCGGATTGGCCCACGGATCTCCCGGCAGGACACCAACTACCGGCGTTCCATCTCTGCATCCGAACGGCTGTCCATCTGTCTCCGGTAAGTTTCATTAACCGAAGATGCCATTGCCATGATTCATCAGACATATCGCTCAAATACACAATAAAGATAGATACTCCATTAAAATGTTTGTCCTCTTTAGATGCCTATTCTGGGAAATAAGGCCTGCCTCATTAATACTATTTATTGTTGATAATTAATATATTATTTAAGTAATAATTCACAAATAATTTATTTACTATTGGTAATTATTTTCCTCTGAAGAAACCTATTCTGGGAGATTAGACCTGCTTCATTAATACTATTATGTATTTTCTATAATTTCTTTAATATGAAGCAATCATAAATCATTATGTACTAATAATTATTGTCCTCTGGCTACACCTATTCTGGGAGATTAGGCCTGCTTCATTAATATTATTTATAATTCATGTAATATTTAAGTAATAATTCATAAATCATTATTTATTTACTATTGTTAATTATTGTCCTCTGGAGAAACCTATTCTGGTGAGATTGGGCCTGCTTCATTAAAATTATCTATTGTTGATAATTAATATATTATTTAAGTAATAATTCACAAATCATTATTTATTTACTATTGGTAATTATTTTCTCTCATTAATAATATTATGTATTGTTTATAATTTATTTAATATGAAGTAATCATAAATCATTATGTACTAATAATTATTGTCCTCTGGAGACACATTGTGGGAGATAAGGCGTGTTCTCTCTCTCTCATTTCTTCCTCTTTTATGCACACACCCACATTATGTATATTTGATCATCAATCGATCTAATCTTTTCTGTGTCGTTCACCGTGCAGGTACCTGGCCACAGGTGACTCCTTCAGGACCATAGCAAACAGCTTCCGCGTTGGGGTCTCCACCGTCTCCTACATTGTGCCTGAGGTTGCAGCTGCTATCTGGGACTGCCTAGTGGAGGAGTTCATGGCTGTTCCCACCGCAGAGGAGTGGAAGTCCATTGCTGAGACCTTTGAGGCAAAGTGGAATTTCCCTCTCTGCTGTGGAGCACTTGATGGCAAACATGTTGTCCTTAAAGCCCCCCCCAAGTCAGGATCAATGTTCTACAACTACAAGGGAACATATTCTTTAGTTCTCCTTGCAGTTGTAGACGCAAATTATTGTTTCCGGGTGATTGATGTCGGGGGCTATGGGAGAACAAGTGATGGAGGGATCCTCGCCAACTCCACGTTTGGTCAGGCTCTCCGGGCCGGCACCCTCCCCTTGCCTGCAGACCAGACACTGCCAGGGGCAGACCACCGTGGGCCACAGCCACACGCGTTTGTTGCCGATGAGGCTTTTCCACTCAGGAAAAACCTCATGAGGCCATTTCCTGGGCGCAACATCCCAAGAGAGCGGAAAATTTTCAATTACCGTCTGTCCCGGGCTCGTATGGTGGTGGAAGATGCCTTTGGCATCCTCTCCTCTCAGTGGAGAATGTACAGGCGTGCCATGGAGGTGAGGGTAGATGTTGCAGAGAAATGTGTGAAGGCAACCTGTGTTCTGCACAACTTCCTGCGACACACATCTACCACAGCCAGGGTGAACAATCCAACTGCTGAGGTGGAGCCACTGCCAGGACTGGGAAGAGTTGCCGCCAACTACTCTGGACGGGAGGCCATCAGGGTGCGAGAGGTCTTCACATCATACTTCTCTGCAGAGGGAGCTGTTCCGTGGCAAGACAGCAGGCTGTCATAGTGCACCAGCGCACACAAAACGGCTCTTTTAAGAGCCAACCACATACGTCTATAGAGCATACTTCCTACTGCATTAACATGTGTATAATAAATATGGATAATTGGGGGAGAGACATTTGCCATCTTCATTTTTAACCAGACATAAACAATCCATGAAACCTCACCTCAGAAATTCAGTTAAGGCATTAAAGGTCTCACAGAGACATAAGGAAACTCTAAATTCTTATATGAACATTATATATAACCTTGATGTGGAATACACATATAGATGTTTAGATGCATTGGTAAAAAATACATAGAAAGCGAATGTCAACTTGAAAATGTGATTTTACTCAACAATCCTTAAAGAACATTATTTACATGAGCTTTATAATACCTCGATTTTAAACAAACTATTATGTTAACTTTATAATACCTCGATTTTAAACAAACTATTATATTAACTTTGTAATACCTCGATTTTAAACAAACTATTATATTAACTTTATAATACCTCAATTTTAAACAAACTATTCACATGAACTTTATAATACCTCAATTTTAAACAAACTATTCACATGAACTTTATAATACCTCAATTTTAAACAAACTATTTACATTAACTTTATAAAACTTCGAAATAAACTATTTACAATGTGATTCCTACCATGCAAAGAGTGCCCCCACCCCACCCCACCCAGCCAAATCTAAAACCTATTCAAAATTTTCTAAATTTAGATGTCACCGGAAGATTGTCAACAAGTACTTTGTACATTTGTAATTTTACAAACTCCCTGTTTTCTGGGGGCACTCTTTGCAGGGTAGGAAGCAGGCTTTTTAAAAACATTTCATCTGCCGACATAGGTGGTGGTGGAGAAGGAGGAGGTCTTCTGAGGGCCTCCATGATGACCAGGTCCATCTCACTTGGGCCTTGGCTGGGTCTCTTCTTTGCTCTCCTTCCTTTAAAGAAACATATTAACATATATTAATAGCTTATCAAGTCACTGTTACTTAAATACGATCATAGATATATTTTAATTAATCGAGGTAATGATCAACATTGTCATCACTGATATACCAAGCATTTAAAGATACATTGTATTTATAACAGAATGCAAAACAACTTCTGTTATGATCATACCAGATGGTTTGGCTGCACTTGATCCTGCAGGAGATGCTGCTGCAGCATTAGCAGGAACCCTTGCAACAGCAGCAGCACCCCCATCAGCACCTCCAGCCTCCACATCAGCACCACCAGCATCCTCTCCTTCGCCCTCACCTTCTGCTTCCTCTCCCTCATTGTTTACCTCTGAGTGACAACAAACATGAGATATGAAACATTACTATACATTTTAAATCATGATACTAGATTTTTATCCCCCCCCACCCACACTAGAAGAAGTCCTATTGTGCATAAAGGTCTGATTATGAAGCAGATACATTTTTCTATATGTATATATGTCTGCACTGATAAACAAACCTCCAGTCTCTGATGGATGACCATATTCTGCAGCCCTGTCTTCCTCAACCCCCTGCACCATGTTGCTGCTGGTGTCTCTCGGTGAAATGAAGGGGTCGAGGAAGGACATGACCGCAGAGTATTTCCACCTTTTTGATGGCCCTGCAGCTGACCCACTCCTTTTCTCCAGACACTTTCTTTTTTCCTTTAAATACGTGTCTCTCAGGCCCTTCCACCTTTTACGGCAGAGATCCGCTGTTATAAACAGCAGAAAAATAAACAATAATATGTATACAACGGTATAACATATATCAATCCTTACTAAATAAAATAAAATGTTTTTATTAATTTATATATTGCCACTCTAAATTAAATTGATGACGTTTGTTTTATAAATATGAAATAGTGTATCAATATTATGTAATATACATGTACAGACTGTATATATAAAAATTGTGCAGAATTTATATTGAGTGTGTATTGTAAAAATAGTAATATAAGTTAAATATTTTTTGTGTGTGATATTATGTAGATAACCTGGTTTTTTATGTTGTGATGGTGAAATAAGCTTTGCTTCAACCTATACCCTTTCAGCTGAAGAATTGAACTACTGGGTATTGTTTGTTCTGTACTTGTTTATGAAGACTATATAATTCTAATTCAATTCAATGAACCACAAGTGAAAAAGGCGGTAAAATGACACAGCGGCCATTAGCTGCAAATCCTAGCTCATTGCCGACTTTCAAAGATGAAAACTACAGAGAAAGAAGATTTACCTGCTAGTCCCACCGCTTCGCCGATCGTCCTCCACGCCAGGTCCTTCTTGGTCCGGTCCCGGTACCAATAACTGGCTGTGTTGTACAGCTCAGGGTGGTCACACACCGCTACGATTAGCTTGTCATCCATGTTTGAATAGGTGGGTGGACTGGTTTCCGCGTTGACGGCATGACGTCATTGCCAACAAGGACTCTGATTGGCGTTCGCGCCTGCGCGTCACGCGAAACTGCCGCTGGAGTTCAATATTTTCAACTCAAGCGAACGGCGAATAACGCGAAAATCGGGAACGCGCTTGCCGCAGCATTCGCGTTCAACGCGCGAAACAGTTCGCGCCGCCCCACCGGCGAATAATTCGCCTCCCAGCGCGTCTAAACCATTGACTTTGCATGTAATCTGTTCGCTTGTGCCGCAGAAACCGCGTTTGGTGTGAACGTAGCATAAGAGAACATCAAAATTTTTAAGTATGGCCTAAAACAGCTTCAACACGCTGAGAAAACATCAGTTTGGGCCCTCTGAAGTGATTTTTAACATTGCAACTTGAAACTTTAAGAGAACAACTAAATTTTTTAGTATGGCCTAAAACAGCTTCGACACACTGAGAAAACGTCAGTTTGGGCCCTCTGAAGTGATTTTTAACATTGCAACTTGAAACTTTAAGAGAACAACTAAATTTTTTAGTGTAGGCAAAAACAGCTTCAACACGCTGAGAAAACGTCAGTTTGGGCCCTCTGAAGTGATTTTTAACATTGCAACTTGAAACTTTAAGAGAATAACTAAATTTTTTAGTATAGCAAAAAACAGCTTCAACACGGTGAGAAAACGTCAGTTTGGGCCCTCTGAAGTGATTTTTAACATTGCAACTTGAAACTTTAAGAGAACAACTAAATTTATTAGTATGGCCTAAAACAGCTTCAACACGCTGAGAAAACGTCAGTTTGGGCCGTCTGAAGTGATTTTTAACATTGCAATTTGAAACTTTAAGAGAACAACTAAATTTTTTAGTATGGCGTGAAACAGCTTCAACACGCTGAGAAAACATCTGTTTGGGCCCTCTGAAGTAATTTTTAACATTGCAACTTTAAACTTTAAGAGAACAACTAAATTTTTTTGTATAGCCAAAAACAGCTTCAACACGCTGAGAAAACGTCAGTTTGGGCCCTCTGAAGTGATTTTTAACATTGCAACTTGAAACTTTAAGAGAACAACTAAATTTATTAGTATGGCCTAAAACAGCTTCAACACGCTGAGAAAACATCAGTTTGGGCCCTCTGAAGTGATTTTTAACACAGCAACGTGAAACTTTAAGAGATCAACTAAATTTTTTTAGTGTAGCCAAAAACAGCTTCAACACGCTGAGAAAACGTCAGTTTGGGCCCTCTGAAGTGATTTTTAACATTGCAACTTGAATCTTTAAGAGAACAACTTAATTTTTTAGTATGGCCTAAAACAGCTTCAACACGCTGAGAAAACGTCAGTTTGGGCCCTCTGAAGTAATTTTTAACATTGCAACTTGAAACTTTAAGAGAACAACTAAATTTTTTAGTATAGCCAAAAACAGCTTCAACACGCTGAGAAAACGTCAGTTTGGGCCCTCTGAAGTGATTCTTAATATTGCAACTTAAAACTTTAAGAGATCAACTAAATTTTTAAGTATGGCCTAAAACAGCTTCAACACGCTGAGAAAATGTCAGTTTGGGCCCTCTGAAGTGATTCTTAACATTGCAACTTGAAACTTTAAGAGAACATCAAAATTTTTAAGTATGGCCTAAAACAGCTTCAACACGCTGAGAAAACATCTGTTTGGGCCCTCTGAAGTGATTTTTAACATTGCAACTTGAAACTTTAAGAGAACAACTAAATTTTTTAGTTTAGCAAAAAACAGCTTCAACACGGTAAGAAAACGTCAGTTTGGGCCCTCTGAAGTGATTTTTAACATTGCAACTTGAAACTTTAAGAGAAGAACTAAATTTTTTAGTATGGCGTAAAACAGCTTCAACACGCTGAGAAAACATCTGTTTGGGCCCTCTGAAGTAATTTTTAACATTGCAACTTTAAACTTTAAGAGAACAAATAAATTTTTTAGTATAGCCAAAAACAGCTTCAACACGCTGAGAAAACGTCAGTTTGGGCCCTCTGAAGTGATTCTTAACATTGCAACTTGAAACTTTAAGCGAACATCAAAATTTTTAAGTATGGCCTAAAACAACTTCAACACGCTGAGAAAACATCAGTTTGGGCCCTCTGAAGTGATTTTTAACATTGCAACTTGAATCTTTAAGAGAACAACTTAATTTTTTAGTATGGCCTAAAACAGCTTCAACACGCTGAGAAAACATCTGTTTGGGCCCTCTGAAGTAATTTTTAACATTGCAACTTGAAACTTTAAGAGAACAACTAAATTTTTTAGTATGGCGTGAAACAGCTTCAACACGCTGAGAAAACATCTGTTTGGGCCCTCTGAAGTAATTTTTAACATTGCAACTTTAAACTTTAAGAGAACAACTAAATTTTTTTGTATAGCCAAAAACAGCTTCAACACGCTGAGAAAACGTCAGTTTGGGCCCTCTGAAGTGATTTTTAACATTGCAACTTGAAACTTTAAGAGAACAACTAAATTTATTAGTATGGCCTAAAACAGCTTCAACACGCTGAGAAAACATCAGTTTGGGCCCTCTGAAGTGATTTTTAACACAGCAACGTGAAACTTTAAGAGATCAACTAAACTTTTTTAGTGTAGCCAAAAACAGCTTCAACACGCTGAGAAAACGTCAGTTTGGGCCCTCTGAAGTGATTTTTAACATTGCAACTTGAATCTTTAAGAGAACAACTTAATTTTTTAGTATGGCCTAAAACAGCTTCAACACGCTGAGAAAACGTCAGTTTGTGCCCTCTGAAGTAATTTTTAACATTGCAACTTGAAACTTTAAGAGAACAACTAAATTTTTTAGTATAGCCAAAAACAGCTTCAACACACTGAGAAAACGTCAGTTTGGGCCCTCTGAAGTGATTCTTAATATTGCAACTTAAAACTTTAAGAGATCAACTAAATTTTTAAGTATGGCCTAAAACAGCTTCAACACGCTGAGAAAATGTCAGTTTGGGCCCTCTGAAGTGATTCTTAACATTGCAACTTGAAACTTTAAGAGAACATCAAAATTTTTAAGTATGGCCTAAAACAGCTTCAACACGCTGAGAAAACGTCAGTTTGGGCCCTCTGAAGTGATTTTTAACATTGCAACTTGAAACTTTAAGAGAACAACTAAATTTTTTAGTTTAGCAAAAAACAGCTTCAACACGGTAAGAAAACGTCAGTTTGGGCCCTCTGAAGTGATTTTTAACATTGCAACTTGAAACTTTAAGAGAAGAACTAAATTTTTTAGTATGGCGTAAAACAGCTTCAACACGCTGAGAAAACATCTGTTTGGGCCCTCTGAAGTAATTTTTAACATTGCAACTTTAAACTTTAAGAGAACAACTAAATTTTTTAGTATAGCCAAAAACAGCTTCAACACGCTGAGAAAACGTCAGTTTGGGCCCTCTGAAGTGATTTTTAACATTGCAACTTGAAACTTTAAGAGAACATCAAAATTTTTAAGTATGGCCTAAAACAACTTCAACACGCTGAGAAAACATCAGTTTGGGCCCTCTGAAGTGATTTTTAACATTGCAACTTGAAACTTTAATAGAACAACTAAATTTTTTAGTATGGCCAAAAACAGCTTCAACACGCTGAGAAAACGTCAGTTTGGGCCCTCTGAAGTGATTTTTAACACAGCAAATTGAAACTTTTAGAGATCAACTAAAATTTTTTAGTGTAGCCAAAAACAGCTTCAACACGCTGAGAAAACGTCAGTTTGGGCCCTCTGAAGTGATTTTTAACATTGCAACTTGAATCTTTAAGAGAACAACTTAATTTTTTAGTATGGCCTAAAACAGCTTCAACACGCTGAGAAAACATCTGTTTGGGCCCTCTGAAGTAATTTTTAACATTGCAACTTGAAACTTTAAGAGAACAACTAAATTTTTTAGTATAGCCAAAAACAGCTTCAAGACGCTGAGAAAACGTCAGTTTGGGCCCTCTGAAGTGATTCTTAACATTGCAACTTGAAACTTTAAGAGAACAACAAAATTTTTTAGTATAGCCAAAAACAGCTTCAACACGCTGAGAAAACGTCAGTTTGGGCCCTCTGAAGTGATTTTTAACATTGCAACTTGAATCTTTAAGAGAACAACTTATTTTTTTAGTATGGCCTAAAACAGCTTCAACACGCTGAGAAAACGTCAGTTTGGGCCCTCTGAACTAATTTTTAACATTGCAACTTGAAACTTTAAGAGAACAACAAAATTTTTTAGTATAGCCAAAAACAGCTTCAACACGCTGAGAAAACGTCAGTTTGGGCCCTCTGAAGTGATTTTTAACATTGTAACTTGAAACTTTAAGAGAACATCAACATTTTTAAGTATGGCCTAAAACAGCTTCAACACGCTGAGAAAACATCAGTTTGGGCCCTCTGAAGTGATTTTTAACATTGCAACTTGAAACTTTAAGAGAACAACTAAATTTATTAGTATGGCCTAAAACAGCTTCAACACGCTGAGAAAACATCAGTTTGGGCCCTCTGAAGTGATTTTTAACACAGCAAATTGAAACTTTAAGTGATCAACTACATTTTTTTAGTGTAGCCAAAAACAGCTTCAACACGCTGAGAAAACGTCAGTTTGGGCCCTCTGAAGTGATTTTTAACATTGCAACTTGAATCTTTAAGAGAACAACTTAATTTTTTAGTATGGCCTAAAACAGCTTCAACACGCTGAGAAAACGTCAGTTTGGGCCCTCTGAAGTGATTTTTAACATTGCAACTTGAAACTTTAAGAGAACAACTAAATTTTTTAGTATAGCCAAAAACAGCTTCAACACGCTGAGAAAACGTCAGTTTGGGCCCTCTGAAGTGATTCTTAACATTGCAACTTGAAACTTTAAGAGAACATCAAAATTTTTTAGTATGGCCTAAAACACCTTCAACACGCTGAGAAAACGTCAGTTTGGGCCCTCTGAAGTGATTTTTAACATTGCAACTTGAATCTTTAAGAGAACAACTTTATTTTTTAGTATGGCCTAAAACAGCTTCAACACGCTGAGAAAACGTCAGTTTGGGCCCTCTGAAGTAATTTTTAACATTGCAACTTGAAACTTTAAGAGAACAACTAAATTTTTTAGTATGGCCTAAAACAGCTTCAACACGCTGAGAAAACATCTGTTTGGGCCCTCTGAAGTAATTTTTAACATTGCAACTTTAAACTTTAAGAGAACAACTAAATTTTTTTGTATAGCCAAAAACAGCTTCAACACGCTGAGAAAACGTCAGTTTAGGCCCTCTGAAGTGATTTTTAACATTGCAACTTGAAACTTTAAGAGAACAACTTAAATTTTTAATATGGCCTAAAACAGCTTCAACACGCTGAGAAAACATCAGTTTGGGCCCTCTGAAGTGATTTTTAACACAGCAACGTGAAACTTTAAGAGATCAACTAAACTTTTTTAGTGTAGCCAAAAACAGCTTCAACACGCTGAGAAAACGTCAGTTTGGGCCCTCTGAAGTGATTTTTAACATTGCAACTTGAATCTTTAAGAGAACAACTTAATTTTTTAGTATGGCCTAAAACAGCTTCAACACGCTGAGAAAACGTCAGTTTGGGCCCTCTGAAGTAATTTTTAACATTGCAACTTGAAACTTTAAGAGAACAACTAAATTTTTTAGTATAGCCAAAAACAGCTTCAACACACTGAGAAAACGTCAGTTTGGGCCCTCTGAATTAATTTTTAATATTGCAACTTAAAACTTTAAGAGATCAACTAAATTTTTAAGTATGGCCTAAAACAGCTTCAACACGCTGAGAAAATGTCAGTTTGGGCCCTCTGAAGTGATTTTTAACATTGCAACTTGAAACTTTAAGAGAACATCAAAATTTTTAAGTATGGCCTAAAACAGCTTCAACACGCTGAGAAAACGTCAGTTTGGGCCCTCTGAAGTGATTTTTAACATTGCAACTTGAAACTTTAAGAGAACAACTAAATTTTTTAGTTTAGCAAAAAACAGCTTCAACACGGTAAGAAAACGTCAGTTTGGGCCCTCTGAAGTGATTTTTAACATTGCAACTTGAAACTTTAAGAGAAGAACTAAATTTTTTAGTATGGCCTAAAACAGCTTCAACACGCTGAGAAAACGTCAGTTTGGGCCCTCTGAAGTAATTTTTAACATTGCAACTTTAAACTTTAAGAGAACAACTAAATTTTTTAGTATAGCCAAAAACAGCTTCAACACGCTGAGAAAACGTCAGTTTGGGCCCTCTGAAGTGATTTTTAACATTGCAACTTGAAACTTTAAGAGAACATCAAAATTTTTAAGTATGGCCTAAAACAACTTCAACACGCTGAGAAAACATCAGTTTGGGCCCTCTGAAGTGATTTTTAACATTGCAACTTGAAACTTTAATAGAACAACTAAATTTTTTAGTATGGCCAAAAACAGCTTCAACACGCTGAGAAAACGTCAGTTTGGGCCCTCTGAAGTGATTTTTAACACAGCAAATTGAAACTTTTAGAGATCAACTAAAATTTTTTAGTGTAGCCAAAAACAGCTTCAACACGCTGAGAAAACGTCAGTTTGGGCCCTCTGAAGTGATTTTTAACACAGCAAATTGAAACTTTAAGTGATCAACTACATTTTTTTAGTGTAGCCAAAAACAGCTTCAACACGCTGAGAAAACGTCAGTTTGGGCCCTCTGAAGTGATTTTTAACATTGCAACTTGAAACTTTAAGAGAACAACTTAATTTTTTAGTATGGCCTAAAACAGCTTCAACACGTTGAGAAAACGTCAGTTTGGGCCCTCTGAAGTGATTTTTAACATTGCAACTTGAAACTTTAAGAGAACAACTAAATTTTTTAGTATAGCCAAAAACAGCTTCAACACGCTGAGAAAACGTCAGTTTGGGCCCTCTGAAGTGATTCTTAACATTGCAACTTGAAACTTTAAGAGAACATCAAAATTTTTTAGTATGGCCTAAAACACCTTCAACACGCTGAGAAAACGTCAGTTTGGGCCCTCTGAAGTAATTTTTAACATTGCAACTTGAAACTTTAAGAGAACAACAAAATTTTTTAGTATAGCCAAAAACAGCTTCAACACGCTGAGAAAACGTCAGTTTGGGCCCTCTGAAGTGATTTTTAACATTGCAACTTGAATCTTTAAGAGAACAACTTAATTTTTTAGTATGGCCTAAAACAGCTTCAACACGCTGAGAAAACGTCAGTTTGGGCCCTCTGAAGTGATTTTTAACATTGCAACTTGAAACTTTAAGAGAACATCAAAATTTTTAAGTATGGCCTAAAACAGCTTCAACACGCTGAGAAAACATCAGTTTGGGCCCTCTGAAGTGATTTTTAACATTGCAACTTGAAACTTTAAGAGAACAACTAAATTTTTTAGTATGGCCTAAAACAGCTTCAACACGCTGAGAAAACATCAGTTTGGGCCCTCTGAAGTGATTTTTAACAAAGCAAATTGAAACTTTAAGAGATCAACTAAATTTTTTTTGTGTGGCTTAAAACAGCTTCAACACGCTGAGAAAACGTCAGTTTGGGCCCTCTGAAGTGATTTTTAACATTGCAACTTGAAACTTTAAGAGAACAACTTAATTTTTTATTATGGCCTAAAACAGCTTCAACACGCTGAGAAAACGTCAGTTTGGGCCCTCTGAAGTGATTTTTAACATTGCAACTTGAAACTTTAAGAGAACAACTAAATTTTTTAGTATAGCCAAAAACAGCTTCAACACGCTGAGAAAACGTCAGTTTGGGCCCTCTGAAGTGATTCTTAACATTGCAACTTGAAACTTTAAGAGAACATCAAAATTTTTAAGTATGGCCTAAAACAGCTTCAACACGCTGAGAAAACATCAGTTTGGGCCCTCTGAAGTGATTTTTAACATTGCAACTTGAAAATTTAAGAGAACAACTTAATTTTTTAGTATGGCCTGAACAGCTTCAACACAATGAGAAAACATCAGTTTGAGCCAGCTGAAGTAATTTTTAGCATTGTATCTTGAAACTTTAAGAGAACAACTTAATTTTTTCGTATGGCCTAAAAGAGCTTCAACATGCTGAGAAAACATCAGTTTGGGCCCTCTGAAGTGATTTTTAACATTGCAACTTGAAACTTCAAGAGAACAACTTAATTTTTTAGTATGGCCTAAAACAGCTTCAACACGCTGAGAAATCATCAGTTTGGGCCCTCTGAAGTGATTTTTAACATTGCAACTTGAAACTTCAAGAGAACAACTTAATTTTTTAGTATGGCCTAAAACAGCTTCAACACGCTGAGAAAACATCAGTTTGGGCCCTCTGAAGTGATTTTTAACATTGCAACTTGAAAATGGTAAATGGACTTGATTTATATAGCGCCTTATCACCACACTGAAGCAGTCCCAAAGCGCTTTACATATCAGCTCATTCACCCAATCACTCTGACATTCACACACCAATGGGACAGGACTGCCACGCAAGGCGCTAGTCAACCACTGGGAGCAACTTAGGGTTCAGTGTTTTGCCCAAGGACACTTAGACACATGGTCAGGTACTGGGATCGAACCCCCAACCTCTCGATCAAAAGACGACCCTCTACCACCTGAACCACGGTCGCCCTAAACTTTAAGAGAACAACTTAATTTTTTGCATGGCCTAAAACAGCTTCCACATGCTAAGAAAAAATCAGTTTGGGCCCTCTGTAGTGATTTTTAACATTGCAACTTGAAACTTTAAGAGAACAACTTAATTTTTTAGTATGGCCGAAAACAGCTTCCACATGCTAAGAAAACATCAGTTTGGGCCCTCTGAAGTGATTTTTAACACAGCAAATTGAAACTTTAAGTGATCAACTACATTTTTTTAGTGTAGCCAAAAACAGCTTCAACACGCTGAGAAAACGTCAGTTTGGGCCCTCTGAAGTGATTTTTAACATTGCAACTTGAATCTTTAAGAGAACAACTTAATTTTTTAGTATGGCCTAAAACAGCTTCAACACGCTGAGAAAACGTCAGTTTGGGCCCTCTGAAGTGATTTTTAACATTGCAACTTGAAACTTTAAGAGAACAACTAAATTTTTTAGTATAGCCAAAAACAGCTTCAACACGCTGAGAAAACGTCAGTTTGGGCCCTCTGAAGTGATTTTTAACATTGCAACTTGAAACTTTAAGAGAACATCAAAATTTTTTAGTATGGCGTAAAACACCTTCAACACGCTGAGAAAACGTCAGTTTGGGCCCTCTGAAGTAATTTTCAACATTGCAACTTGAAACTTTAAGAGAACAACAAAATTTTTTAGTATAGCCAAAAACAGCTTCAACACGCTGAGAAAACGTCAGTTTGGGCCCTCTGAAGTGATTTTTAACATTGCAACTTGAATCTTTAAGAGAACAACTTAATTTTTTAGTATGGCCTAAAACAGCTTCAACACGCTGAGAAAACGTCAGTTTGGGCCCTCTGAAGTGATTTTTAACATTGCAACTTGAAACTTTAAGAGAACATCAAAATTTTTAAGTATGGCCTAAAACAGCTTCAACACGCTGAGAAAACATCAGTTTGGGCCCTCTGAAGTGATTTTTAACATTGCAACTTGAAACTTTAAGAGAACAACTAAATTTTTTAATATGGCCTAAAACAGCTTCAACACGCTGAGAAAACATCAGTTTGGGCCCTCTGAAGTGATTTTTAACACAGCAAATTGAAACTTTAAGAGATCAACTAAATTTTTTTTGTGTAGCCAAAAACAGCTTCAACACGCTGAGAAAACGTCAGTTTGGGCCCTCTGAAGTGATTTTTAACATTGCAACTTGAAACTTTAAGAGAACAACTTAATTTTTTAGTATGGCCTAAAACAGCTTCAACACGCTGAGAAAACGTCAGTTTGGGCCCTCTGAAGTGATTTTTAACATTGCAACTTGAAACTTTAAGAGAAGAACTAAATTTTTTAGTATGGCGTAAAACAGCTTCAACACGCTGAGAAAACATCTGTTTGGGCCCTCTGAAGTAATTTTTAACATTGCAACTTTAAACTTTAAGAGAACAACTAAATTTTTTAGTATAGCCAAAAACAGCTTCAACACGCTGAGAAAACGTCAGTTTGGGCCCTCTGAAGTGATTCTTAACATTGCAACTTGAAACTTTAAGAGAACATCAAAATTTTTAAGTATGGCCTAAAACAACTTCAACACGCTGAGAAAACATCAGTTTGGGCCCTCTGAAGTGATTTTTAACATTGCAACTTGAAACTTTAATAGAACAACTAAATTTTTTAGTATGGCCAAAAACAGCTTCAACACGCTGAGAAAACGTCAGTTTGGGCCCTCTGAAGTGATTTTTAACACAGCAAATTGAAACTTTTAGAGATCAACTAAAATTTTTTAGTGTAGCCAAAAACAGCTTCAACACGCTGAGAAAACGTCAGTTTGGGCCCTCTGAAGTGATTTTTAACACAGCAAATTGAAACTTTAAGTGATCAACTACATTTTTTTAGTGTAGCCAAAAACAGCTTCAACACGCTGAGAAAACGTCAGTTTGGGCCCTCTGAAGTGATTTTTAACATTGCAACTTGAAACTTTAAGAGAACAACTTAATTTTTTAGTATGGCCTAAAACAGCTTCAACACGTTGAGAAAACGTCAGTTTGGGCCCTCTGAAGTGATTTTTAACATTGCAACTTGAAACTTTAAGAGAACAACTAAATTTTTTAGTATGGCCTAAAACAGCTTCAACACGCTGAGAAAACGTCAGTTTGGGCCCTCTGAAGTGATTTTTAACATTGCAACTTGAAACTTTAAGAGAACATCAAAATTTTTAAGTATGGCCTAAAACAGCTTCAACACGCTGAGAAAACATCAGTTTGGGCCCTCTGAAGTGATTTTTAACATTGCAACTTGAAACTTTAAGAGAACAACTAAATTTTTTAGTATGGCCTAAAACAGCTTCAACACGCTGAGAAAACATCAGTTTGGGCCCTCTGAAGTGATTTTTAACACAGCAAATTGAAACTTTAAGAGATCAACTAAATTTTTTTTGTGTAGCCAAAAACAGCTTCAACACGCTGAGAAAACGTCAGTTTGGGCCCTCTGAAGTGATTTTTAACATTGCAACTTGAATCTTTAAGAGAACAACTTAATTTTTTATTATGGCCTAAAACAGCTTCAACACGCTGAGAAAACGTCAGTTTGGGCCCTCTGAAGTGATTTTTAACATTGCAACTTGAAACTTTAAGAGAACAACTAAATTTTTTAGTATAGCCAAAAACAGCTTCAACACGCTGAGAAAACGTCAGTTTGGGCCCTCTGAATTAATTTTTAACATTGCAACTTGAAACTTTAAGAGAACATCAAAATTTTTAAGTATGGCCTAAAACAGCTTCAACACGCTGAGAAAACATCCGTTTGGGCCCTCCGAAGTGATTTTTAACATTGCAACTTGAAAATTTAAGAGAACAACTTAATTTTTTAGTATGGCCTGAACAGCTTCAACACAATGAGAAAACATCAGTTTGGGCCCTCTGAAGTAATTTTTACTATTGTATCTTGAAACTTTAAGAGAACAACTTAATTTTTTAGTTTGGCCTAAAACAGCTTCAACATGCTGAGAAAACATCAGTTTGGGCCCTCTGAAGTGATTTTTAACATTGCAACTTGAAACTTTAAGAGAACAACTTAATTTTTTAGTATGGCCTAAAACAGCTTCAACACGCTGAGAAAACATCAGTTTGGGCCCTCTGAAGTGATTTTTAACATTGCAACTTGAAACTTTAAAAGAACAACTTAATTTTTAAAGATGGCCTAAAACAGCTTCAACACGCTGAGAAAACATCAGTTTGGGCCCTCTGAAGTGATTTTTAACATTGCAACTTGAAAATGGTAAATGGACTTGATTTATATAGCGCCTTATCACCACACTGAAGCAGTCCCAAAGCGCTTTACATATCAGCTCATTCACCCAATCACTCTGACATTCACACACCAATGGGACAGGACTGCCACGCAAGGCGCTAGTCAACCACTGGGAGCAACTTAGGGTTCAGTGTTTTGCCCAAGGACACTTAGACACATGGTCAGGTACTGGGATCGAACCCCCAACCTCTCGATCAAAAGACGACCCTCTACCACCTGAACCACGGTCGCCCTAAACTTTAAGAGAACAACTTAATTTTTTGCATGGCCTAAAACAGCTTCCACATGCTAAGAAAAAATCAGTTTGGGCCCTCTGTAGTGATTTTTAACATTGCAACTTGAAACTTTAAGAGAACAACTTAATTTTTTAGTATGGCCGAAAACAGCTTCCACATGCTAAGAAAACATCAGTTTGGGCCCTCTGAAGTGATTTTTAACACAGCAAATTGAAACTTTAAGTGATCAACTACATTTTTTTAGTGTAGCCAAAAACAGCTTCAACACGCTGAGAAAACGTCAGTTTGGGCCCTCTGAAGTGATTTTTAACATTGCAACTTGAATCTTTAAGAGAACAACTTAATTTTTTAGTATGGCCTAAAACAGCTTCAACACGCTGAGAAAACGTCAGTTTGGGCCCTCTGAAGTGATTTTTAACATTGCAACTTGAAACTTTAAGAGAACAACTAAATTTTTTAGTATAGCCAAAAACAGCTTCAACACGCTGAGAAAACGTCAGTTTGGGCCCTCTGAAGTGATTCTTAACATTGCAACTTGAAACTTTAAGAGAACATCAAAATTTTTTAGTATGGCGTAAAACACCTTCAACACGCTGAGAAAACGTCAGTTTGGGCCCTCTGAAGTAATTTTTAACATTGCAACTTGAAACTTTAAGAGAACAACAAAATTTTTTAGTATAGCCAAAAACAGCTTCAACACGCTGAGAAAACGTCAGTTTGGGCCCTCTGAAGTGATTTTTAACATTGCAACTTGAAACTTTAAGAGAACAACTTAATTTTTTAGTATGGCCTAAAACAGCTTCAACACGCTGAGAAAACGTCAGTTTGGGCCCTCTGAAGTGATTTTTAACATTGCAACTTGAAACTTTAAGAGAACATCAAAATTTTTAAGTATGGCCTAAAACAGCTTCAACACGCTGAGAAAACATCAGTTTGGGCCCTCTGAAGTGATTTTTAACATTGCAACTTGAAACTTTAAGAGAACAACTAAATTTTTTAGTATGGCCTAAAACAGCTTCAACACGCTGAGAAAACATCAGTTTGGGCCCTCTGAAGTGATTTTTAACATAGCAAATTGAAACTTTAAGAGAACAACTAAATTTTTTTAGTAAAGCCAAAAACAGCTTCAACACGCTGAGAAAACGTCAGTTTGGGCCCTCTGAAGTGATTTTTAACATTGCAACTTGAATCTTTAAGAGAACAACTTAATTTTTTAGTATGGCCTAAAACAGCTTCAACACGCTGAGAAAACGTCAGTTTGGGCCCTCTGAAGTGATTTTTAACATTGCAACTTGAAACTTTAAGAGAACAACTAAATTTTTTAGTATAGCCAAAAACAGCTTCAACACGCTGAGAAAACGTCAGTTTGGGCCCTCTGAAGTAATTTTTAACATTGCAACTTGAAACTTTAAGAGAACATCAAAATTTTTAAGTATGGCCTAAAACAGCTTCAACACGCTGAGAAAACGTCAGTTTGGGCCCTCCGAAGTGATTTTTAACATTGCAACTTGAAAATTTAAGAGAACAACTTAATTTTTTAGTATGGCCTGAACAGCTTCAACACAATGAGAAAACATCAGTTTGAGCCAGCTGAAGTAATTTTTAGCATTGTATCTTGAAACTTTAAGAGAACAACTTAATTTTTTAATATTGCCTAAAAGAGCTTCAACATGCTGAGAAAACATCAGTTTGGGCCCTCTGAAGTGATTTTTAACATTGCAACTTGAAACTTCAAGAGAACAACTTAATTTTTTAGTATGGCCTAAAACAGCTTCAACACGCTGAGAAAACATCAGTTTGGGCCCTCTGAAGTGATTTTTAACATTGCAACTTGAAACTTCAAGAGAACAACTTAATTTTTTAGTATGGCCTAAAACAGCTTCAACACACTGAGAAAACATCAGTTTGGGCCCTCTGAAGTGATTTTTAACATTGCAACTTGAAAATGGTAAATGGACTTGATTTATATAGCGCCTTATAACCACACTGAAGCAGTCCCAAAGCGCTTTACATATCAGCTCATTCACCCAATCACTCTGACATTCACACACCAATGGGACAGGACTGCCATGCAAGGTGCTAGTCAACCACTGGGAGCAACTTAGGGTTCAGTGTTTTGCCCAAGGACACTTAGACACATGGTCAGGTACTGGGATCGAACCCCGAACCTCTCGATCAAAAGACGACCCTCTACCACCTGAGCCACGGTCGCCCTAAACTTTAAGAGAACAACTTAATTTTTTGTATGGCCTAAAACAGCTTCCACATGCTAAGAAAAAATCAGTTTGGGCCCTCTGAAGTGATTTTTAACATTGCAGCTGAAAACTTTAAAAGAACAACTTCATTTTTTAGTATGGCCTAAAACAGCTTCAACACGCTGAGAAAACATCCGTTTGGGCCCTCCGAAGTGATTTTTAACATTGCAACTTGAAAATTTAAGAGAATAACTTAATTTTTTAGTATGGCCTGAACAGCTTCAACACAATGAGAAAACATCAGTTTGAGCCAGCTGAAGTAATTTTTAGCATTGTAACTTGAAACTTTAAGAGAACAACTTAATTTTTTCGTATGGCCTAAAAGAGCTTCAACATGCTGAGAAAACATCAGTTTGGGCCCTCTGAAGTGATTTTTAACATTGCAACTTGAAACTTTAAGAGAACAACTTAATTTTTTAGTATGGCCTAAAACAGCTTCAACACGCTGAGAAAACATCAGTTTGGGCCCTCTGAAGTGATTTTTAACATTGCAGCTGAAAACTTTAAAAGAACAATTTGTTTTTGTTTTTATTATGGCCTAAAACAGCTTCAACACGCTGAGAAAACATCAGTTTGGGCCCTCTGAAGTGATTTTTAACATTGCAGCTGAAAACTTTAAAAGAACTGAATTTTTTAGTATGGCCTAAAACAGCTTCAACACGCTGAGAAAACATCAGTTTGGGTCCTCTGAAGTGATTTTTAACATTGCAACTTGAAAATGGTAAATGGACTTGATTTATATAGCGCCTTATCACCACACTGAAGCAGTCCCAAAGCGCTTTACATATCAGCTCATTCACCCAATCACTCTGACATTCACACACCAATGGGACAGGACTGCCATGCAAGGCGCTAGTCAACCACTGGGAGCAACTTAGGGTTCAGTGTTTTGCCCAAGGACACTTAGACACATGGTCAGGTACTGGGATCGAACCCCCAACCTCTCGATCAAAAGACGACCCTCTACCACCTGAACCACGGTCGCCCTAAACTTTAAGAGAACAACTTAATTTTTTGCATGGCCTAAAACAGCTTCCACATGCTAAGAAAAAATCAGTTTGGGCCCTCTGTAGTGATTTTTAACATTGCAACTTGAAACTTTAAGAGAACAACTTAATTTTTTAGTATGGCCGAAAACAGCTTCCACATGCTAAGAAAAAATCAGTTTGGGCCCTCTGAAGTGATTTTTAACATTGCAGCTGAAAACTTTAAAAGAACAACTTCATTTTTTAGTATGGCCTAAAACAGCTTCAACACGCTGAGAAAACATCCGTTTGGGCCCTCCGAAGTGATTTTTAACATTGCAACTTGAAAATTTAAGAGAATAACTTAATTTTTTAGTATGGCCTGAACAGCTTCAACACAATGAGAAAACATCAGTTTGAGCCAGCTGAAGTAATTTTTAGCATTGTAACTTGAAACTTTAAGAGAACAACTTAATTTTTTAATATGGCCTAAAACTGCTTCAACATGCTGAGAAAACATCAGTTTGGGCCCTCTGAAGTGATTTTTAACATTGCAACTTGAAACTTTAAGAGAACAACTTAATTTTTTAGTATGGCCTAAAACAGCTTCAACACGCTGAGAAAACATCAGTTTGGGCCCTCTGAAGTGATTTTTAACATTGCAGCTGGAAACTTTAAAAGAACAACTTTTTTTTTTAATATGGCCTAAAACAGCTTCAACACGCTGAGAAAACATCAGTTTGGGCCCTCTGAAGTGATTTTTAACATTGCAGCTGAAAACTTTAAAAGAACTGAATTTTTTAGTATGGCCTAAAACAGCTTCAACACGCTGAGAAAACATCAGTTTGGGCCCTCTGAAGTGATTTTTAACATTGCAACTTGAAAATGGTAAATGGACTTGATTTATATAGCGCCTTATCACCACACTGAAGCAGTCCCAAAGCGCTTTACATATCAGCTCATTCACCCAATCACTCTGACATTCACACACCAATGGGACAGGACTGCCATGCAAGGCGCTAGTCAACCACTGGGAGCAACTTAGGGTTCAGTGTTTTGCCCAAGGACACTTAGACACATGGTCAGGTACTGGGATCGAACCCCCAACCTCTCGATCAAAAGACGACCCTCTACCACCTGAACCACGGTCGCCCTAAACTTTAAGAGAACAACTTAATTTTTTGCATGGCCTAAAACAGCTTCCACATGCTAAGAAAAAATCAGTTTGGGCCCTCTGTAGTGATTTTTAACATTGCAACTTGAAACTTTAAGAGAACAACTTAATTTTTTAGTATGGCCGAAAACAGCTTCAACACGCTGAGAAAACATCCGTTTGGGCCCTCTGAAGTGATTTTTAACATTGCAGCTGAAAACTTTAAAAGAACAACTGAATTTTTTAGTATGGCCTAAAACAGCTTCAACACGCTGAGAAAACATCAGTTTGGGCCCCCTGAAGACATTTTTAACACCTCACTGGAGACATGCATCGTACCAGCCTGTTTTAAGGCCTCCACCATCGTCCCTGTCCCTAAAAAGCTGAGAATCACAGGTTTTAATGACTACAGACCCGTCGCTCTGACATCTGTGGTCATGAAGTCCTTTGAACGCCTCATGCTCTCCCACATCAAGGACATCACCTACCCCCACCTGGACCCCCTTGCAGTTTGCCTACAGATCCAACAGGTCTGTAGACGATGCTGTAAACCTGGCTCTCCACTTCATCCTCCAGCACCTGGACTCCCCAGGCTCCTACGCCAGGATCCTGTTTGTGGACTTCAGTTCTGCTTTTAACACAATAATCCCAGCTCTCCTTAAGGACAAGCTTTCCCAGCTGAACGTTCCAGACTCCACCTGCAGGTGGATCACAGACTTCCTGTCTGACAGGAAGCAGCACGTGAAGCTGGGAAAAACCATCTCTGCTCCCCGGACCATCAGCACTGGATCTCCTCAGGGCTGTGTTCTTTCGCCTCTGCTCTTCTTCCTGTACACCAACAGCTGCACCTCCTCTCACCAGTCGGTCAAACTCCTGAAGTTTGCAGACGACACAGTCTCTTCTCTGATGGAGACAAGTCGGACTACAGGTGGGAGACAGACCGGCTGGTGTCCTGGTGCAGCCAGAACAACCTGGAGCTCAACGCTTTAAAGACAGCGGAGATGATAGCAGACTTCAGGAAGAACCCAGCCCCCTTCACCCTGGGAGACTCTACAGTGAGCTCGGTGGAGTACTTCTGCTTCCTGGGGACCATCATCACCCAGGACCTAAAGTGGGAGCTGAACATCCGCTCCCTCATCAAAAAAGCTCAGCAGAGGATGTACTTCCTGCGACAGCTTAAGAAGTTCAGTCTGCCAACAAAGATGATGGTGAACTTCTACAGCTCCATCATCCAGTCCATCCTCTGCTCCTCCATCATCATCTGGTATGCTGCAGCTACGGCCAAGGACAAGGCCAGACTGCAGCGCATCATCCACTCAGCAGAGAAGGTCATTGGCTGCAATCTGCCCTACCTTCAGGACCTGTACGCCTCCAGGATTCTGAGGTGTGCAGGGAAGATTGTGGCCGACCCCTCCCACCCCGGTCATAAACTATTTCAATCTCTCCCCTCTGGAAGGAGGTTTTGGTCCATCAGGACCAGAACCTCCAGACACAAAAACAGCTTCTTTCCCTCTGCCATCATCCACATGAACATATATATATATATATATATATATATATATTTATCCTATTTATCCTTATTCTCTATCTATCCTGTATTTATCCCTCATCCTTTATATTTATCACTATTATTATTATTGTTGCTGGGTTGTTCTTTGTTCTTGTTTTCTTTGTTTTTTTGTTTTTGTTTCGTGCACCATCTACCAAGACAAATTCCTTGTACTGTCCTTAAAACTGTACTTGGCCATTAAACATTTCTGATTCTGAAATGATTTTTAACATTGCAGCTGGAAACTTTAAAAGAACAACTTAATTTTTTCGTATGGCCTAAAAGAGCTTCAACATGCTGAGAAAACATCAGTTTGAGCCCTCTGAAGTGATTTTTAACATTGCAGCTGAAAACTTTAAAAGAACAACTTAATTTTTTTGTATGGCCTAAAACAGCTTCTACAGGCTGAGGAAACATCAGTTTGTGCCCCCTGAAGTGATTTTTAGCATTGCAGCTTGAAGCTTTAAGAGAACAACTTAATTCTCTATTATTCTCTACCTAAAACAGCTTCTATAGGCTGAGAAAACATCCATTTGGACCCCCTGAAGTGATTTTCTTAAATGATAATGGCATATTCAAAAGCATTAATTATTTTTTTCTTCATTTTTAATGAATATTCAGTCGAAACAAGCAGAACAGAGAACCCACACCATCACACATCTAACAGATTAATTCATGTAACTTTTTCTCTAGAGTGACAAAACCCACTGACTGTGGCCCCACTAGTTACATATGAACAAAAAAAATAAACAATTAAAAATAAAATATGAACAGTTGACTTGCAGTGGCCTGACAGCAATCACACACTATCCTCCGGGTCCACAAGGACTTTAATTGAGTGTCCACTTGTTGTAATGAAATATCTGAAGTGGCATTGCTCCAGAGGCTACTATCATGAGGTTTTAGACTTCAGACTCAGACAGACGACATTGTTGCTTTTTTGATAATGTTCTGGAGGCTCAATCCATGCTCTGCTGCCATCATGGAGACTGAAATTACAAGCCCAAATTCAGACAAAGTTTTTAAATCAGGGAAGTTTATTTTAAGTGAAAATAACAGATGAGGAAACCTGATCACGTAAGCACTCGCTTCCGCAGGAGGCAATGGAACATAGCTAATATGCTCACTCTTCACCAAGTGGTCCGGGGATGTGAATTGCAACCTGTAAAAATGACATATGGCTTTCAATTTTTCCGTCAACAGAAACGACGGAAAATATTCTGGTAACATGACTCTTGCTATATATGTAATTGCTATTTGATTGATGCAGCTACTACCATTAGTGATAATAGTGGTTCAAAGTACCTGCTTCTTCAAGAATATCTCTTTTGGATTATTGTGGTTTTTGATAAACCTTTCAGGACAGATGAATACATTATCAAACAGTTCTGACTCTGAGTTTAGAGTAAGGAGATTAGGAACATCCGAGCCAAGAGAGTCACAGAAATACTGAAAAAGAAAAAAGAGAGAGAAAAAACAAGTTAAGGAATTCAGATAAGTTCCCTGACGTTTATTCTTGAGTATAGTCTTTGATCCAATAAACAATACAGCATTTTAGTAATGATTAGAAGAGAAGAATACTCAAGAAGAAATTAGTTGATATTTGTGACGCACCGTCAGAAAATGATGAACAAGGCGGCCAGGGGGCGTTTTTAGTTATTTACAGATTCTGAAAGTGTGGTTTCTAAGATTTATAATTTATTTCAAACACATAAAAAACAGAAGATGAAGATGGTAAAACAATTTGAATGTTGGCAGTCTCCAAAGTAGTTTAGTGAGAAATCAACTTTCAAAGTTTTTTGAATCTCTGTCATTTCTCAGAGCATCCAGGCAGGGGGCAGTACTAAAAGCGGTGCTTTTGCAACACTTTGAACCCCAAGCAATTGATGTCATTAGCTGTGTTAACCATTTCAATTTGTTTTTAATCCCCATTATTACCCAGTATTTGACCGAAGTGTAAGCGTTCATTCAGAAACAAAGTTCTAACTGATGTGTTCTCATCTTGTTTGAGTCAGTGTGCCACAAATTCAGGGAAACAATGGCTTATGGCTGTTAAATTCTACTTCTGTGGTCAAGAAGTGAGGAGAGGAAGAAAGCAATTCTTGGGTCTCCAGCAAGCAGCCCCGGTGAGTATTATGAATAGTCGGGAAGCTGCCTCTACTGCGGCGAGGAGGGACAGCGCGTTGGTGTGGTTGCGGGCCGCGCCAGGGTGTCAGGGCTCTACTCTTAACCTGTTTTCTTCTAACATTTCTTCTGAGAGGAGGTTAACTTCTGTCACCCTCTGAACCCATCTGGTGAAGTATCGATTCAATTACTAATAGACTCGGGTGCAGATGGTATTTTCTGGATAAATACTTTGCAACCACCCACAATATTTCACTAACATCTCTGGACAATACACTTAAATCATTTTCCTTAAATGTAAAGTCACGTTCGCTATCACACACACCACGTCACCCCTTACTCTTACCATTAATTCTGAACACAAGGAGGACTTGTCATTTTATGTGATTTCTTTGTCTTCATGTGTGCTGGTACTGCAGGCTCTCCTGGCTTCGGCAGCATCAACCCATCATTAATTGGGAAACAGGCGATAATTGGGTGGGGGTTCTGACTGTAATTCTGTTAGTCTGTCGGCACAACCTGTGAATATTCAGCTGGCAGTAGGGGTTCGGGAGGTTGATCAGGTGGAAAACCCAGAGTATTGTGATCTACAGGCAGTTTTTAACAAACATAAAGCCACATCGCTGCCCCCCTCATAGGCCCTTTGACTGTACCATTGAGCTCCTTTAAGGGTCCATACCATCTAGAGGTGGTCTCTATCCACTCTCTCCACCAGAAAGAAAAGCCATGCAGGACTATATAGAAACCTCCCTTAAAGCAGGCTTTATCTGACCCTCCTCATCGCCATCAGGGGCAGGGATTTTTTTTGTTAAGAAGAAGGATGGCTCGCTCAAACCGTCTATTGACTGTCGAGGACTTAATTGTGTAATCATTAAGAACAGGTATCCTCTGCCTCTGCTTTCCTCTGCGTTTGATCTCCTTCAGGGAGCCAAACTGTTTTCTAAGCTTGATCTATGCAATGCCTACCATCTAGTTCGTATTAAAGAGGGAGATGCGTGGAAGACAGCATTCAATGTGCATTTAATGTGATAATCATTTGTTTTATCCAACCGCTGCATCGCATTGTCACAAACACATCAGATCAGCGATGCAAGGTGATATAACAGGTTGCTACATTTACCAAACAATTTTGGGTAGCATAGTTATTTAAGTATGCTATAGAATGGTACTATGTGCCTGAAAAAAAACATGATAGCCCCTTTAAGAATTGCAGTTCCATTGATGCACCACTTCATGATCTCACAACTTCTAAGTCACCTTTCTGTTGGTCTAGTGCTGCTGAAAAGGCTTTTTCGGCTCTTAAGTGTTTGTTCATGTCTGCTCCCATGCTTGTGCTTCCGGATCTGCAGGGCCAGTTCATTGTAGAGGTGGATGCCTCGGATGTCAGTTTGGGGGCGGTGCTCTCTCAGAGCAGCTCTGTCGACAATAAGTTGCACCCTTGTGCCTTTTTTCAGGAAAGTTGAGTCCTAAAGCGCAATAATAACATTAATGATCGGAAACTGCTGGCAATGAAAGCAGCCTTGGAGGAGTGGAGACACTGGCTTGAGGGGGCGGAACAACCGTTCACTGTGTGGACTAACCATAACAATCTTGAGTATATTAAATCAGCCCTGGATATTGTTTTTTAACCGCTTGGACTTTGTAGTCTCCTACCATCCAGGGTCCAAGAATATCAAGCCGGATGCCCTCTCCCGCCAGTTCAAAGCAGACCCAGACTTAGAATTCCTGGAGCCAGTACCGTCCAACCACCGGGTGGTAGTGATGATTTCCTGGGACATTGAGAACAGGGTTCAGCTGGTCCAGGTAGGAGCTGACATTCCAGCTTGATGTCCCTCTAACCGTTTGTATGTGGTTGAAGGTCTTAAGGTACGTTAACACTGAACTGTAGGTGACTGTAGTGACTGAAGTCACTTCAATCCCCCGTGATGAGTTGCTTGAACATAGTGTACAAACATAGCACTTTGGTCGCTTCAATCACTTCATCTACCCCTCCAATTTCAAAGCCTGTTTACCGTCAGTTTTCATTTTCACATTAAACATGGCTCGATCTTTTACAATTGCGGCACTATACTTATTATACAAAATCCAGAAATGCCAGAAGGCTAGACACCATCATCTCTGGGTTCATGAGATTCTCAGGAAGCACTCAGAGCTCGGTGAATTTCACCACTTCCATCTGGATGATGACCATTTCCAGCGGTACTTGAGGATGAGTGTAGCCCAGTTTGAGGAGCAGGAAACCAACTACTGTCTATCTGTCTGAGGTGAGTGACATTATTTGGATTACCTAGTGAAGAATATATATATATACTGTATATATATATATATATATATATATATATATATATATAGTCATATATAGTAGGGGTAGTACTGTCAGGTGTCTCTCTTTGTTGTCCTGGCTCTGCCCCTTAGTCTCCTACCATCCATAGGGGACGACCCCTATGTGCACTCTATCATTATTAGACTCCTAGGTGTATTTAAGCCCTGTCTGGTTTGAGTGATGTTGTTGATACGTTGTCTTTTGTCTGTCAGTTGACAAGTGAGCAGACCTGTGCGCTCCCCCGAAGTTGTTGTCCTGTGATGGTGCCTGATGCCTCCTCTGTGCTCCCCGTCAGGAGCCTCCTTCTGCATGTTTCCCACAGATCTTTCTCTCCAGCTTCAGGAGCCTCTGTGTCTTTCTCTGGGCCAAAGGTTACCCTCCCTTTGGACTTTCTGTTGACGTTTGCCCGTGATTTTGAGTTTGACGCTGCGCACACGTGTACTGTTTTGGAGAGTCTTAAAATAAATCTGTTTGACGCACACGTCTGCATCTGGGTTGTGCTTGTCTGATCGTGACACCCTCCTGTAAGTTGTAATACGTACATTTTTTTTTTTTCGCCTGGAAACTGATAAGCTTTGTTTTAATCTTCACATCAACCCAGAGGTTCCTAACCTTTTGACCCCATTTTGAATATCACAAATGTATGGCGATCCTAAAGACATTTTTTTTCTAGAATTAGTTTTTGATCATGTTTATTAAAGTGTGTTACAAAAGCAGAGAAGCCAGGATTAGTGGACACAGTGACAAGGTTGCCACCTTAGATAACTTTGGACTGTATTTTATTTGAACTCAATTTTTATTTGAGAAAGTAAAGTATATGATACAGTTATTTGATATTTATTGTGTGTGATGTGTATTTGAAAAATAAGTATTTAAAGTAATTAAATTTAAGTAATTAAAAAAATAGAATTTTAAATAATTTTTAACTAGGTTTTTATTATTACTTATTTATTTTTTATACCAATTACAAGACACTTAAACCCCATTTTAATTCCAGGCTGACCCCATATGGGGTCCTGACCCCAAGGTTGAAAAAAACTGCAATATCCTACCGGTAATGACTCCGTATTCATTGATTGTATTTTACAAATATGTTCTACTATAGTGGTTTATTGAATATTGTGTTTGTGACGTACTTTTGCTACAATTTAGGGGTGGAAGATAATTTTTTTCTTTGGTGGGGGGGGGTATAACTAATATACAGTATATACACATACAAAGCAAATGTGTAAAAAGGTTAATAAACGGTAAATATAGAATGATTAGAAACAGGGAGAGACCCTAGCCACCTATTTAAGACTTGGTGGCAGCAAAATTTTGTCTTAAAAATATATATTTTTTGAAATAATTTTATTTCTAATTAAGATTTGACGTACAAAAGGAATGTTCCACCATTTCAATGCACGAGAATGCATGTAGTTAATTTCAAACGAAATAATATATTGCCTAAAAAAAGTGTTTTAAAGCTCACCTCTGAAGAATTGAGTAAGCTGTTAGTTTTCCTCATTTGACTTTCTCTCACTCTCCTTTCTTTCTGTCTTTGTGTTTTTGGCCTGATTTTCCTTTCTTGAGGAAAGACATGCAGCTGCAGTCTTATCCATGTCTGTCAAGTTTTGGATTTGAAAATAAGGGAAAATTTCTGGCGCCCACTACGAGCCGTCCCACCCGCCCAACCAAGCTCCAGTATCACTTGTATTTTAAGACAGGTGTACCAGAAATCTAAAATACCCACTTGTCAACCACTGACTAAATACAATTATGTGATCAGAATCTGGTAGACCGACCTTTATTTACATTGAAATGCTGTGAACATTGCTACTAGGGCTCGGCAATATGGACCAAAACTCATATCTCAATATATTTTCTCAAAATGGTGATATATACGATATAAATCTCAGATAATTTTATCAAATAGGGTCTGACCAGAAAGACAATTCTGGGTTAAGCGACTCCTAAAACTAGTATTTGATACATAATAAGCTATATAATATATGTATATATATATATATATATATATATATATATATATATGGCAAGCCATTCAGGAAATTATATATATATATATGAGACTTAATATATATATATGAAAAACTTAATATGTATATATGAAAAACTTAATATATATATTAAAGTGTATTTATATATATATATATGGAACAAGGAATTTGTCTTGGTATATATATATTACCAAGACAAATTCTTGGTAATTTGTATATATACAAATTACAAATATATACATATATATATGTATATATATATATACATATATATATATATTAAGTCTCATATATATATACTGTATATACTGTATATATATATGAAATACTATAGTTTTCTATATTGCCAAAATAGAAAACTCGATACATCTTGAATCTCGATATATCAGCCCTAATTTCTGAATTATAAAACAGCCTAAATTAAAACATAAATGGGTATATGAAGCACATGTGTTTATTTTACATACTTACAGTTCATAAACAAGTCAACACGTTGCATATTTACTGTTAATTTTACGTTGCTTGTCTTTAAGTTAGACATTAACATTTTATTTTCATTATATATTTTATTATAATTTCTCATGTTCACTCATGTGGTTCTCTGGTATTCACGAATGACTTATTAGACACATTTGTTACAGACTTTACATCCTTTAACACTTTTTAAAGCAGTGTATTGTGGCGCTTGTGATTGGCTGATTTTGACTTACATCATTCCTTCCGCTGTGGTAGACGTTAAAATCTCAGT
The DNA here is from genome assembly GCF_900634775.1 of Gouania willdenowi. Taxonomy (NCBI): domain Eukaryota; kingdom Metazoa; phylum Chordata; class Actinopteri; order Blenniiformes; family Gobiesocidae; genus Gouania; species Gouania willdenowi. The sequence continues at coordinate 27,541,219 of NC_041064.1, read as the reverse complement.
TACTATTCTTACAGAATGTGTAACTGTGTCCCATCCTGCTGCTCTTTAGGAAGGTAAACTCTCTGTCACATTTTACAACGTATTTACACCAGTTTTTTTCACCAGAACGTCTTCATTCATCATCTCTTTTCTGAGTTGTTTCCGGGTTTGTTGCCGCTGTCGGCACTAATCTCGCGAGAACTGCCACTCAGGCCATTTCAGGTGGCAGTTCTCGCAGGGCTAGTGACGGCGTTCAGTTTAGTAAGGCATCTTTTAATTATTATTACTTTAAAATACGGGATATTTACGGGAAAATACTAATACGGGAAGATGGCGGGAAAGAGGGGTAAAGAGGAGTTTCCCGGCTAAAAGGGGATACTTGACTGGTATGGTCTTATCTTTCGCCCCATTCCACATCCACATCTACAGTGCTGCAGCAGAAGCACATGCGGGTCGTACCATTTGAACTGTTTTAAAGGGGGTGGTAGCTAGGCCCCTGATGCAGCATAAATAATTGTTTCAAGTGCAAAACTGTGCTTAACAACCATTATTTTCACACAGGGCCCTATTCATTCCAATATAAATAATCTAAAAATGTTTAAAATGTATTTTTGCCCATATAGAGTCAATAAAACAGACTTCTGACCTCCCCCCCTTGGGCTCTGGATACTCAGTATCCTTTACCTCCCTCAGTCTGACGACCCCTGATCACTGTAGCAAAACCATTATAAAGTGTTTTTTTTTTTTTTTTTCATAATACTGTCCCTTTAAAATTTATAATTTAAACTTAGAGCCACTTTTTAATTTGATTTTAATTTTGATGGTTCAAGCAGAAACTAAGAGGAAAGGTGATTCATCTGGCGGACGCATCTCATTGACAGATGTGCTTCTTTTTAAACACAGTTTGGCACTTCGGTGCCAGAAGAAACAGCAGCTACATCGTCATATAACTTTTTCTTCAAAGCAACACAAAAACTGAAACAGGATTTCGCTCAAGAGCTCGACACAAATGCGTTGACGCATCAGTATTGCTGGGCCCATCACTATTTAACAAAAACTCAAAATAGATGATGCTCAGCTAACCAAGGCACTAGCATGGAATTAGTACCAACACTAATTTGGTCAAAAAGGGGTAAAAAGAGACCTTTCCATTCAGTCATGGTGTTTGCAATCCTGGTTTACAAGATTTCCAAAAAGGTGAAGTGGGGTTTTGCTGATTGCCTGTCTCTATGTTAGCTTTTGTGTCTATATTCAAGACCCTTCATTGTTAAGCAACATTGTTTGCTAGCATGTCTCTGTGAATAAATTAGAACACCTCTTCGTGACACATCCTCCACAAGGGTCAAGAATATCACTGAATTAAGTTAAGGGGCCAAGCTACTTTACTATCAATAATTTTGATGCTGTGATGTGGCTGTTTACCTCCTTAAATTGCAAAGTCAGTCGGTTGTTTGTGTAACATGTTGCTGAGAGACACTTGAATATTCTGAAGAATCCGTACAGTAAGGACAGCATTGAGCAGGCACTGATCATCAGAGATCCCAGGAAGTTAAAAACAATCTGCCACCAGGAAGGGGTACCTATACCAAAGAAAAAATAAAGAAGAGTTTACAGAATTTCAGTTATATCCGAATTTAGCAATTGATTTTACATGTTTATTGTGATAATAGTAGAGGAATCAACCAGTCAATCAAAAAACTAAAAGTATATATGTAGTTATTATTAATAATCTAAATAACCTAAGATGCACATTTATACCTTAAATAACAACAAAACAATTTATTCTAAATGGCTGTAAACAGTATAATCCAATCAACACAACATTAATCAACATTTATTTTTAAGTGTATTATTCTTCTAAATAGACATGCAGTGACAACACTACAAGACAATGTCTCAAGGGTAGAGGGTAATATTTTTAAAACAAAAAACCTTTGGTCTGGATGCAGTACGGCATAGTGAAGTTGCTGCGTTTCTTGAAAAAGTCATAACATGACTGAACGCTCACACAGTACCAGGTCCAGCTTTTCAGGTATGATAAAGTTACTTCATTTGCACTGGTGTTCAAACTTAAGGCCTGGAATTACAGAACATAGTTACACCATTTAAATATTCACATCAATCAAAAGCAATAGAAAAAGTACACAAGCTTACTAAAAGTCCAGTTGCTTTTAGCTAAAGAAATCAGATAGTCTGTCTGAAAGAAAGCTTGTCTGAAAAACAATTTCCCTCATTTAGGGCAATGCTTTTCAACAGTTTACAAGCCACACCAATCCTTGTAAATTTATCTGTATGTCTTGGTGGACCATCAAACAGTGTAAAATACTTTGCTGCTGTGTTCTTAAATAACACAAACTGTGCTGACATCAAAGAATGTTCAATGATAAAAAGATCTCACAGAATGGACTTTAACTAACAATGTCTTTCTCTTTCAGAATAAATTCTATAAACATATGAAGGGTACAAGTATGGGAGCATGTTTTGCACCAACTTATTCCAACCTGTTTATGGGACATTGAAAAGTGACCCATCTCTTACAGAAGCCCTTCCTGATGCTCCTACAATCAGCTTCAGATGAGACCCTACCTTAAGCAATAAACTGGTAAAAAGCTATCTTCCCTCAAAGACAAAAAAAAAGACTTGGTTAGACTCTGGAGTAGGTAATAATAAATGTGGAAATTGCAATCATTGTGACAACATGACAAAGACCAGGTACTTTACAGATGTTAACACAGGTAAAACATTTGACATTGAGTCTTTTATAAACTGCAACACTTGTTATGTAATTTACAGACTTGAATGTTCCTGTGGATGTTTCTACATCAGAAGAACTAAGCGTCAACTAAAAGTAAGACTGGCTCAACTTAAATATGCCATTAAAACAGAAAACCCACAATACCTATGGCTGGACATTACAAAGAGTCTAATCATGGTATACTGTATACATTAAAATCAACACAATTTCCAGATCTAAATGGTGAACTGGACTTCTCTCCTTTTTTGTAGCTTTTCTTTTACAGCTTTTTCTGGGCTCTAATTTACATGTTTAGAAAATCTCTATGTATCAATCCTGTATAATGCATTTTTCATGTTCTTAAGTAGCATTAATCGAGGAGTAGTCATTTGAAATTGGGGGCCCCTTGGCACACACAGAGTAATGGGCACCATTAATATATTAGTATGTGTCAATGATTCGGTAAGGCAAGGCAAGGCAAGGCAAATTTATTTATATAGCGCATTTCATACTCAAGGCAACTCAATGTGCTTTACATGATAAAACATTCAATTGTTTAAAATCAATAAGAACATTTAAAATCATCAGTAAAATCAGTAAAATCAATTAAAATCATCAGTAAAATCATCATTACATCAACAACATGACAAAAAATCTCTCTCTCAATCATATGCAGTAGAGAAAAAAAGTGCCTTTAACTTTGATTTAAAAATGTTCACATTGGATGCTGACTTCATCTCCGCTGGCAGTTTGTTCCACTTCTTTGCAGCATAACAACTAAAAGCAGCATCACCATGTTTACTGTGAACTCTGGGCTCCACTATCTGATCTGTGTCCATAGATCTGAGAGACCTGCTGGGTTCATACCTGACTAACATGTCACTGATGTATTCTGGACCAAACCCATTCACAGATTTATACACCAGCAGCAGAACTTTAAAGTCTATTCTGAGGCTGACTGGGAGCCAGTGTAAAGACTTTAAAACTGGAGTAATGTGCTCTGACCTCTTTGTTCTGGTTAAGACCCGAGCTGCAGCGTTCTGAACCAGCTGTAGCTGTTTGATGCTCTTTTGGGGGATTCCTGTCAGAAGACCATTACAATAGTCCAGTCTGCTGGATATAAAAGCATGGACCAGTTTCTCGTGATATTTCTGAGTCATTAAACCTTTCACTCTGGAGATGTTCTTTAGGTGGTAGAAGGCTGTTTTTGTGATAGATTTGATCTGACTGCTGAATGTAAGATCTGAGTCAATCAGAACACCAAGGTTTTTGACTTGGTCTTTAGCTTTTAAAGATCGAGACTCAAGATAATTGCTGACAGCAGTCCTCTTTTCCTTGTTACCAAAGACAATCACCTCCGTCTTGTCATGGTTTAGTTGAAGGAAGTTTTCACTCATCCAGCAGTTTATTTTTTCTAAACACTCACACAACACCTCAATGGGACCATGGTCATCTGGGTTCAGTGATAGATATAGTTGTGTGTCATCTGCATAGCTCTGATAATCAACCTTACAGTTCTGTAAAATTTGTCCTAAAGGAAGCATGTAAAGGCTAAACAGAAGGGGTCCAAGAACAGATCCCTGAGGAACCCCACAGGACATTGGTAATCTGTCAGATTCAAAGTTTCCAATGCTTACAAAATAGCTTCGCTCCTCCAAGTATGACTTAAACCATTGCATTACTTTTCCATTTAGTCCAACCCATGTTTGCAATCTGTGCAACAAAATTGTATGATCTACAGTGTCAAATGCAGCACTTAGATCCAACAGAATGAGAACAGATACTTTTCCTGAATCAGTGTTCAACCTTATGTCATTGATCACTTTGATAAGAGCAGTTTCAGTGCTGTGATGAGAAAGAAAACCTGACTGAAATTTATCAAATATTTTGTTGAATGTTAAGAATTGACTCAGTTGGTTGAAGACCACCTTCTCAATGATCTTGGCCATAAATGGAAGGTTGCTGATTGGTCTATAGTTAGCCAGTATAGAGGCATCCAGTGTTCTCTTTTTTAACAGCGGTTTCACAGCAGCTACTTTCAGGGATTTTGGTACGGTGCCTGATTGGAATGAGCAGTTAATTATCTGACACAAATCAGTGACAATTGACTTTACAACAGTTTTAAAGAAGTTTGAGGGTATTGTGTCAAGGCAACACGTTGATGGATTCAGCTGCTGAACAGTCTCCTCTATTGTTTTTGGGTTCACTGTAATAAACTCTGACATTGTAGTTGACTCATCCCTCAGTGGTTGAAGCTGTTCAAGCTTTTTGTGATTTTGCTGGTTTGTTCTGATGTTTGACCTTATTGATTGTATTTTTTCATTGAAATATACAGCAAATTCATTGCATTTTCCAGCTGACAGTAATTCAGGGGCTATCTGATCTGGGGGGGTTGTGAGCTTTTCAATTACAGAAAACAACGTGCGAGAGTTGTTGACGTTTTTGGCAATAATTTCAGAAAAGTATTGCTGCCTTGCTTTGAACAAGCCATCATTGAATTTTCGCAGACTTATTTTGTACAGTTCTAGATGAATTTGGAGTTTTGTTGATCTCTATTTACGCTCAGCTCTTCTACAGTCAGATTTCAAATTCTGCATTATCTCAGTCCTCCTCCAAGGTGTTTTCTGTGTGTTTGGTTTTCTCTTAGTTTTTATTGGAGCCACCACATCTATGACATTACAGACGTTTCTATTATACTCATCCAGAAGATCATCAACTGTCTCAGCACTCAATGTTGGTGTCATTGCTATGGCTTCCATAAACTGTGCACTTGTGTTCTCATTTATGTACCTTTTCTTTAAACACACATAACTAGGGGGAACAGATGTTACAGTCTCTAGGTCAAAAAAGACACAAAAATGATCAGATAGAGCTAAGTCTCTTACATCAACAGCAGAGATATCAACACCTTTAGAGATAACCAGATCCAAAGTGTGACCTTGAGTGTGTGTCGGACCAGTCACATGTTGTGTAAGACCAAAAGTATCCATTAAAGCATACAGTTCTTTGGCAGTATTGTCCATGTTATTGTCTACATGAATATTTAAGTCACCTGTTATTATTAAAAAGTTGTATTCAGTGCATACAACTGACAGCAGTTCAGCAAACTCATCCATGAATTCTCCAGAATATTTTGGGGGTCTATAAACGACTAAAAACAGAACTCTTGAATCACCCTTCAGTAAGAATGACATATATTCAAAGGAGATAAAATCCCCAAATATTATTTCTTTGCACTGAAATATTGATTTAAAAATGGCAGCAACTCCACCACCTTTCCTGCAAGTACGACACTTATTTAAATAAATAAAGTCTTGTGGTGAACTTTCATTGAGAATAGTATTACTGATACCATCATTCAACCATGTTTCATTAAGAAATAAAAAGTCCAAGTGATGTGTCAAAATAAAATCATTAATTATTAGTGACTTGTTAACAAGAGATCTAACATTAAGAAGAGCTAATTTTAAAGACTTTACTGGAGACACTGGTGGACTTTTTGGATGACATGTTATAGGAGTCAAATTTTTATCTCTATAAAGCTTTTTGCTTTTCTTTAATTTCACAATTTTACCTGTGTTACCTGTCACCACAGGAATTAAAGAAGCTGCATTAACTCCATAGGGCCCTGACTTTTTCTGGTTGTTCCTAAAAATAGAGCTATTGCAGTCCGGACCCAGCACACATCAGACCTGTGTCGCTCTAAGATGAACACAGCTGGCCTGAGGAGAAGAGTGATCCTGAGCCTGGTATCGTCGAGGAGGGATGGGTGGTGCAGATTGATTCTTTAGAGGAGATAAGATGGGACCATGGTGGGGTAAAGGGTGGGGTGTCAGTCTTGTGCCAGCCAGAACCAGCTCGTTCATCTGGGCAGTTAAATCCAAGAAGGCAGGGGTAGGAGAGAAGCTGGATGAGGTGGAAGTAGGTGAATTTTGGGGTGAAGCAGGTGGGTCCTGAGATGTGGGGGTTGGGTTGACCTCTTCATTTTGGCGATTTTTATTTCTTGCTGGAAGCTCATCGACTCCATGTTCTTTCCTTGTTGTTTTGTTCTCCGATGGTACATGTTGTCCTCTGTCTTTATCAGAACTGATAGCAGTGTGACTGATGAAGTAAAACAAGTTGGATGTGAAGAGTTTTACTCCAGCCTTGTTTAGACACAGTCCATCTGCTCTAAAAAGATGATGACGTTCCCAAAAAATAGGAAAATTTTCTATAAAATTTAGTGAAAGGGCAGCACAAGCCGAAGACAGAAATTTATTCAAAGAGTAAATCCTTGAGAATTTCAGATCTCCTTTGCGGACTGGAGGTATCGGGCCACTGATGAACACTTTAGGCAGTAAACAGCTCACAGTTTTTAGCAGATGGGTGAAATCCTGCTTTAACACCTCAGACTCCTCCTTGGCTAAATCATTTAACCCAAAATGAATCACAACATTTTTCAAATGTGGGTAATCTGCAACAATATGCAAGATTTTGTCAGCCTGGTCTGATACTGTGTCATTAGGTAAGCAGATCACTTTCACGTTGCTGCTAAACATCTTCTGAGCATCTTTAACAGAAACGTCTCCCACTATCAGTGTGTGAGGTTGTTGCTTTGGCCTACCATGTCGCTTTTGTTTTCCTGAAGCACTTTCAGTCTTCGCAGTTCCAGAAGGTTGTGTGTTGACCTCATTAGAGCCAGATCCTTGGTCATTCAGCAGTGGGGCGAATCGATTACCCAGTTCTACATGAAACTGGGTTTGTGACTTGGTGATACTCCTGCCTTTAGCAGATGTCCACTTTTGTGCCTGGGCAGACAAGGGAGTCGATGTTGAGGCTGCAGTCTGCAAAGCCAGTGCAGGCCAGTCCATCTCATTATTGATATCAGGGCGCTTTGCTTGGCCCGTTAGCCTTTGAAGTGGATATGACTTTTTCTTAGGCTTAGCTCCCAGGGTATTCCAAAGAGGACTCGCACCTGTTGGCTTATCAACGGGAACAGGATCCTCCCTAGGCCTGATAGCTTTGTTAGCACGGGCTGGTAGCGAGTTAGCTTTATCCACTCCGCTGTTTTGAAACAGCGGCACAGTCGTATCATTATCATATCCACAGTGTCCATTAACCTCAATGTTTACTTGTATTCCTCGCACTGTAGTCTCCAGTTCAGTAATCTTTTGGAGAAGACTGCTGTATTCTGTTGTGGAAAGAGCCATTCTTCTGCTAGTTAGCTTACTACTTGTAGCTAGCTAGCTTGCTACTTAGCTTTCCAGTTGAGCCAGCCAATAAAAAAGCAGTAGATGATTACCTCAGAGCCAGAGTCAGATGGTAAATGATAGAGTTTGATGTTGAGGTATCGTATCATTTCTCAGAAGAAAAAGTTCATGTTTAGTAAATAAATTTAGTAAATAAATTCCTCTGTGAGCTCCGCTCTGCTCTTTTGCTGCTGTCAGCTCAGCCTCTACATTAGCCTACTTACACAACTGTCGCAATATTTGACTCTAAACAACTTTAATGGAAATTGCCGCAAAAAGGGGGGTGGGCCCCTCGGGCCCTTAATCAAATTCTGTGCTGTGAGTTGTGAGTGTATGTTTTGTTTTCTAGGTGGTGCAGCATGATTGGAGGAGACAAACTGCACTAATTGGCCCTCCACCTATAAAAGGGCAGCCAGCAGCTGAGACGGCGAACCAAGTCCGTCCCAAGGCGGCGCGGGAAGTGTTCATGTCACAGGAGGAAGACTCAGAGGACAAGGAAGCGATAACAGACTCAGACTGGTCTCACGTAGGGAAAGGAGAAAATAAAAACCAAGGAAGAAATGACATGGCACAACAGGGATAAAGAATACACGGGACTTAGAGGAAAGCAGTGGTGAGGATGCGGACATCAGCCGTGTGCGTGTGTGTGTGTTTACATTGTAGCTGCTAGCATCTTTCTTAGCGCATAGAATAATATAAGAACACTTACCCTTGCGCAGAACAAACAATAATCAAAGTAGAGCCGTGTTTGGATCCACAAAAACATTACATTCCTCTGTCTGAATAACCAGATAGTTTGTGATATGGTCGACTAATGACCATCAGCACAGCCACCAGCCACCGACGAAGGAGGAAGTGAAGTCCGTGACCGGAGATTTAATAATAATAATAATATTAAATAACCATGAAATATTAACTTAAATGACTTTTAGTGGTACAAAAATGTTTTTAATATTGACCTTTTTTTTTATTAACCCAAACAAACTGCGACACGTTGACGTCATGAACCCGGAACCGGAAGTATAGCGCGCTCAATACCACGCTCTTACCGAGGGAGCCGTAATTATAAAATTAATGTTTTGACCGTTTTGCTTCACCAAATTACTCCAAAATAACAGATGCACACACTAGGGGTATTTGGAAGCCATCGACTAAGTTTCAGGTCGAACTCACACCGCGTCGGGGAGATATTTGCTCCACACTCATCCACACACACACAGACATTCCTTTCTTTAATAGATAGATGACTATTCCTCCCTCCCTTTGTTCTTGTTAGATCGAAATGCAGTTTGTTATGAATATTCTATGAATGAAAATGATGAGACGCTTTGTGCCCTTTTTTTTTTTTTTTTAAATGGGGCCCGGGCGCCCACCCCCCATTTCCGTTAATTTCCAAATTTATAGGAACATAGTCGTGTGATATATCGTTTCAAAGGTAATTGATTATGCCACGCACAATAGGGGGGCCTATTGGGGGCCAATAGGGGGCCTTTTTTTTTTTTGCCAATTTCCATTAAAGTAATTTTCTCATTTATTTGTGAGTAAAATATTGCGACAGTCAGTGGTACCGAATCATTGACACATACCAATATATGAATGGGGCCCATTTCCCCGTTTGTGCCACAGGGAGCTATTTCTTTACTTGGTGGAACCGAGTCATTTGACTGAATTCTCAGGAACATGGCACGCGCTATTCGGCGCGGAGACGTTCCGCAAGCCCGGCCGTAGTTCATTCGAACTTTTTTCCTTAATATTGTTATGTTACCCACTTCCTAGATGGGTGCGTAACAATCTAAATAATATGGAAAACAATATTGTTGAACTGTAAAAATTGTTTTTTGAGAAATTGCTATTAGAAAAGGAACAGGAGGAAAGGGGTTATTAAAAAACTACATACGAATTAGCAGAAAATACAGAATAAAATATATTCCAAAATACATTTATAATGTCTGAACATACAGTATACCTAAAGTAAAAACACAAAACCAGTAAGCTTCCAAGCCTCCAACAAAATAGCATTTCTATATACAGAAGCCTACATCTTTAAAAATGATTCCAGTTTAAAATGTAATCCCTGAAATATGAGAATACCCAGATGGGTGGGTAATAATGGTTTATTCTAAACATTTTTATTTGGGCATTTGTTTACATCAGAGCTTAAAAATATGGCTAATTCTATTTCTGCTCCAAAACTGACAGGTAAATCAAGCACAAACAGACTGGGAGACAGTGTTTATAACAGTGCAATATCTGAATCAGAATCAGAAAAGTTGTATTTGCCAAGTACAGTTTTAAAACAGCACAGGGAATGACTTGGTAGTTGGTCCAATATCACTTCTGAATAAAAACTGCTTACTCCTGACAGACCCATACTGAACTGCTTTTATTATTTATTATTCACAACATTTTTATTCTGGTAAATGATCGATGATGATCTTTGCACTTTTTTATCCTATTTATTTATTTATATATTGTGTGTGAATTAAATGTGATTTGCATCAAGGGGGACTGTGGTCCAATTTCATTGTATGTCGCACTTAGCATGATTATGCAATTACAATAAAGACTTATCTATTAAAAAATGATACAGGATAGAGAACACCAATAAGCAGTAGGTTCAAAAAGACGTTTATTATAGAATACTCGGGGGGCAATAGACCAATCTGACATTTCAACTACGCATGCACAAGATTTAGTCTTAAATCATCGTGCGCTCATATGGAGTGACTGTGGCTCAGAGGGTTGAGAGGGTGTTTGATCCCATGGCTATACCTGTCTATCGGTCGACATGTCCCATTCGTTTGTGAATGGATGAATGAGCTGATAGTGAAGTGATTTGGGACTACCTTGGTGGTTCTAAAGCACTCTATAAATCAAGGCCATTTTCTGCGGCGCATCGATTTGCATTAAGCCAGATGTTTTTTTAGTGCTTAAAACACGGTTATCCATCATGCTCGGCAAAAATTGCGCCATTAAAGACTGAACTAACTGTACTTAGGCACCTGGGAACTGGAAACAGGAGACATGCAATGTATATGGCTGTAATTACGCTCCTAGGAGATGTATGGGATCAAATTAGGGTCATAAAACTCTGTGGGAAAAAATTATTTGTATTTGTTAAAGACATTTAGGTTCTACAACCATCAAAAGACTTCCAGATGGAAACGCCCTCTTCCTCTTTCATTGCATGATAACTGCAGGATAATCCCCAACACAAGTGAACAGGTGAGTTAATAAAATCTTTTAACAAGGGGCGCAGAAGTAAAGTTTAATTGTTAATTACGGTAGACAGTTTAAGAAGCTGCAAGCTGATTGATCAACGGTTTTCGTTGGCAGATTCTCCATTCACTGTTTATCACTGTTGAACAATTCAATAGTGGCATCTGCTGGATATCTAAAATCTTATATTGTCTATCAAAGAAGAGGTAATAACTAAATTCAAGGCTAATTTCAGTGCTAAAAAGATGTTTGGATAATATATGATGAACTGAAAATTAATATGAAATAAATTAGGCTGTTGAACTATTTGTAATGCAGCATCAGATGATTTTACTTCTTTTGTGGGCTATACTATGGCACAATATTGATTTAATAGCATTATTATAAAACACGGTTATCCATCATGCTCGACAAAAATTGCGCCATTAAAGACTGAACTTACTGTATTTATGCACCTGAGAACTGGAAACAGGAGAAATGCAATGTATACAGCTGTGAATATGAAGACTTTATTTTATTATTGTTTTTGGTTATTACGTAGGCATCTTGAGGATGGCTATGGTGTTATCCACACTAGTTAGAAGTGCCCTATGGGACACTTTGTGTCAAGTGACAGCAATGTTGTTTTATGGGTGAGAGACAGAGTTTGAAGCCTGTGCTTGTGGATTACTGTATAAATAAACTATATTTGTATCATTGTGACATATACTAGTGTTAAAGTACAGTATATGTAATACTGTTATATTGTATAAAGACTAGAGACAGGATAGACTACATTGTGTATATATTATATTGCAGATACAAGTGTGTCACCAAAACGGATGTGAGATGTGCTAGCTGAAAAACGTGGACACCAAAACCATGGAGGAGCTGTACCTGCCAAGTCGCCCAGAATATTGGTAAAAATTACCTTACATTTACTCTGGCTTATATCCATACCTAAAACACAATTCCATTATTATTCAATTATTTCCAAATTTGAAGCTACACATGTAACGCAATTATTTCATAGAAAGGCATTATGACACTGGCATAGACTGTGTGGCATAGACGTAACAGACTGGCGGGCACTCAACCACTAGAGCACTAGAGCTTCCCTGGGCGACAATTGATCGCTCAGTGAGGTTTTGTATTGTTTTAAGCACAAAATACACACAACATATAATTATGTTGAATCTATAGTCATATTTACCTGTTTACCGTGTTATCAAACAAGCTCAGTGGAAAACACAATGCTAAGAAACACAGTGTGTGTTTTAAACAATATAAGATTTTAGATATCCAGCAGATGCCACTATTGAATTGTTCAACAGTGATAAACAGTGACTGGAAAATCTGCCGTCGGAGACCATCGACCCTTTAGCATGCAGCTGCTTAAACTCTCTACTGTAATTAACAATTAAACATCACTTCAACATCCATTGTTAAGAGATTTTATTAACCATTAACTCACCTGTTCACTTGTGTTGGGGATTTTACTGCAGTCACTCCACCATCTTTTATCAGACAATGAAAGAGGAAGGGGGAGTTTCTTTTTCTTATTTTGTATTTTTATGGCTGTTGACATCCTGAACATTGAAAAAATAACTCCTGGAAGTCCTATGCAGACATGCTTCTCCAACATGCTTTGCACTTCCTCCCATGACAGCTCCTTCATAGAATTATTCGGCCCCTTTTACAATTAATTTAATCTTTTCTGTTGGACCTGATCTGTTTAATTGATTACATACGCAATAAATATAATTAACATATCCTTGGGATTGTTCCACTGATATCCCCCTTTCTCTGATTTTCAGTTTCACTGCTTCACTATAGCTAATATCCATCCATTTTCATACCCGCTTATTCCCGTTTAACAGGGTCGCGGGGGTCTGCCGGTGCCAATTTCCGGCTCTCATAGGTCCATCACAGGGCAACACAGACACAGACAACCATTCACTCTCTCATTCACTCCTATGGGCAATTTAGAGACTCCAATCAACCTTACAGTCATGTTTTTGGATTGTGGGAGGAAGCCAGAGTACCCGGAGGAAACCCACGCAGCACGGGGAGAACATGCAAACTCCACACAGAAAGGACCCAAGTCCACCCCAGGGCTTGAACCCAGGACCTTCTTGCTGTGAGGCGGACGTGCTAACCACTAATCCACCGTGCGCGCATAGCTAATATCATTAAACCTTTTAACTTTCTGTACTTCCTCTGATTTCTTCCTTATCTCACATTTTCTCCATAACTCAGTGCTCTCCTCGACAGTTGTTGCATTTGGGCTGCATGTCTTCACCGCATTCCTCCAACACGTGTTCCTCACTGCAAATAGGACATCTCTGTTTGCCTCTACACACTGCTGCCACATGGCCATACATCTGGCATCTGGAGCACCTGAGTGGAGGGGATACATAAGCCCCCACTGGGTAACTATAAGTTATTTATATAACCCCGGTTCTCTGAGTAATATGAGTGAGATGTCTCACCATCGAAACGAGTGTTATGAAATATTTTTCACACACACAAAAGGTATTTTGCAGACACAGAATGTCTTTTACAAATACAAATAACTTTTTCACTCACCGATTTTTTTTACGCACACAAAATCTTTATGACCGTGGGCCTTATTTGTTCCCAGTTATGCTAATTTTGTTACATGAATATTGTTAGTGAAAATGACCTCCAATATTATTGGTATATACTGTAACTGCTAGGGCTTTTTCAATTACATCCATTTTGATAGTCCTTTACACTTCACTGATTTACCCTTTGGCAACAATAAATTATTAAACTATTATAACCAATTATCAAACCAAAGAACAATCTAATTAGGCAATAAAATTATGTTACATTGATTTTGTTTTATCACACTCTTTTACCTGTGTGTAATGACAGCATTCCCAATAAAGAATTTGATAATACATGTTTGGGATATGGTCCTTTATGGAGCGGTTGGTTGTTGTCACAGGGTCAGAGATGAAAACATCCAGGTCACTTCCAGCAGAGAAAAAGTCCAAAGCAGATGGAGGACCAACTGCCGCTAAGAAGAAGAGGAAGATTAAAAAAAAAATGTTAAGGACCATAAAAATCAGAAACTCCCACAGCCCACGACCACACGTGTATTTATACCATACAATGTAGGTAAAGTGATTACTCCAGTGATTGCCAATTCTTTGTAGCAAACAAATAACCCCATTTTCATCAGAAATCAGGGAGATTATACCGTGCATGAATAACACAATAACACAAATCTACTTATGAAATATATTGGGTGGCATGGCACACCTTGAGGCCGATTTTTTATTAATTGAAGGCCTGTTCTCACAAAAGCAGAGGGGGTTACCTTTGCATTTAGCATTAGATAGCACTTCATTCAGCTGGAACAAACTCCCTCATTATTTGGGGGCTGGAACTAAATAAAACCACCTGATGGGAGAAGCGGAAAGGGAGCCAGCAGTGGTCCTTGGTTAGAGCTCATTCAGCCATCTTGCAAGTAAAACTACTGTGCCCTGGACTGACCATTAACGGTCTGTGGACCATTTGGTACCAGGATGAGCAACTGAGTAAAGCCAAGTTAGAAAGATATTCACAGATTCCAGTTTCCATGAAGAGCTTTGTTCTTCATTAGCGTCCGTCTACTGTGCTAAAAAAATACATCAATGTCAATGAGCGGTGGATCAAGAGCGGAGTGAGCAGGGGCCCTCTCCAAAATGCTACACTGAATTGAAATTTTAACAATAAAATCAATAATATCACTGTCCGTAGAATGATGCCCTGAAAATTATGTGTCATGTTCAACAGGCTATGCTGACTATACCACAACTATTCTAGGAATAAATGTTTTTGGGAAGACTTAATGAATATTTATTTGTAAATAATCGTCACTACTGTAATTCATTATCAATAACTTTTTCAAAGATCGTTTCTGTACCCTGAAAACCCACAGTCTATATTACATCCTACTCTAACTACCATGCAGGCGGCAGCCCTCGTGGCCGCTCGGAGGAGTTTCCTGGACAGTTGGTCCTGGAGTTTCACTGTTGGACCCGTCGACCACCCATTTATGTACGCCCTCCCTCGGTAATTAATAAGATTTTTACAATTACAATTCTATTTTCGATTCTGCTTAATGATTAAGTTCTTTATTGATTTTCATTTGGAAAAAAGGTTCAATTAGCACGCAAACAGTGTCAGTGACTCACTGCGCGGTTACATCCGTCTATCCTGGCCTGCCATTCTGCTTCGATAAAAGGAGAATCTAGAGGCAGACTACGTGAACTCGAGTGAGATCTGCCAACTTCTGAGCCAGTCAGACTCTGTTCCTCCTTGTCATGGTCATCTAAATGAAATGCATGAGAAGGCATTAATTTCAGAGTTAGCAATAGCAGGTTTTACAAAGAGGCAAATGGCGCTAACATGATAGGCAGTGTTAATTACCAGCAGGGGTGGAAGTAATGAATTACAAATACTCACGTTACTGTAATTAAGTAGATTTTTGAGGTACTTGTAATTTATGAGTAGTTTTTTCAAGTGTGTAATTTTACTCGTACTTGAGTACAATTTACACCATGTAATCTACTTTGCTACTTTTAAAATCAAAGTTTCTGCTTAGTACACCAACAATTTGAATTAATATTGAAATCTTTTCAGAAAAGTACATTTGTTTGGCAGCTCCCGGCCATCATACAGGCCATCCAATCGCGACCGCGCCATATAATCTATGACATAACGAAAAGACAATCTAATGCAGCAGCAGGTACAAGTTTCTGGAGGTAGCATATCTAAACAGCAGAGTAGGACGGAAGATTTGGAGACAACGAAGCCAAAATGGAGACAGAAGACAACACTTTCAACATTGAAAAGGAGGAAGAACAGACGGAGGACAAGTGTAAGTGCCCGTGGCCCATTTTTCATGTACAGAGACAGCGTCCAGATGCAGTGCAAACTTTGTTGAAAGTGTCTATTTGTACGGTTGCCGTACGAACAACACCCGGTGCTCTTGGTACAGTTACCGAAGTACATGTACGTAGCGTTTTAGGGTTAGGATTAGGTTATAACCCAATATTGCAACAATTTTTAGGGTAAGGGTTAGGTTTTACGGTAAGGTTTAGTCTTTGTCACGCGACCTAAACTCGTCAATTGCGTTTTTTCACAGAAGTTGCTAGGATACACTGTGACGGAGTTCTACAGTAAATAGAAAACTTCTCTGTTGAAGTAGTGACCAACTGGTGCCCTAAAGGTGGCAGCAGCATACCTTTGGATGACAGATTAGCCACTGATGCTACCATTAGCTAAGGAGGGAGATTATGAAGTTATGAAGTGAAATTGTGAATTATCCAACAGCTCACAGCACCACATGCTGACACAGAGCATGTGTGGATCTGAGTGGATTATAAGCCTTTTCACACTCTAAAAGTGCGCATGCGCAACCGGCAGTGGTCATAGGTCAAGAGGGCTGTAAATGTAACTGTATGATAAAGATAGGCATAATCTATCTGTTATTCAGTATATTGCAAGTGCAACACTCAGACTGCAGTCACTCACATAAACCGGCTTTCAACAAACAAGTTTCAATGAGTATTTGCGCTTTTATTTGTAATAGACGAGGAGTCGCAAAAAAAATAAAAAATAAAAAATACACGAAGAAGAACAGAAGATTGCCTATTTCTTGACTTGGTCTAATCTTGATATGTTCATGACTAACAACTGATACATATCACAGACATGTACTGTACATGTATATAAACTTATATGACACCAGGGATGTGGACCAGGCAGGTATTACAGTATGAGTTCTCACTTTGAAAAGGTACATTTATGAGGTACACCATTCAATAACCCGGTTCATATGATTATTTTTTATGAAGCTATTATATTGTTTAAATTTACACATTTGAAGGAAGTGCACAAGATGGACAGGTCATTTCATTTGCACATTATCTTTGTGTAGTCTTGCTCCTTTTCCATGCGTGTGTATAATTATCATTATTAGTGTTGTTTTTTTAATACACGGCTATGCCGTTGATACTATACTTATATTAAACTTTATAAAAACCCCTCGGTGTTTAATAAAGTATTTTCTGCTTCTGATTAAGTGAAACAACACTGATCAGCCGATTCATGTTTACAAAATTTGACTATAACCTGGGTCACTGTTGAAACGTCCGTAAAACTGGAATTTTCAGCTTTCAGCTTCCTGCACCGTCAGCCATGGCGTGTCTTGACCTTTGACCTAATGCGGAAGAATTGAACCGGAGCAAGAGTGTGAAAAGGCTTATTGATAATGTTGCGATCGTGAGATAAAACCATGAACTAACCGGGCCAAAGGTGTAATTTTTTTTTTTTCAATTTATTTACTTTTTTAAAAACATTTACAGATGTACACTTTACAAATGATATACAGACAGACAGACAATCACTCCACAAGGAACACTTTTCTGAAAGAACAGAACACAGAAGAAGAAAAACAAAACAGTTTTGCTTACTGTATACAAAATACAGTAAGCAAAACATTAAACTGTGAGCCAGATCGCAAACAATAATAATTTTGCCATCAAAAGCTTTGTCTCAGTGTTGTTTTATTTATTTTTTTTAGAAGGAAACCAATGTTCAGGTGTTGTAGTTTTCAATAAACTGGTGATTTGTGTAAAACTTGCTCTATTCAACTGCTGATTACGGAAGAACGAAACAAGCTACAAACAAAAAAAAATTCTGATAAAAGTAGAGACAGTCTTTCAGAATTTGGTGTCAGATTTCAGCTTGTTATAATACAAAATATTCTGTGGGTCTTTAAAAATTTGTCAAAATGCTCTGAAACGGCTGGCACTGAGGGGGGTAGAAATTCTGAAAATGGCTGGCACTGAATGAGTTAAGGTTATTAGTTTGGGTAAGATATGTCTGCAAAAATATTGTTACAGCCACGGGTGAGCCTGACATTAAAATAAGACGGAGCTTGCAAACGTGTGAGTATGTGCATGCATAATTGAACTACAATTCTTAGATATTTAACATTTTACCTTAATATTTGGACAACCCAATAAATTATATCTTTAGTCATTTAATACAAGCCTACATTCAGCAGACCTATATTTTGTGCTAGAGCAGGAGTCTGCAAACTGCAGCTCTGGAGCCTCATGTGGCTCTTTGACTCTTTTGCAATAGCTCCCCATAGCTATAAACTTGGGGGACCGCATGGGCTCACGTGTGTGACTTCGGGGGGAATGGAAGGGTGAGCTATGGGGCCTGCAGTGCCGCATGCCCGTCTGCGCCATCTAGCATTAAATAAATTGCATTATTTTATTGCATAATTGTGACCATCACCAGCCCTCCCTAAGGAAGGGTAAGAAACACTTTATTAAAGGGAGAATATAAAAAGAGAGGGCAGTGTCACACCTAGGTGAGGGGGTGGGGGGAGGGGTGGAGGGGGAAGACAGCAGAGAGGAGCGCTTCAAGGTAGAGAAATGGAAGGGTGGGGAGGAGTTGATTACTGTAAAGGGAGAGTGAGATGTGAAGTTGTAGGCGTGAGGCTTAACTATAATGGTGGTGGCTGTGAGCAGAGGGAAGGAGTGAGTGGTAATACCTGAAACAGGTATTTGGGATCAACGTGTCTAAAGTTAAACCCACTACAAGAGCGACCCACGGCAGCACCCCGCCACCCAGCGACTCAGGATGTAGGCGCCGCCCCCGAGCAGTAGCCACCCCCAGAGGCACCCCCACCCCAGACCCCCCGGCCAGGAGCCACAAACCCCACCACCCCAGGCCCCCCGACGGGCCCACCCCCAAGCTAACCCACCCGACGCAGCCTCGCCCGCCCCCCAGACGAAAGCCACAGCGCCATGAGGCATGTAAATAAGAATCAATAGTTCCCTGGGTGCACTGAGAGCAGATGTCTGTTGGGGAGAAGCCCATTTTATACATTTTCTGTTGGGTAATGTGAGATCTGTGGAAGACTTTGTATTGAATTAGCTGTAGGTTTGTGTTTTTTGTCATCTTAAAAGTATTACAAGAAATTTCTGTCCAGAAATCGGTGTTTGTGGTGATTGAAAGTTCAGCTTCCCATTTAGCGATTGGTAAGTGATTAGAGTTAGTGTTCGAAAGTGCTCTGTATATTTTTGAGTTTTTTTTTTTTTTATTTTGTTGAGATTTTCTTCATATATATATAGCTAGTTCTGGAGGTTGTAAGGTAATTGGATCTACAGAAGTGTTTTTCTTGATTGTTTCTGTTCTGTTCTTGAAAGTACTGTAAAAAAAATACTTTTATTCATATTGAATGTTTGGATTAGATTGATTCCACTTTCCTCCCATGTCTTCAGATAGAGCAGTGTTTTTTTATTCTAAAGACGGGGTTGTGCCAGATTGGAGACAACATGCTAGTTTTTAATTGAATATTCTTAATGTCCAAAGCTTTCCACATGCAGTCAGGGTGGAGGCAATCAGTGGGTTTTTAAAACAATTGTGACATTTGAGGGTCGTAGTGATAAAGGCATTTCCTTCCATTCCTCACGAGCCACCATGTTCTCGTGAGGATGGACAATACGATCATGGTAGCGTATGTCAACCGTCAGGGCGGGTTGCGCTCCCGTCAGCTGCACCTGCTGACTTGCAGGCTGGTACTGTGGAGTTGCGATCGCCTCCTCTTGCTGAGAGCAACGCACATTCCAGCAGACCTGTTGTCCAGGGGGACACCGTGTTATGGGGAATGGATGCTTCACCCGGAGGTCGTGGAACAGATATGGGCCCGTTACGCACTGGCCGGGTTGGATCTGTTTTTCTCCTTCCACAGCTTGGGGGCTCCCCTAGAGGTACACGCATTAGCACGTTTGGCTGTGTGTGCTGCTCTATGGCTTACCCCCACTGGCCCTGATACCCCCACCCTCACCAGGGTGAGGGAGCACGGGCACACTTTGTTCCTGGTGGCTCTGCATTGCAATGTTTTGTGTGACACCAACTACGCAGAGCAGACAGCGCGGCCGTAATATCTGAGTTTAGCATTTAATTGGCCTGGCGGAGTCCACGCAGACTACTCACGGACTCCGCTTTGCTGAGTATGTTTGAGCCTTTAGGATACCTCCCCACATGTCACTCCAGTAAAGATTACAGATCCTCCACCCAAAACCCAAACAGAGAGTACTAAAACACCTGGCTGGAAATAGAACAGTTAGACTGCAAACATATTAAACTCTCTGATCTCCCTTTTATCACTACGACCCTCAAACGTCGCAACTGCTTTAAAAACCCACTGATTGCCTGCACCCTGACAGCATGGTGGAAAGCCCTGGACATTACAAAAGTTCAATTAAAAACTAGCATGTTGTCTCCAATCTGGCACAACCCTGACTTTAGAAATAGAAAAACACTGCTCTATCTGAAGACATGGGAAGAAAGTGGAATCACTCATCTCCAAGACCTCTTCGAAAATGACAAGCTCAGGACATATAACATGCACTGTCTTGAAAAGATTGCACTTCTTGTAGTGTTGACCTTTGACAGCATGTGCAGACAAACGTAAAAAAAAAAACCCAAACAGAGCCAGTAAGAATTCTGCAAGAGATTGTCAGATTGAGAATGGGTATGAGAAAGGACACTTAGAGACTGAAATAGTTAATGCAGTAATCAGGGCTATTCATCCAGGAATGCCCCTAAGAAACATGTTGGATATAAAACGTGGGTTAACACTCACTAAACTGCTGATGATATTAAAGGGACACTACAGAGTAGACAGCCCCACTGAGCTTTACCATCAGCAAGGTAAAGAGACTAAGACAGATACACAGCAGATTGTGGAAGAACTACATAAAGAAACAAAACAAATGTTTATGGCTGCAATGAAAACCAATCCCCGCACCATGACACCAAAAAAAGAGAGAAAAAGGCTGTATGAAGTGCAGAGAAGAGGAGACAGGAAAAAGATGTACACACTGTTTCACAGTTGGGCAAGAAGGTCACGACTGTCATGGTTGTCGAGCACAGGTACTGTTGTCAGGAAACGGGAAGGGACGACTGAGATGAAACCAGCAGTAGTCCAAAGCCAAGGGTCCCAAAAGCAAGCAGCCAAGCCCAGCACCAACCACCAAAAAAAAAGCCAGCACCCAATCAGCCGCAATAGAAATATAAGCCAGTCAAAGTATTCAGGGGCACAATCCAGCATAGTAAATGAAAACTGGCACCAAAACCACTTTCCCCACACAGTCTGATTACTGTGTGGGCAACTGTTAGACAACAAGATGCTTACAGTGTTTGCTGCTAATGA
The DNA here is from genome assembly GCF_900634775.1 of Gouania willdenowi. Classification (NCBI taxonomy): domain Eukaryota; kingdom Metazoa; phylum Chordata; class Actinopteri; order Blenniiformes; family Gobiesocidae; genus Gouania; species Gouania willdenowi. The sequence goes on along the minus strand of NC_041064.1, from coordinate 27,519,825 downwards.
CACGCCCATCCCCTACATTGGCAGGATAGAAGTATGTTTTAGACTGAACAGTGATTTGCCTTCATCCCAGTTACGCACAGTGGGTGGAGCAGCCCTGAAATGTGGGTGTTCCCATTCAAATCTGGCTTTACACGCATTCTCCGGTGTGTGTAAGTCCTTTTCCTCTTACGCGCTTCTAACCCTGGAATAAGTTGACCACAGTGATTAAACTATTTTCATACTATGTCCAACGTATAGTCACAGTTTGATCCACTACAGAGTGAAACAAGCTGTCATATGCGATGAGGATGGACCAGAAACTGATTCCACACATATTTTAATGAGGCTCAGCTCAGGTCGCTTTAAACAATTTATATTTAAAACTGCGTATTATGGAAGTTAATAGTTCTGTTTCACTGCAAACATTCCTCTGTATTAAAACAGGATGCTCTGCGGCCGGGTTATTTCCTCATATCTCCAGCGCATCTAACTCGGTCACGCTTTACAGCGATGATGATGATGATGATGATGAAGGTGATGATCATCAAGGAAAGATTGTGACTCAGTCACACTGCAATAATCTGATCAATGATCTGATCAAATCAACTTTTTACATTGTTTATAAATGAAGGCATTTCAAATTAAAAGTGTACTCAATCATTTTCACGGATTTCAATGACATTTACAAGGGTTGGGAAAACTTCAGGTTCCGTGATTTCTTGACAGCCCAAAATAAATGACATCACCACCTCCTTGCCTTCATTCACACATACGCACTTTTGGTCTACTTTACACACGGTGGGCGTGTCAGCAGCCTAGACCGGAGAATATGTATAGGAGAGAAGCGCATAACTGCAGGCGCGTAAAAAAGCGCTTAAGTCCAGATGGGAAAATAGACCCCTATGTGAATAAAGCCTAAAAACCTGTATGAACTGCTCACAATGCAGTGACTCGTGACTCAAAATAAATTGAAAATTTATTTAATTGTGAAATTTGGGAAAATAATGTTTTTGGTAAAACAATTGATTCAAAGTTAAACTAGGATTAATCAGAGATACAGCAGAAATTACATTTCCACAAAACCAATAGTATATTTTAGAAATCAAAATTTCATACATACGTTTTTGTTGTTGAAATTTCTTAAATTGTGTTTGCTTTGTATATGACCAGTATATTTATGCATATTTCATTGAACTGGTTTCTGATGCAGCATTTAATTACTGTTATGATAATGACAATGGGTATATAATAATGTATTTTGAAGGAAAAACAGCCCAAAAAAGACAAAATGTAGAACAAGAGAAATTTGTTCATAAAAGATATTATGTTTTCAAAACTAAATGTTTTTCTGAGGCAATGGTTATATGTTTCACGCTACTAGTAAAAAAACTAATGAACAACAATTGATTGTAAGACACAGAAACAAGGTACAATGGCTACATGTAAAGGATTTTCAATATTTGCGAGTGGTGAAGTAACCCAAAATTGGGGTCCCAAAAAAAGAGAAGTCGCATAAAGAAAAATAGATTTATATATCATGAAAGAGTAACCTTTATACTATAAATTAAAACAGAGATCTGATTATTTTTTACATTCCCACATGCAGTTATAGGCCAATAAATATATGTCCTAAAAGTATTTTTCGGATTTCAAGAGACTGTTACCCAAGAACCGATGCATATATCTGACTAATCATTAGTAGTTTGAACAGTCTATGTAAATAGCTCAAAGCTGATTAAATTACAAAGAGCTGAGGCATATGCAAAGTTGTTTACTGAAATGAAACACTGGGAACAATCAATTCCCATCCTTAGCCGTCTCGCAGTTGCATAATGGCTACATCATGCGGCAGGTGGTCCCGGAGACGGAGTTGACTAATAAAGAGGATCATCTGTATCATCTGAATATCAGCTGGTTAACCTGGTGGCCATTTGAACACATTGAAATTTACCTCATCGTGCCAAATCAGTAACTAGTGAGTGACGTGGATTATGAGGTTGACTGCTTGGACAGGGGCAGAGCTCTGCAAATCCACAACCTCAACCACTTAAAATTATGATGGGAGGCCTGATGACCATTTACCAAAACAATAATCAGATGTGGCGTGCCATGGCAAATCCAGGAACAAGCATGAATCAAGACTTTGTAAAAAACAACATAACTATTTAATTTCAATGAATTGTTACCTTACCATCTGGATCAGGGCAAAATTCTTTGACTGCCCACTTAGAATGATGCCCATTTACATTGGCTCGTACTCGAAGCATGTAGCATCCAAAATAGTGGAAATCACATGACGTAAGGTCACATGACCTTTTTGACGTATCCTCACATACTGTGTACCAGTTTGGACTCTTCTTTGACTGGAGCTTGAATTTCCTTGAAGTTCAACAAAAATCAGAAAAAAGAAAAATCAAGTGAATCAAGATACTAATATATTTAGAGCACACTATAAAGGTGACGTAAAACTCTCCAAGTGCCCATGATGAAGTCCATTGTGATCTTTGTTAAACATTACATGCATTACAATTAGTATATGTCCTTTATATGAAAGTATCCAACATTAACTCCCGTTTTTGCACATAGGCCCTCATTTACGTGAGCGTACGCTACGATCAGATCTCACATCAGGTCTGAGTGTGTGGATTTGTGGCTCAGCACAGCAAAATCTGACTGAGACTGAAAACAAAGTCTTAAACAAGCCTCAGCTGTCATTTAAGCATAAGCAGACACTCATTCAGAACAGATCTAAACATAGTATTAAAAGTAATTTAACAAAATAAAAACTATTTTAAAAAAGTCCACATTATTACTGATAACACTTTTTTGGTTTTCCTTTCACGGAATACCTAATGTTACGGTAAAATTTACGGTTAACTCGTCTTTGACTGGGCAAACACACTCTGCGTTGATAAATGATGAAGATCAGACTGACGAGGTGATGAATTAATAAAAAATTATTTTATTCTAAACTAAATAAAAATGTACAAGCAGGATGGTCAAAAAGGGGGTCTTCCCCGGCCGGAAATGAATACAAGACTAACTAACAGGTTCACACACATCACACATTTCTACCAACCTGTCCCTCCTCCCCCCCACAGATGTGGGGGGAAGGACGTGATGAGTTAGAACTGTGGGCCACTCTGTCATCGGACGTCCGCCCGGGGCGGTCACTAATTTTGTCCATCTTTATACTCTTTTTTATTTAGTTTTATAATAAACCTTTTTTATAAAATCATCAATGCCTCACCTGGACTCCATCATTCAACCAGAGCAATAAATCATGTCTCCAAATGAGATCAACCGCAAATTTGCCGTGACACCCGTGACATCGGCAAAGGAATAGCAACATCACCAAGCAGTATTCCACCGCTTGGGTTTCGTTTAAGTTTTTTCAATACGATTACTACTTGATAACGGTAGATTAAATGGTACTTAAAAACCATAAAATGTTTTGCAAAGAATAGAATGCGTGCGCCGACAAAAATTCTGATTGATCAAACCATCCGTCCGTCCTCCTCCCGGCTTGGTGCTGGCTTCATTTTTGTATCCAAGAAAGATAAGACACTCTGTCCCTGCAAAGACTACAGAGGCCTTAATGAGGTAACTGTTAAGAACAAGTAACCTTTACCCCTCATTGAGTGTTTCTTTGAGTCCCTGGGGCATGCCATGTTTTTTCTAAGTTGGACCTATGCAAAGCAAAGCAAGTAATCCGCATAAGGGAAGGAGACAAGTAGAAGAATGCCTTCAACATAGGCCTGGGAGATAAAACAATAATGATATATAGAGATGTAATAAAAAGCAATAGAAAATATGTTTGATGCCGCCGGTCCTCCTGCCCCTCACAGAAAGAGACAGCGCTACTTGTCACAAATGACCTGAACTGCAATACAGCGACACATCATGGATCGCTACCAGACCAGGAAACCACCCTACAAAGTGAACAAGTCCAAGTTCCTCCACCAGATCCACCCAAAGTTCCCGCAAACACAGTGACAGAGCTATACCTGCCAGCAATGATTATGTACTGGAAACTTGAATAAAACACGCTAAGCTAGCACACAGAAACACAAGACTGAGCAAAGAGCTAACGCTAATGACTTCATAAAAGGAAAATACCAAGTAAAAAACACATGGCTTACAGTCATCAAACCACAAAGGGCCGCCCATTTGCTTCTGGTAAGATTTAACACTTGTATGGAAGTTCAAAAGCTAACATGTCTATGGACACAGGTCAGATAGTGGAGCCCAGAGTATACAGCAAACATGATGATGCTGCATTTAGTTGCTATCCTGCAAAGAAGTGGAACAAACTGCCAGCAGAGCTGAAGTCAGCATCCATTGTGAACATTTTTAAGTCAAAGTTAAAGGCACTTTTTTTCTCTACTGCATATGATTGAAAGGGAGATTTTTGGTCATGTTGTTGATGTAATGTGTTTAATGATGATTTGAATTGATTTTTCTGATGATTTTAAATGTTCTTGTTGATTTTAAGCTGTTGAATGTTTTATCATGTAAAGCACATTGAGTTGCCTTGTGTATGAAAAGTGCTATATAAATAAATTTGCCTTGCCTTGTCCCTCTACAAAGTTATGAAAGGGGGCCAAGCCTTTCCCCGCAACTCGACCCCCAGGTTTTGCGGAACCCATGGAAGTACGTCATGAAGGATGACGAGCTTGGGGCGAGAGTCAGGACACTGGCCAACGTGCCATTTGCAGTGTTGTAATAGTAATGGGCGTGGCCCAGCCCAGGTGATTCAGTGCAATTCTGGGAATCTGTGGATATGAGGACAGTCTGGAGGTTGTATGTGCAAAGTTTGGTGCAGATAGAGCTTAAACACTAGGAGTTCAAAAAAGGAGGTATTTGATGCATAGTGACTTACAAAGAGAAATATGCCGTGGGTGTGGCCTATGTCAGACGATGCAACACCATTTAGGGAACACTTGGATATAAAGATTATGAAGATGTGATTTAAAATGTGAAAGTTACAGGCCAAAATGCGTTTGCACCTATTATAGTACTTTTTGGTCTGGGTGGTTTGTGGGGTCTTCTATCGATGCCCTGCAAATTTTACAGCCCTCAACATAATACTTTAGCTGAAATAAATGTTTGAAAAAAATGTTTGTTGTTTATATTGTAATAAGCCACGCCCACTTTGACCAATTGCGATTAACTTTGGGATATGGCCAGGAGCGACCCAAGGTTAGTTCCCACCAAATTGGAAAAATTGGTTTTGCCATTTAAGAGATATACATTTCCCATATTTGCATTGCCCTGAAGTGGCCAACATTATCAAAATTTGACTCATGCCATCACAGTCACATGCCAACCAAGGATCTCAGTTTTGGTGTTGTTTTTCTTTTGGCAGGGATATGCAACAGTTCGCATTTTTAGAGCGAGCAAAAAAACTTTATTCGTTAATAATTTGTGCATGTTTTGACTGAACAACATTCTTTACCCAACTCTAGATTAAGTCTAACTGAATACTCTACATGCCAAGTTTCATGCTGATTGGACAAAACCTCAAGGAGGAGTTTGAAAAAGTAAATTTTTCCAGTTTCTGCAATTTTGCACCACAATTATTGGCAGAAATGGGCATGGCCCAGCTCAGCCGATTCAGTCCTATTCAGGGAATCTGTGGATATGAAGTTTTTGAATGTGCGATATATGGTGTGGGAGTTATAGGCCAAAACACGTTGACCTTGGCTTTGGTGGTATCCATAATCCACTTGCAGCAAACATTCACATGAACTGCGAGTAAATAAATAACCTTGTCACAATGTTAGCTGCCCTGCTATGAAGAATTCATGTGTCCTCCCTAAAAGCCGTCGTGTCACTATGGAGTCTTATTTTTTGATCCTGCCAGGGCTCTACACTAACTTGGTGGCACTGGTGCGACCAAGCACAGAATTTGGTCGCACCCTTTTTTTGAACGGAAGGGGGGGGGGGGGGGGGGGTGTACAGCATAGTCATGCATGATGATGAATAGTTGACTTAACTGGTGAATCATAGTTTTGTATGAAGTAAAGATTGACAATGACTTGAGATATTTGCTAAATGTGTTCAGGTTTTATTGACAATATTAAGTCTTCCTGCAACAAGCAGTGGCTGAAATAACAGGTAATTTCTTTTATATAATTTTAAAAGAAGACGTAACAATTTTTTTTTTAAATAACAGCGAAGCATAACAACAGGTTACATGTATTTTGTTTTTCGTTTTTTTTTGCAGAAAGGCTGTACTTGAATTAACTTAACAGTAGCATAACCAACATAGCATCTGCATTGCTTCACCCCATGGAATTAAATTCAGAGGGTCCAGCTGTTATAGTGGGGTCTCCTAACCCTCTTCCCCTGGTCAGGGGTCTGCAACCGTTATTCGACAAGGAACAATTTAACCTCATCTCACCTGGATTAAAGTCCTCCTGGAGCCAAAAAATACCTTCTCAATAAAGACAATACAGTGTATTAAATTCTATACAGTTAAAATTATATAGAATAATGTTTGATTTAATTTGATTTATATTGATCATGTAAATGGAAACTTAAAAACAGTTTAAAATCAAATCTAATAAATAAACATCAATAAATAAAACAGTATCTTGCATCTTCAAATTCTTACACATCTCAGTTTACATGAACTCAATGTTATATAAAAAATATTTTTTTTAGTAAATGTATTTGAAAGGCTACAAAAAGTAACTTGAATTTGATCAAGTGGTCAACACATGCTTAATTGCTCATTTCTTGCCACACATAAAGCATGCATATTTAACCGGCACATTGGCGGTTAAATGAATCTGTCCCCAAACAATTAAAATCTCTATTTTCTTCCACGATAGTGTTTTTGTTGGTTTAGCTATTTAAAACTTAAGGTTAGCCACAGGTGCAAGGAAAGTTGATGGTCTATAGATGCAAAGTTATTGCACAACGTGATATATTTTAAGGAAACAAATTGTTATATTTTGATTTTATTTGTTATTAATCATTAATAGCCTCTGTAAAAACTAACTTTATTTCAACAGTTTTATTTAAAGTTATATGGAGCAATTGCAAAAGAGTCAAAGGGCCACATTAGGCCCCAGAGCCACAGGTTGCAGACCCCTGCCCTGAGAGAACCACAGCTGAACATCTGGCCTGGCATCATATTCCATCAGTTCCGGTCCCTCCATCCTGATTCTGATGAGTGTGTACGCTTTATCGATGCTCGGCACATTCTTCCTTTTTACTGTAAGTAAGTAAGTAAGTAAAGTTTATTTATATAGCGCTTTTTTCAGACCAGGGTCACAAAGTGCTTCACAATTTACAGTTTAAAAAGGGCACAATGTATATAAAAGTCCACTACAATGATGCTACAATGTATAAAAGAGTCCATTCACAAACAGGAGTGTGTCAAGAAAGCCTCCATAAAAAAGTGAGTCTTTAGATGACTTTTAAAAATATCCACAGAGTCCAGCATCCGCAGAGTGTGTGGAAGAGCATTCCAGAGACGAGGAGCTACCGCCTTAAAAGAGTGATCACCTCGTGTTTTAAAGCGGGTGCGGGGGACCATCAGCAGGTTTTGAGAAGAAGAGCTCAAGCTCCTGTTTGAAACATAGGGCTGGATCAGACCCTCAATGTATTCAGGCGCCTGGCCATGAAGGGCCCTGAAAGTCAGCACAAGGATTTTAAAATTCATCCTGTAGATGACAGGGAGCCAATGTAGAGTTTTTAAAATAGGAGTGATATGGGCTCTCCTACAGGTACGGGTCAGGAGGCGTGCAGCAGAGTTCTGGACCACTTGAAGACGAGCCAGATCCTTTTTGCTAAGGCATGTAAACAGACTGTTACAATAGTCCAACCGTGAGGAAACAAACGCGTGGATGACCATCTCAAGCTCAGGACCAGAGACTATGTGTCTCAGCTTTGAGATGTTTCTCAGGTGGAAGAAACAGTTCCTGATGAGCTGCTTAGAGTGACGTTCTAGGGACATCCCTTCATCAAAAGTTACTCCAAGGTTCCTTATAGAACTTTTAACAGTGCTACTTAGGGCGCCAAGGTGCTGTTTGATAAGAGGAGCAATAATGTCCGGGGCAACGACTAGGGTTTCCGTTTTACTGGAGTTCAGTTGGAGGCTATTTTCATTCAGCCATTGTTTTACCTTTACCAGACAGTTTGTGAGGGAAAGCACGTTTTGGGGTTCGGAGGGCTTAAAACTGCAGTACAGCTGGAGATCATCTGCGTATAGGTGATAGGAGACATCAGGGCACTGCTGGATCAGCTCACCGAGAGGGAGTAAATAAATCAGGAACAAAAGCGGCCCAAGGACCGAGCCTTGAGGTACACCCCACTTTAAATCCGCAGTTTCTGACGTTTTGTTGTTGTAGTACACAGAGAATGTTCTACCGGTCAGGTACGATCTGAACCACTCCAACACAGGGCCTGACAAGCCAACCACATCCCGCAGTCTGCCAACCAGGATATGATGATCCACCGTGTCAAAGGCAGAAGACAGGTCCAACAGGACCAGGACGGAACATTTTTCAGAGTCTGCAGCCATCATGATGTCACTTGACACTTTCAGCAGTGCTGTCTCAGTGGAGTGAAACTTTCTGAAGCCGGACTGGAAAGTATCAAATGTGTTGTTGCTCTCCAAGAATGATGTCAGTTGTTTACAGGCTAGCGTTTCTAGAACTTTAGCCAGGAACGGGATCTTGGAAATTGGCCTGAAATTCTGAAGTTCTGATGGGTCCAAGCTGGGTTTTTTCAGTTGGGGTTCCACCACAGCATGTTTAAGGGAACACACCAGTTCCTTTAAATGGAGCCTATGAACCTCCAGCCTGGAGGAGTGCCAAAGGCGCTCGGTTCTACGGCACGATCTCCGCAGAATCACAATCTTGTCGTTAATCCAGGGAGACGACTGTCGACAAGCCGTGTTACTAGTTTTAAAAGGGGCCACTTGATCCAGGATAATAGCACAGTGACTATTAAAACAAGTCATTAAAAACAAAGGGATCAAAACTAATACAGAATCTATCTGCTGTTGACTCTGTAATAATCCTCCTCTCTACTTTCACAGGTAGAGGACGGGGCTCAGGATGGACCACCATGTTAAAGAAGACACCACTGTGGTCGCTTAGGTAGACGTCTTCGACACTCACGTTTTCCACCTTCAAACCAAGTGAGAAGATCAGGTCCAGGGTGTGCCCTTTATGGTGGGTGGGGCCTGAGACATGTTGGATAAAGTTAAAAGCTTCAGTCATAGCTAAAAGATCAGCTGCTGGGGCAGAGACATCATTATCAATGTGCAAGTTAAAATCTCCTAGGATTAAAACCTTTTCCAGCCTAATGATAGATGATAAAAAGTCAGAAAAATCAGACAAGAATGCACCAGCAGGGCCAGGGGGACGATAAATTAAAACACAATAAAACGAGTTTTTAGAACCAATTTGTATCATGTGAGACTCAAAGGTGCAAAAGTTCTCCGTTTTTAACACTCTGCACTTGAACGCATCACTATACATGGTAGCGAGGTCCCCACCGCGGCGGGAGGGGCGGGGCGCATCCACAGCCGAGCAGCCGACCGGACACAGTTGGTTCAACTGCTGCCCTCAATGTGACAAAGCGCTCAGCCGCTACGTCCAAAATAAGGTCACCCATACGCACTCGTACAGATTCGACCAGATAACATTTTCACTCGCACACATTGAAAATATACTTGCATAAGCGACCATTTTGGTCGCAGTCTCGAGCCCTGCATGCCCTACACTAATTACAGTCTTCAAAATGATCAACTATGTAAACAATAAAATTGTCTCAAAGTGGTATTAGAGAAGAACGCCTCAAGCAAGGACGTTATGTGACCGAGCCTGAACCGAACGCAACCGGCAGTTCTAAATATCTTTCCAAACCTGACCTGATCTGTCGGGTTTTATTCTTTAATACGTGAAGACATTAAATGCATGAAATAAGTTAGGCGTCATTTCAAGTCTCTAAAATGTTGTGTGCGCCGGGGTCAGAGTTAAAGTACCGGTGCGCACATTCTCACAATACATATAATTTTTTTTTAAATCACAAGTGTCGTGCACATCCTTCAGGCTGGTTTTGTGCGTGTGCAGCCCCTAATCAACAATCCGAGCAGTGTTATGTCACCAAAATGAGGCACACTGTGTATATTGTGACATTTCGAAAACCCCTGCTCTAGTCTAGATTGATAAATAGACCTAGGAGAAACTTTTCACCTATGGTTCCAGTAATGAAAATGCAGATGACACCAGAGAGAGTTCTTAATTTCAAAATAAAAATAAAAACAGTACATTACACAAACTTGCACAGTATATCTGACACAATAGTTAAAATGTATTACATCAGTAGTTAAAAGCAATTGTTTAAAGACATTAATATAGCCAAAACTTACTCAAGATATTGTGTAGTGAAAGTAGCGGTGACGGACTCCTCAGTGTCACCCCAATCCCAGCAAAGAATGTAATTAGTGTTCAATGTGATCACGTCAATTTTCTGGGGTGAGGCCAGATTTGCTCCACCTGAGAAGAAAAAAAATATATATATATACCCCTAATAAAATGTTACGTAATCGTACAGTATGTAATGTATCACAGTATCAAGAAGATATAATTAACATTTGGAAGATGTTTTTAAGTATAGTGCCTTAAAAAGTGATAACATTCTTTTGATTAAATACTTGAAAACAATTTAACTTTATTCTAATAAAAGGTTGTATCGGCATTAAACCATGAAGTTCTCAGTACCGACATAATCAAGGCATTTTTTGAATTTCCCTCCTAGTGGCAGGTCAGCAGAAGGCAGGGGTGTACTTACTCTTTAAAGATGCCGATGAAACCTTCTTTTGTTTACTGAAAGGGGATAAACGACATCTGTGACCCAAAAAAATCAGTGACCGCAGGGGGTAACAGTTCTAACTGTGCCGTTTTATTGAAGGCATAAAGCAGTGAAGAAGAGCTCTCCCTTAAGGGTACAGGTTCCACCATCTTTAAAAAACAACAACAATAATAATATTGCAATGGTTCTATTTCATAACATTTTGTGAGATGTCTCACTATGGGATGCACTCCTTATCTGCAGGCCTCAGAAGCATTTTTCTCAATCTGCCAATCCTGATTGGCTGGTGAAACGTGTCCGTCCTCCAGGGAAACTCCCACCTCCTATAACCATGGTATCTGAGCTTTCGGACACAAGCATGCCAGCTGTCGCCTTGATCCAAACGCTGTCCTTGACGTCTTTCAACGCTCCAGCACACGTTGGCCTGCATCCCTCCACATGGTAGCTCAGGCTAATTCAGCTGTTCTTCCTGCCTGCGTCAGCGCAACAATGAAGGTTAAGGCTCTTCTCACCGAGGAGAGGGGATGCTCTGAGGCTCACCTCTGTCAATGCATAAACAAAATCTCCAGCAAATAGCACAAAGTGTGCTCAGACTGCCTGGGTCTGGAAACACCGGGCTGGCGGTCAAATACCCCAGCTCATGTCGGCACTGCGCTGGGTTTAGCACAGGGAGCCTCCCGACGGCCGTCTCCCCACATGTGGAGGATGTCCTCATGATTGACTGCAGGGAATATGACGGAGACTCCTCTGACCCCCCCGGATCGGTTGTGGATGAGAAGGACGAGACTTATATCACCCCGGTGCAAGGCAAACTATTCGCTGCCTTTGCGGCCTCTCTGAAGGAAGATGAGAGTTCCATTCCTGTCTCCCCTCTTCCTAACCTGGATACAGTGGATGTGTGTAGATGTGCTGTGGCATGGCTGGCGATCCCGTGACCCGTTATTGGCAGGACCGCCCTTTCATCAGAAAATCCTCGGTGGCAGGTGACTCACCCTCAACTGTGAGGCGATGGAGAGCCTCGGATTGCTCTTAATGCCGCCAGTAGAGCTACTGGTTGAGGCACACCTGCTACCACGGCAGCCTGCGGTGTCTTCGCGGAGACCCATGTTGTCGACTAGAGCGGACCGTCTCCAGTCGGACCCGTCTGACAGAACCTACGCTGCGGCGGGGCTCTCAGTCAGAGCACTGAATGTCCTCTCCCTCCTCACAGCTTACAAAGCGGAGCTATGTGAGGATTTCACTCAGTCTCAGGACCCAGCGACAATAGATGAGATATCGACCGTTGCTGACGTGTCTCTGTACCCAGCGCTGCTCAGCGCAGGCCATAGAAAAAATTATGGGCAACATGATTATTCAGGCGCAAGCACATTGGCTCGACCTCACGTAGCTGTCGGATGCAGAGAAAAGTGACATCCTGGATGCGCCCTTTTGATATTCTCCCCACAGGAAGTATCTAGGGTTTCCTTTCCGGGGGGTATGTTATGAATATTGTGTGCTCCCTTTTGGCCTCTCTCTGAGCCCGAGGGTGTTTGTGCGATGCACAGAGGCTGCAATAGCCCTGCTGAGGAGGCAGGACATTCGCCTGGCAAAGTATCTGGACGATTGGCTGCTTTTGGCACAATCGGAGTCGGAGGCCAGAGCCAGGTGTTACATCACCAATCTGATCTAGGGTTCATGATATATGTGGAAAAGACCATGTTGTCCCCTACACAGGAAATTATCTCCTGTGCGTCATGGCTCTGCGACACTGGCGGGCCTCCGGCTTCCTGACGCACGGTGTACATATGGGCACCGTTACATCCAGGAAGGTGGTCTTTACAGACACCTGTGAGGGGCCGCTGGAATGCGGTCCTCCAGCGCTCTCACATAAATAATTTGGAACTCTCAGCGGTGTTCCTCTTGCTGATCTGCTTCCTTCCGAGACGGAAGAGCAGATCATCATGTCCTGGTGGGGACGGACAATACCACGACCATGGCATACATCAACTGCCAGTGCGGTCTGCGTGCTCGTTGGTTGCTTTTGCTGGCACGCAAACTGATCCTGTGGATTTGTGGTCGTCTCCTCTCATTGAGGGCAACGCACGTCCCGGTGATACTGAACACGGGCTCAGACCTGTTGTCCAGGAGCACGCTGGTGTACAGGGAATGGATGTTACATGGAAAAACGTGCAGTGCGCGATGTACTTCTCCCTGCGCACGATTGGCAGTGCATGCTTCTTTATGCATTCCTCTCGTTGGCTCTGATACCCCCCCGCCCTGTCAAGGGCGAGGGAGCATGGTCATGCACTGATCCTGGTGGCTCCACATTGGCCTGCCATGCACTGGCTGGCAGAATTTTACCAGTAGCGGCATGCTCGTCCCTGACAGCTCCCGCTGTGCAAAGACCTGCTGTCGCAGGTGAGGGGCACAATTTTCCACCCACACCCAGAGCGCCTGGTGCTGTGGGCTTGGCCCCTGAGTGGCTCAATCTGTCAGCCGTGGGACTCTCACAGAGTGTGATTCAGTCCAGTTTACCGAGTGACCTGAAGCTGCAGAGCTGCTGAAGTGTCGCTCGCTTGTTATTAAGGAATCTTAATGGAGCCTTATTCATGTGTTCGGCCCCTTGTGGTTGGCTGACTACTGCAGTTGAGAAAGTGCCTGATTAGATATACAGCAAAGCTGCATTTTATATGTAAACATCGGCAACATTCAGGTTAATTTAATCGTGGAGGCCAAAATCGTGATCACAATTAAAATTGTATAAATTGTGCAGCCTTAAAAGTACATTGAGATCACCTTCATGATGTATGGAAAAAGGGCCAAAGAGTATAAAAGGCATTACGTGGAGGCCTTCAGCTGTCAAACATCAGGCTTTCAGTCAGTGTTAATTTCGTAGACTAAGACTATGACGAAAAATGTTCGTCAACGAACCTTTTTCACGGACGATAACTAAATAAAAACTAAATAAAAGTCAGATATGAAGACGAAGACTGAGACGAAGGATAACTGACACTGTAGTCCACGAATAAAAACGAGACGAAACTCGAAGGCGTGACGAATGGAGAGGAGATCCAATCAGAACTGCTCTTTTTGCGGGACAAGTTAGGAAGAAATCCAATCAGAGCGAATCTTTTGAGGATACGTTGATCTCATTGGTTAATCTGTGCGGAGGGAGGCAGCCATTTTTAAAATACCGCGGCAAATGCACGCCAGCAACAACAGGTAAACAAACCCCAAACAAACGCAGCAGCTAAGAGGAGAAATACGTAACACAACGGTTTAGCCTACCATGTCCGAGGGAAACTGCATGTCTCGTGCGCAATAGACATGTCAGGACTAGGGCGAAAACGAAGAATTGACATTTGGTCGCACTTCACATATGACAACAAGGACAACAAGACCGCCTGTACAGCGTGTGGAGCAAAAATTTCCGGGAAAAACACCACCAACTTGAAGCGACATTTACAGACGACTCATCAAGAAATACATGCGAAGGTAAGCTACGGTTATTTTATCATATCAACACCTGTGTGTCTGCTAAACTTGGAGTACGATAGAAGCTAAAGGAATCCACATTTGAACTGTATTGATAAAACTGAGTCTGAGGCGATTATCTCGCTGAATTAATAGGATTATAAATATTCAATATTCTCAAATTGAATGAAATATCTAGGCCTACTATAAGTAGATTGTGTGTGTGGGTGTCATTGTAGCCTAAGCAGTTATTCTCATTTCACACTGAGATGGCAGATTTGTGAAGGCAAAAGCCAGCTTAATAAACATACGTGTGTGTGTGTGTGTGTGTGTGTGTGTGTGTGTGTGTGTGTGTGTGTGTGTGTGTGTGTGTGTGTGTGTGTGTGTGTGTGTGTGTGTCTGTGTGTGTGTGTGTGTGTGTGTGTGTGTGTCTGTGTGTGTGTGTGTGTCAGAGAGGCTTGAGGAGATTGGGCAAGAAAGAAAAGAATCACAGCTTGCTTCCCCCCTTTTCACCCTCACAGATACAGAAGAAGTCTGATTACAAAGATGACCATGGGCCAAGTGGAAATAAAGCTAGTGCTGCTAGTGAAACCCAGCAGCAGACCATCTCTACAGCTTTCCAAAGTTCTTCAAAATACAAAACTGAATCGGAAGAACAACATACCAAGGAGCAGGCCATAGCTAGATGGATTGGACGCACAGGTTTACCAGTCACAACAATTGAAGACGAGGACTTTGTGCTAATGATGGAGATAGTAGATCGGAGACTAACAGTTCCAAAGAAAACCAAAATGAGCAATTTGATTGAAACACAGTATGAACATGAAAGACAGAGATTCAAAGAGAGACTGGCTGCTGCCCGGAGAGTATCGATTGGCCTTGACATGTGGACAAAAAAAGGACTGACAGCCTCATTCCTTGCCATAAGCGCATGCTACTTTTGTGTTGAACAAAGTAAACCTGTACACATATTGTTGGCCCTTGAACAAGTAGCTCACCCACACACTGCACTGTCTATCAAGGCATACGTGGATAAATGTATGCAGGAGTGGGCCATACCAAAGGAGAGGATCCTGACCGTAATAACGGACAATGGGAGTAACATGGTGGCAGCCTTTAAACACACAACAGCAGAAGAAACAAGCTCAGACTCAGAGGACGACTCCCCTGGGTCCACAATGGAAAGTGATTCTGAATCTGTAACGGAAGACCAGCGGTGAGCCATGATTAGTTTATTCTTTTAAATGCCAATTATCACATGAATGATTTTCCCTGACACATGAATACACACACACACACACGCACCAGTCACTTTATTAGGTTAAATACTTATTTGGTAGTCCTTTCTTCCTGTTTTTAGGTACCATCATGTCGACATGGAAATGGACCGGACACCGTGTGTGGTGCATACTATACAACTTGTGGTCCACATGTTGCAGAAAGAGACGAGTGTCAAAAGAGTCCTCAACAAAGCAAGGTCGGTGGTGAAGCTCTTTCGCAAGTCCTCAGTTGCAACACAGAGGGTACTGGACCAGTGTGGTCTTATTGTTGTAAATGACTGCCCCACACGCTGGTCGAGCACATTCAGCAAGGTCACACGACTCCTCACAGTCAAAGATGCAGTCTGTCAAATCGCAAGTGACATGGGATGGGACGGTTTGCTTACCAGTGAGTGGCAAAAGCTTTCATCAATCCAAGACCTACTGCTGCCTTTTGCGGAACACACTAAAACCCTCCAGAGTGACACCTCATCTATGTCCCTAGTGGTTCCTGCCCTCTTTGATCTGCTGAGTCACCTAACTGACTTTGCAGAGAGCACTCGGTACAGAGACCTCGCCACTCTTGCGGAGAAAATGAGAGCAAATCTGAACCAGCGTTTTGCTTGCTTCTTGGATTCAGCTGATGAAAAGTTCTCACCGCTTGCAGCAGCTGCCTGCTTTGTCAACCCAACTGTCTGTGAAATCCTTGTTAATGTTGATGTGGCTGATGGAAATATCCCGGAACTGCTGAAACAGGCAGAGGACTATGTGGTCAAATGCACTTTCCCACACACAAGACAGGAGGTGGACCAGTCTGAAGAAGATGCAGAAGAAGAGGTGATTGAGGAACCAGAAGCAGCACCATCCTCAAAGCAGCCTGTATTTAGGTTCCTCTCAAAATGCCGCACCACGCGGCTTAAACAGAAAACCTCCACAACCAGCATCAGGCAGCAGATCATCAAGTACAAGGAAGAACTTTCACATCCCATCACTGAGGATACAGGAACAGACTTCTGGCTGGAAAAGAGTGACAGTTTTTATCACAGTTTAAAGCCACTTGCGTTAGACTTGTTGGCTATGCCAGCTTCTCAAGCTTTTGCAGAGAGGGTATTCAGCATCACAGGTGACCTCACAAGAGGACGGCGCAACAGAGGAAGGGTCACATTGGAGCGAAGCGCTTTCCTTAAAATGAACAGAGAGAAATAGAACAGTTGTGTTCACTGCTATTTACAGCATTTCCTGTAGCTGCACAACTTGATATTGGTATTTGTTTTATTTAATATGAGAACAGAGATTTTTTGTTCCATGCAAAAATGGCATTACAGCTTAGCATGTAATTCACTTGTTTTGAGTTGAGCTTATTGATACCTCTTTTTATTTATTAACAGAAGAATTTCATTTTTTGTGCAATGACGATGCATATTTTCTTTTACATATTTATTTTTTCTTTTCAAATATCTGATTTTGCACTCAATGCATAGTAAGAGATGATGAAGATGATGTTCACAGAGTTGTGTGCTTTTTTAGTTTAATGTGATATTTACCTGTATTTTCAATGCTGAGAGACAAGGTTTTTCTTTTTTACTTGAAGACAAAGGAGTACTCTTTGGTAGTTACAGCCAATACATTTTTTATTTTAAATTTCAGAATTGCACTTGTCTGTTCTGTTTATATCTTGTTGATTTTGCACAGAGTCGCAAGACGTGAGGCATTGTAGCCCAACCAGTTATTTAACTTGGATTTTGTTCAAAATAAGCCCCTGAATTCAACACATTTTAGATCTCATGCATCAATGATGCACATAGTCCACAGAAGATCAAACTGGAGATTGATGCAATATTGAAGGAGGAGAGTTCTGTTAAGACATTAAGAATAAAATACATGTTGTATTACAACCGTTATCTGTGTCTGTATTGCATATTTTGTATTGCAAACCCTTATACCTAACCATTCCATGAAAAAAGAAACATTTAGTCGACTAAGTCCACTGTAGATGTCGTCGACTAATATCTGCTAATGTTTAGTCTACTAAAACTAGACTAAGACTAAAAGATTTCAGAATACTAAAACTAGACTAAGACTAAATGGTGTGTTATTCAAAAGACTAAGACTAAGACTAAATCAGAATTTTCTGCCAAAATTAACACTGCTTTCAGTCTGCACGTGTGTTGCGGAGTTGCAAATGACGTGGCTACAATCACACAAAGACAGACAATCATGGAGGTGTTGGAAAAGATGGAAATATATATATATATATATATATATATATATATATTAATTTAGCTTAAGCCCCTCTAAATAATATGGAAGATTTAAAAACAAATGACATTTGACTGCCCTCATCCTCTGCAGGCTACTTATTTGTTCTCTGTTTGTTCTCTGACAATGAAGAAACATTTTATTGTATAATGTAACCATGTGTACATGATGATTGCATCAAATATCTTTTTTAAAAAAAGTAACATTTGAGGTCTGTTCAGCCAACAGAAAAACTTCCCCCTGGCATGCCTTCAGCCAGGCATGCCAGGGGGAAGTTCTTCCGAGCCTGTCACCCCTCAGGACACAAATGGCCTCATTACATGCATGTATAAACCCAAAACAATGTTTTTGTGCATGTACAGGATATGTGTGCGTGCAGAAAAATGTAAAGCAGCACACATTTCTAACGATGTCAACGCACGTCCGTGGTGTGTGATGTTTCAAATGTATTGTCCGAGAAGGGTGTCAAGGGAAGTTAAAGTGTTCATTGAAAAGCAGTAACGTTCTCAAAGAAAAAAAAAGCGCAGCGCATCTCTATTTATTTGGAATGAACGAACAATCCATGACTGATTGATGTTCAGGGGGAAGCCAGGTAAAAACCCAGGGTTTCTTATACAAAACATGCCAGCGAGCAGGTTCAGTTAACGGAGAATGTTACCGTGGTGACATACTCAGAGCAGGGCGTCGGACTGGGGAGGGGGGTAAAAGGTACAAAGTACCCAGGGCCCAAGGCAGGGGAGGGCCCTCAGAAGTCTGTTTTATATACATGTACAAAAATGCATTTTAAAGCTGGTTGTTTAGCACAGTTTTGCATTAAAAACAATTATTCATGCTGCATCAGGGCCCTAGCTACCATTCTTTAATGAATGTGGATGTGACATGGAGCAGGAGATAGACAGCAATATGTCTTTAATCAAGAAAGGAAAACCAGGCCAAAAAACGCAAAGAAAGAAAGGAGAGGGGAGAAGGTAAAATGAGAGGAAGCAACTGCTTACTCAATTCTTCAGATTCACATTTAAATGTTGGAACATTCATTTTGTATGTTAAATCTTAATAATATACAGCATATATATGTATATATATATATATATATATATATATATATATATACTACCGGTCAAAAGTTTTATAACACCACACTTCTTCCAGTTTTTTAATGAAAATTATTCATTTTATTAATACGCAGGGCCCCGAGCGTCTCATTATATTCATTCATAGAGTATTCATACAAAACTGCATTCCGATATAAGGAAAAATAACAGAGGAGTAGTCATTTTCAAAATGGGCCCCCCAGCGCCCTCGTGACCATTTAGGGCCGGGGTTCAACAACTGATTCACATTTGACGCAAATCGGAGTTTGTATGTGCAAATGGGAGCATTTTGCAAAAATTTTATATTTTGACATTTTTGCCCAAAATTCATGGCTCCGCCCTGCAAACCCCATAAAAGTTATAAAAAAAATATATAGACTGCTTTTGGTGTTCCACTTCTCTCGATGATCTCCAGCAATTTTGAACCCTGTCAGTGAAACGCCCTATGAGAAACGCGTTAAAATACAACGTGAGCGAAAACTGCAATTTTCAATTTATGATTCTGGACTTCCTGTGTGTTTTGCCACTAAAATATACGAGATGCCCGCAATGTTTTTCATTGAGGAGTCAGCAGTCACGCGACCTGACGTCAGCCCATTGAAATGACTGGGCGGAACACGGACCCGCGTTGAAAATGAACATCAAAGGGGTCCTGAGTCCTGACCGATCATCAATATGTGACGAGTTGGGGATGAGACTGTGTTGCTCAAACGTGTGATGCACTAGTGGCACTCAGACTTCTCAGCATTAATGATACGTCTTTATGCTTGAATCGATACTGCAAGTGCTGCTGCTCATGTCTGCGTAAAGGATCAGCCAATCACCAAACTGGTTCCGCATTATGTGCTTTGATTGACAGACCAAGTCATTCTGCTGAAAAACAACATTATGAAATTAAAAAGGCCAATGTGGACAAGGACATTATGAAATAAAAATTGGCTTTGTAAAAAACTTTTTTATTTCATAAAACCTTGGAAAATAAATAAAAAGTCATTATTTTAAAAAGTATGACATTGTTAAAATAGTAATTATGAAATATCTAATTATAGTAATAAAATAATAATAATAATAATATATTAAAGAATAAGAAAACATATTTCAGAATAACATTACCTTATTTTACAATTCAATGGCCATATTTTATATATGTCTGTTAATTATCAAAATGGTATTTATTTCAAAATGTTGTTTTTATTTATTTAATTATTAATCTTTTGGGGTTCCATATATTTAAACCCGAACATGCTCAGTTTGAACATTGCCATGCTTGTGTCATGCTCTAGCGGCTCAGGAGTGGAATATTCAATGAGTGGGTAATCTGGTAGGGAGTGGTCAACAGTGTGTCCCTAGAATTCAGCAAAACAAATTCAGTACACTAATAAAACACGATTTGTGAGCATATTTCACCATAAATCAATTTAACTCAGCATTTTGGTTTGCGCTTTTATATTTTTGTTCAGTATATATTGGGTAAGTGTACTTGGTACCTAAAAGTGTGATGAGGAAAATAGTTTTAAACTATACTTAAGAATAACTAGTATAATGCACTTCAGACATACTGATATGTCGTTCCGTTTTTCCCAAGAAATGATCAAAGTACTACTGAGCCGAGCCACGGCTTTCAGCCTCAGTTCGCGGTTTAAAAAGTGTACCACCACTCGTATGACTGATGTGAGTGACTGGTGTGAATTATTAATGGTTTCTATAACTTCTGTAATGCGCTTTGAGTCAAAGCGTTACATAAATCCAAACAATTATTATTATTAAAAACAAACACAAAACAAACTATTCAGTTATGTCATTGTACTGAAAGACTTACCCGTGCGCCAGATGACCCAACCAATAAGACAGTGGAAGCATAGAGATGTATACATATTCTCACCGTGCAGTTGTCTTGTTAATTTTACATTAACAAGACGAATTGCCTAAGAAGCACCGAACCTTCTGACAATGTCGGTCGACAATTATAACCAGCAAAGTTTCACTTTTAAAAAGAGCCATAACCTCTGATCTCTATTATATTACTAGATCCGATTTGGACGACAGGAGTGAACTCACCCGCCTCCATATTGCTATACCACACACACACACACACACACACACACACACACACACACACACACACACACACACACACACACACACACACACACACACACACACACACACACACACACACACACACACACACACACACACAGGGTTGATTAGTAATATTAACGGCGGAAGGTAGTATTGTACGGTACATAAAATATAACTGAGTATATTTTGCTCAATATAAATTAGGTGATTTTAGGGTTGTCCACACAGACGAGCCACCAATAAAGATAATGTTAATAAACGCGATATTCTGAACTTCAGAATAGTGAAAACAGCTAAACTGAATCCAAAACCCATAGTCAGCAGTTGTTCAGCCTGTCCTCCTGGCAGTTGTTTGGTATACCAAGATGGCAGCCAGTGACTCTAACTCCGAGCGTAGACTTGCAGATACGCTATCAGGTGGTATAGAAGTCTTACATGTGGGAGGAGGATCCAAGATGGCGAAGTGAGCGGACACTTATTTGCAGGCTCGTAAGAAATACATTGTGTAATCCTCGAATTGTGAACTTTGTGGTGCAATAACCCAAAGCCTACCAAAAAGGAACATTTTCAAAGCCTTTTGACTTTGTTAGTCATATATTGAGGGTGCTGGAACCAAACATAACAACCCTGGATCAATCTGACACTGAGAATGTTCATGTACATACCTTTAATTTAAATGTTCTCCTGCACTACTTATCAATGCTCTACTGCACTATTTTCCTTTTATTATTATTATATTTTATTATTATCTTTATTTTTCTATTATTTATTTAATTTTTTTTTTTTTGTATTTATTTATTTTTTTATACTATTATTATTATTATTATTATTATTATTATTATTATTATTATTATTATTATCATCTTGTTATTTGCACATTCTAGTCTAACTACTGTTTATATTTATACTTATGTTTATACTTATTATCATCTTTTCTAGTTGATTGTTTATTATTGAATGTTTTCACTATTGGAGAGAGCACAGTTGACCGAGTCAAATTCCTCGTGTGTACAACATACACTTGGCGAATAAAGATGATTCTGATTCTGATTCTGAAATGTCAGACCACGACTACAGTGTGTGTGTTCAACTTGTTGCTACTCTATCCGTGTCGGATGGCGAGGTGGATGAAACCTCTAAAGCAAGCAGGATAAACCTGGCCCATACTCCAATCAAAAGCCCTAAACCCAAGAAGTTGAAGGCAAGCGTTTTCTTGTCCACAAAGGGGCAGTCCTGGACCAGTAAGGAAGGCACATGAGGGACAAGGTGCGAGTACAGTAGAAAACCTTTTAGAGTGCAAATAATAGCTTGTGGTATTGCATTAATCACATCAGAAAGTTGTTGGATTGTACAAGCAATATTGTATTTATGCTTGAAATCCTCAAAATTAAGTAAATTCCCTCTCTCATCCATTAAACGCAAAACTGACCATATTCCATGATCATCCCAGTCTTTAAATTAAAATTACTTTTTTTTAATAAGGACATACTGATTGTTCCATATTGGCGCATTATGGGGTGTGAAATTATGTTTATATATTAATTTCCAGTACTGTAGGACTTGTTCATGGAATTTTTATATTTTATGGATAGTTTGGACAGTTCAAAATCACAGTGTAAAAGCAATTGAATGCCGCCTACATCGGAGAATATTTTAGCAGGGATATTAAACCATAAAGTATTCATATGAGTCATAAAGTTTCGTAACCATCTTAGTTTTATAATACCATTCATCGAATCAAAGTCGATAGCATTAAGACCACCTTCCTCTAAAGACTTGACAATGTTATTCTTCCTTATATAATGATGTCTATTATTCCAGTTGAAATTGAAGTTGTTTTGATTGATTTGTTTAGTAACAGTTTGTGGTATGTCCAGAGAATATGCAGGGTAAATGATTCTTGAGAGACCTTCCATTGTAGAGAGCAATAACCTACCAAATATGGAGAGATCTCTCTGTAACCATGTATTTAATATAGTTTTACTTTTTTTAATTGTATTATCAAAGTTGATTTTTAATTGGACTTCTGAGTTCTTTGAGATGGTAATCCCCAAGTATTTCACTTGGTCTTTAAAGGTATATCATACAGGGCTAATTGAGGGTGATCATGAATTGCCATTAATTCACATTTATCAATATTTAAGTGAAGACCAGAGGCTTTGGAAAAGCAACTGACTACTTGTAGAGCTATAGGTATTTGTGTCTAATTTTTAAGGAAAAGGGTGGTATCATCTGCAAGCTGAGTTATAGCTAATGCACTCTCAGAAAAGAAAAGTTGATTTTACTTAACTATGTTATGTCAACCGGTTCCACGCAACTGCATTGTTTAAAATGGAAAGGTAAAACACTATTAATGTGAACAACACATATTTAGTAAATCTCACATAAGTGTCTTACTTTAAAGCTACATTATATTATTACATATCAAAAACACAACAACATTGAGTCTTGTTTAGAGCTGGACAGTCATGTGTATCACATATGAGGCAGTTTAAAATTTGTATATTAGAGTGATATGCATTTTTCTAATATGGCATGCTAAATGGCGCCAGTCACACAGAAGACTGACCTTGAATTTAAATATGACCTTGAGTGAAGGTCAAGGTCATACATTGAAAGGAAATGTTTCTAAATGTAGCAGTCTGAGCACTGTACCTCCATTTGTGACCAAGTTATAGGGAAACAAGTTTTTTTTTTTTTGTGATGTCATGAACATTGACCCCTACCTATATTTTTACTGGCAGGTGGAACAGCTTCGGTCCAATGAAATAAAATATAAAACCCAATATAAAGGGTAAACCAGTTAAAAATTACTCTCTTACTCTCAGTGAATTTGATGTGAATCCATTGAATAATAGCCAAGATACAGCATTTAGAATGTGATGGCGAAAGATTTTCCATTGACATTATAGGCCCCTCCCACTGATCACAGCTTGTTTTTTCTTCATCAGCGACCTGCTCTCATCTTATAAGATTCATTCAACACTATTATGAAGACAACACAACATATTGTCTTTCTGCTAGAGCTGTTAGCATTGTACTTCATTAAAAGTGGCGCCATCTGAGAACACAAGGCATGATGGGTAATTCTCACATTGATTCTTGTTTGGGGCTGGACAGTCATCATGTGAATCAACGGTGAGGCTGTTTGACCGTTGTATATGAGAGTTATAGTGGTTTTTCTATTATGGCGTGAGAAATGACGTCAGTTGAAAAAATCCAGTATTAAGGGTAAACCACTTAAAATCACTCTCAGTGAATTTGATGCAAATCCATTGAAAAATAGCCAATACAGCATTTAGAATGCGATGGCGAAGGATTTTCCAATGACATAAGCTACAGACCTATTTCAATGACGTCTCAGTTGGGGAAAACTATGGAGAAAATGGTGATGGACAGATTAAATTATTTTTTAGAAAATAGAAATAGAATTTGTGAACACAAAGGGGGTTTTGTTGGAAACAATTGATAACATCCTGAATTTAGAATCGGAGATTAGGAAAGCTCAAGCCAATAAAGAAATAGTAATTGCAGTCCTTTTTTACACAGAGAAAGCCTATGACATGGTATGGAAATAGGGTCTTCTCGGAGAGTGGAGCATTGGGCAGAGAGCTGGGGGGTCAGATTCTCTTTGGGTAAGACACAAGCAATATGTTTTTATGGGAGGCATAAGGATATAATACTGAAACTGTATGGTGAAGAAGTTGAACAGGTTAAAGTAGTAAGATTTCTGGGAATGTGATTAGATGAGAAACTAACATGGAAACAGCATATTGAAAAAATGATAAACAAATGCAAAAAAGGAAAAAATCTATTGAGGTGTCTTTCAGGAAGAGATTGGGGAGCATCGAGAGCATCACTTTTTAGTATCTATCAGGCTATTATGAGAGCAGCAATAGATTATGGATGTATAGTCAACATGTCGGCAGCAGAAACTTGTCATAAAAAATTAGCTGTACAAAAACTGGACTGAGAATATGTAGTGGAGCGTTAAAAACCTCACCAGTTGCAGCAGTACAAGTCGAGATGAATGAACAACCATTAAGACTAAGAAGGTTGAAAATGTTATTAACATATTGGATACATATCAGGGGACATGGAATATTGCATCAAATCAAGAACGTATTTAAAGATTGTTGGGAGCATGAACACACATACAGTATGTAAATAGCTTTGGGTGTATTGGTAATGTGATCGTGGAACAGGCAGGATTGACTCAGATTTATTTTAGTAACACAGTCCCACTGTCAAGTATCCCGGCAGTATTCCTGGTAGGGAAGTAAACATTATACACTATAATGACATGATTAAGGATTGGACACACTGGATCAAATGGGACACTTAATAAGATAGAAAAACATAAAGATGGGAAATGTGAACAGTGTGGGATGTTTGGGACGGTACAACACGTTATGATGGAATGCAAACAATATGAGGTGGAGAGAAGAACATTGAAAAAGTCAGTTGAGAGAACAAGGTGTGTCTTTCATGTAATAAATATACTTAGAGCAGAAGATAAAGAGATGGTGAGGAATTTATTTAGGTTAGATTCTAGAATATAACGGCCTGATTCCAGTCCAGTAGGTGGCGGCAATGCTCTGTGAAAATTGGTAGCAAACTGCCATAAAACACAGAATAAGAAAAAAACTCTCTCTCTCTCTCTCTCTCTCTCTCTCTCTCTCTCTCTCTCTCTCTCTCTCTCTCTCTCTCTCTCTCTCTATCTCTCTCTCTCTCTCTCTCTCTCTCTCTCTCTCTCTCTCCCTCCCTCCCTCCCTCCCTCCCCCTCCTCCCCCCGCTCTGGCGTCTACCCCTTCCCGTGTGTGTCTCTCGGATAGGATGTCAGGCTCTCTGTACGCTTATTTTCCAATGATTTTAGCTGTTGGTGTATGTACAGGTAGGTTTTCTCTCTCGTAATTTTATTTAATGGTATATATGTGCGCGTGTAAACACGCGACAGTTCTTGTACAATGTAGGCTATACGAGGCTTTGTCACACTTTCCTCGAAATGTACTCGAACTTTAACGTTAAACGATTTATTCCAAAAAGCCAGCGAGTATTGTGCAGTGCGGGATTACCTTTCTCAGATACTCAAAAGTACCGTAAACGTGGGATTACCGGGATACATCTGTTCTAACCAAAGCCGCCAAGCCTTTTGTGACACGGAAGTTGTATTTGTTTTTAATGCCACTGCGGCATACGTGCAAACAGGTTAAGCACAAATCTACTTTCCATCCATAGTCCTTATATATAAAAACTGACAACAGACAATTATTTAAAATATCGCGAGTCCAACATTATTGACGAAATACACAGTACATAAATAGTGACAAAAACAGACTAAACAGTCATTCGTGAGAGAGAGAGAGAGAGAGAGAGAGAGAGAGAGAGAGAGAGAGAGAGAGAGAGAGAGAGAGAAAAAGCAGAACAAAAGATTTTACTGTAATAGATGACCTATAATAGTTTTGGATTTTTCCATAAATTGTAGTTATTTCGTTTTGACTTTAATTCCGGTAGTTTGTATGAGTTTTTAGTGGATAAACCCACAACAAATGAATTATTGTCCTTTTGGCACAAGGCTAATAATGTAAACCTTGGTCCCATAAAATCTGTTTTTTTTTATTTTTTATTTTTACTAAATAAATACTAATAAATACAACAATAAAAACAAATTAAACAAAAATGTATGTAAAAAATAAAGTAAGATACAATTAAAATTAGATATAAATTGTAGTGCCATGGATTATTATGGATTATTATTTATATGTCATAAAGATGTATGAGAACAGCATTAATGTCACCTGATTTCTTCTCAGGGATCAGTGATGTACTGAAACTGATCAGGTTTATTGATTAAGTTGTGATCAACTTAGTTTAAATTAACCTAATTTAAATCATCCTGATGATGTCATTCCAGACTACACAAAAATAAATGGACACAAGGAAGCATAAGTTATTTCACCACTAGGGGCCAGAATATTTGACAGAAGTTATCAATAATCTACTATGTTTAAGACTCTACAATCACTGGCATCGATGATCTAGTCCACAACAACAGAACAACATGTCCCATGGATCTTCTGTCGCTCCGGTGAGATGTTGTTTGAATGTAACATTCTAATAACGTTGCTCCAACGGACTTTTATTTTGTAAACTGGAAGTTCTCACTGAAACGGTTGTACTTGAGGTAGTTTGCTGACTGTGAATGTGTACCTACGAGGCACGGACAAATGGCTGGAATAAAAAGAACTAAAGGACAGCACGGACTGAGTTATTCTTAGTTAGCCAGGCACAGCTGTTGTTTAATGATTCCGTTAATGCGGATGTGCCTGTATGTCAAGTTCCAATTAAAATGCTTAAGAAATCTGTGCGTCGGACACCGCGTCACTACTATTCGGCCTTGCTTTTAACTCTCACCGAAGGCCGAATGTGGCTTTTTTTTTGCAATATTCGGCCTAATCTATTCAGTTACCGAATATTCGGTGCATCCCTAAAATGTATTCAAGACTGACAGACTGCTACCCACAACTTTAACACAACAGTCCACAAGACAGCAAATGTGTACAATACTACTTCTGAGGTTAATGTAGTATGTAGGGTAAAAATGACCTATTTCCAGTACAAGGTACTTACTTTTATCGTTGACTCTCTCATCCATCCATCCAAATCCAAACACATCCTGTACCAAAATAAAAAAGTGATTTCCCCCCTGAACCTAATATCTGGTGGTGCCCTCCTATACAGCAATAACTGAAATCAAGCATTTGCAATAAGTGATGACAAGTTTTTTGCATTGCTGTGAAGGAATTTTCGCTCTCTCTTCTTTGCAGAACAGTTTTCATTTAACTCAGCCATATTTGAGGGGTTTTGAGCATGAACTGCCTGTTTACCGAATCAGAATCAGAATCAACTTTATTGACCAAGAATGTATGTTATACACACGAGGAATTTGACTTGGTGAACTGTACTCTCTCGAATAGTGTAAACATTAAATAATAACAATCAACTAGAAAAAATAATAATAAATATAAACATAAATATAAACAGTAGTTAGACTAGAATATGCAAAACTAAATAAAATAACAAAATAATAATAATAATAATAATAATAGTATAAAAATAATAAAATATAATAATAATAATAAGATAATAGTGCAGTAGTGCATTGATGAGTAGTGCAGGAGAACATTTAAATTAAATTAAATAGAATGTACATGAACATTCTCAGTGACAGATTGATCCAGGGTTGTTATGTTTAGTTCCAGGGTTATTTCACAGAACCAGGTCTGACACTCTTTGACTGTTTTGTGTTGATCAAAGTGACCAGTCACTGTGAGCTGGGTGAGTTTCTGGTGAAGGATGTCCGGGATGATGGTGTTGAACGCAGAGCTGAAATCCACTAACAGGATCCTAGCGTAGGTCCCTGGGGAGTTGAGGATGTAGTTCAGTCCCATGTTGACTGCATGTTCGACAGACCTGTTTGCCCGATAGGCAAACTGCAGGGGGTCCAGCAGGGGTCCTGTGATGTCCTTCAGGTGGCTTAGTACCAGCCTCTCAAAGGACTTCATGGCTACGGATGTCAGAGGACTGGGTCGATAGTCATTGAGTCCTGTGATGGCAGGTTTCTTAGGGACTGGGATGATGCTGGAGCTTTTGAAGCAGGAGGGTACTTCACACAGCTCCAGTGATGTGTTGAAGATCCTTGTGAAGATGGGGGCCAGCTGCTCAGCACAGGCTTTCAGGCAGGAGGGAGATACTCCGTCTGGTCCTGGAGCCTTTTTGATCTTTTGTTTCTTGAATAGCTGGCACACATCTCTTTCATTGATCTTCAGGGCAGGTGGGGGGACAGAGCGTGAGGTAGGGGGGGAAGTGGGGGGAGCAGGAAGGGCAGAGTCCAGGTGATGGGCTGATGCTAATGAGTTGGGGGGTGGGTGTGAAAACCTGCAGTAGAAACTATTCAGGTCTTTAGCCAGTCTTTTTTTACCTGCAGGGTGGGGGGAGGGTTTCCTGTAGTTGGTAACCTCACGCAGGCCTTTCCACACTTCTGAAGGATCTTTGTTTGAGAAGCTTTGTTTACGGTCACATTGCAGCAGTGGTCTCCAACTTGTCGATCGCAATTGACTGGTTGATCTTTGAAACATTCCCTGTAGATCGCTTTTCCCGTTTATGAAAGTGTGTGATTCCTGGGACACGTCATCCACACAGTTGCTCTGGTCAGAGAGCACACAGCCACAGCGTGACAACAGTGACGAGCTATTCATTAGTTTACTGATGTAAAGGATAAACCATGTGATGAGATGGTATTTTTCTCATGAGCGCCGAATATTTGCAGGGTGTGACCCTGGATTTCCATTGGATGCGTATCTGCACTGAAACTGTTCTGCTGGGTGACTTCAGCGCAATCTGGAGTCCAGCAATCCGGTTTTGCTGCTCATCTGTTGCAGCAAGCAGAGGGCAGCAAAGACTCAGGAAATCCCACTAATTCATGTATAATCGCTCAATACATATGTGTGATTCAACCATGTTAGATAAATGCAATATTTATATGTGAAATATGATTTTAAAAGTGCTCGGATCGGGCCAACCAACCAAGGTCTGGCCCCCCGAGTCCGAATACGTGCTTGGTTTTTGGGTAGAGTCCGAATTGCGTCTGCTAGTGCCGAAACGCACAACTTTATTGGAGAAAAAAAAGTGTTAATTTTTTCGAAAATGTGGTATTAGCGGACTGGTTTTATTCCCGAGTTCGAATATGTGCTCGGTTTTTGGATAGAGTCCGAAATGGGCCCGTTAGAGGTCTCGGAAGATTGGTGTTTTCCCCTTGAACACGAAGTATTTTATTTTGAAAATAATCCAGATATTTTATTCTGTGTCTATGTACTACTTCCTGCCCCGCACAGGCTTATTCAGGGCCCTGTAAAATCAGTTTTATTTTTTTTCCAAAAAATTTTTCCACTTTAATTTTTTAAATTTTGTTTTTTTTAGAAATATTTATAATTTTTTAAAGAAAATATTAGTTTTTAGCTCCTGTAAAGAAACAAAATAGATAATAATGAATAAAAAAAAACCTCATAATTAAACAAAAATGTATGTCAAAAATAAAGTACACACAATTAAAAGGTAGATATAAATTGTAGTGTCATGGATTATTCTGACTTCTCCTTTTTAATTATTTATATGTCATATAAAGATGTATGAGAACAGCGTTAATGTCAGCTGATTTCCTCTCAGGGATCAATGGTTTACTGAATCTGAGCAGGTTTATTGATTAAGTTCTGATCAACTTAGTTTAAATTAACCTAAATTAAATCATCCTATCTTCTGTGTAATATGGAATTTGACGTTGACTAAATGTTGCACTTTGTTACTTTTGTCCCACGTGGTCAGGACGAAAGTAACATCATGCAATACACTGAAGTTAAAAAACAAAAGAAAACAAAACGTCTTTTTTAGGAAAACAACAAAACAAAATGTTCTGGCTAATAAGCAATGCACTCTCTGAATAGAAAAAATATATAAAATGTTTCATTGCTAAATTAAAAAAAAAAAAAAAAATTCAATAAAGTATAAACTGATTGTTTTCATTATTGTGTTTCATTAGTTATTTTTTTTATTAATTAATTATTTCAACATGCATTTTACTGTAGCTCTGATGAGATGTTAGAATGTAACATTCTAATAACGTGGCTCCAACAGACATTTATTTTGTAAACCAAAAGTTCCCACTCAAACGGTTGCACATGAGATAGCTTGCTGACAGTGAATGTGAACCTACGAGGCACGGACAAAAGGCTGGAATAAAAAGAACTAAAGGAGAGCATGAACCGAGTTATTCTTAGTTAACCAGGCATAACAGTTCTAACACTGAGCAGGGGAAGATGATTAAAGCTGATCACGGAGCACCGCTGCATGAAACACGCACAGGCACAGCAAAGTTAAACTGGCACTAGAGATTCTGTAGTTAGGAGTCAGTGATGATTTGCGTTGTTTTAGAGGGTGTTTGTGGTGGTTTAAGATGAGCTTAATGCAGCCAGAACAGGAGGAGAGAGGGCGGCGCACCTAATAAGCGGTCCAAGGAAACATTTCCCCATAAAAAACGTTCTGTGCACCACGGTGACGGTGTTTCATGCCAATTTTGTCCATTTCCGCGTTTAAACGTTTTTATTGGTCGATTCCATGATTCCGTTAACACGGATTTTATAGGGCCCTATTTATTTTTGTTAACTTGCTGCAGCACAGCTCCAGCGTCCAGCAAAAATCGAAGTGCTGCATATTTGCAGCAGAGGGCAGCAGCATGACTCAGCAGTGACAGTGCTGTGCTGGAACAGATTTGCACACAGCAGTTACGGTGCAGTTACGCATCCAGTGGAAATTAGGGTTGGGCATCATTTGGATTTTATTTATTTATTTATTTATTTATTTTTTCTTCTTTTTTTTTTTATCTTGTCTGCACATGCTGTCAAAGGTCAACACCACAGGAAGTGCAATCATTATGAGACAGCAATGCATATTTTGTTATTGCAATAAAATACATTGATTTATTTTATTGCTTAATTGTGACCATCACCAGCCCTCCCTAAGGAAGGGTAAGAAATCTATTATTTTAGGGAGGATATAAAAAGGGAGAGCATTGTTACACCTAAGTGGAGGGGGAAGGGGAGGGGAAAGGGAGCAGGGAGGAGAGACTCAAGACAGGAAATAGAAAAGGTGGGGAAGAATAGAAGAATAGCATATGTGCAAAAAAAAAAGAAAAAAAGAAACCGCTACTGCAAGCCCAGGAACTGCCCTGGGCCCGCAAATGCAGCCAGGCCAGCAGAAAGAGCGGAGGCCAGGGAGCCCCAGGCAACCCCCCGCGGCCGAGCAACCCCCCAGATGCCCCCAAGATCCCACGCCGAGAGGCAGCCACCGCCCCCCACACACACACATCCGAGGAAGCCCCAAGCAGCCCAGCACCCAGCGCATCCCCCCACCGACCCCAACCCCAAGGCCCCCCGCCAGCATCCAGCCCCCCCCCACCCAGTAGGTCTCCGCTGCTGGGGTCTCGGGGCGGGGGGCTCTCTGGGCCCTCCCCTCGGGGGTTGGGTGCTTGGGTGGGGGTTGGCGGGAGGCCTTGGGGTTGGGGGTTGGGGTCGGTGGCGGGATGCGCTGGGTGCTCGGCTGCTTGGGGCTTCCTCAGAGGTGTGTGTGGGGGGCGGTGGCTGCCTCTCAGCCTGGGATCTTGGGGGCATCTGGGGGGTTGCTCGGCCGTGGGAGGGTGGCCTGGGGCTCCCTGGCCCCCACTCTTTCTGCTGGTCTGGCTGCATCTGCGGGCCCGGGGCAGTTCCTGGGTTTGCGGTAGCGGTTTTTTGCACATATACTGGTATACGATGCACTGGCACGCCTTGGGATAAAACTCATACTGGGCTTAACTTTAGACATGTTAATCCCAAATACCTGCTTTAGGTACTACCACTCACTCATTCCCCCTGTCCACAGCCACCACCATTATAGCTAAGCTTCACTCATGTCACTATACTGGCTTGATTACGCAACATAATAAGCACAATATATTCTACAACTTCACATCTCACCCTCACTGTAAAACAATCTATTCTTCCTCACCCTCACTCTTACTCTCCTCCCTGCTTCCTTTACCCTCCCCCTCTCCACTTAAGTGTAACACTGCTCTCCCTTTTTATATCCTCTCTATAATAAAAGATTTCTTACCCTTCCTTAGGGAGGGCTGGTGATGGTCACAATTAAGCAACAAAATAAATCAATTTATTTTATTGCAATAACAAAACATGCATTGCTGTCTCATAATGATTGCACTTCTTGTAGTGTTGACCTTTGACAGCATGTGCAGACAAAAAAATAAATAAAAAATAAAAATAGTTATATTGTGAACCTGTTTATATTGTAGAGGAGATATTATATACATAAATGTAATTTGAGTCTAAACACACACACACTGCAGTCGCATTCTGAACGCATCTTATACAAACCCCACGGAAACAAACAGAGCAAGCCGCGGAAACAAACTAGCAAACATCTTCGTAACGGTTCTGGAACCGGACGTTAGGAACCGGTTCCTTTTTGGTACTCGGTGCTCAACCCTAGTGGAAATCCAGAATGACAGAGAATATTAGCCCGTACATTCCGCGGTCAGGACCCCTTATAGGCCGAACACAACGGTGTCAAAAAACAATAGCTGCCCGTTAAAATGCCTGAACAAAACCACTGGGACACAAATGAAACATAGGAAATTTATAATAATCGCAAAAAACAAAATAACACAAATACATTATGGCTGATTGATTAATGTTTCTGTCGATCCAGTCCTTGTATTTTTTCAGCGTAACAGGCACAATAAATTGACCAATGTGATCAAATGATCCGGCCAATTTTATATGCTAGCATTTTGGGTTCATTATTTTTGAATGTTGGACCAAAGCATTTCATGTAATTCAAATAAAGTTAGCCTGAATAAAAAGCGTGAAAGTGGAAGTAAAATCGGTTTTTTTTTTTTTTTTTTTTTTTTACACTTTATTGGGTAGATCTTGAAGCCACCAAGGTGGAGGTCGGGGATCTTGGGCTTGAAAAGGTTGGAGACCACTGCATTACAGCATCCCTATGGGATAGAATTCTAGACTTTGACCTGGCCACTCCAAAAACTTAATTTGAGCCATTCAAAGTAGGATTTCAGAGTCAGAAAGTCAGAAATGTTTTTAATGGCCATGTACAGTTTTAAGGACAGTACAAGGAATTTGTCTTGGTAACCCTAACCCTAAACCCCTAAACCCTTTGTAGCACAAGTTGAGAGCGCTTGAGTTTTAAGGCACAAACTGATGGCCGGACATTCACCTTCAGGATTTTCTGGTAGATGGCACAATTAACTGTTCCCTCAAGCAGGGAAGCAACCCCAGATAATCACACTTGGTATGCTGTTCTATAACACAGCATTTGAGAAAAGGCTTTGTTCTTTTTACACTAGATGTAACAAGCCACACAGCTTCCGGAAAGTTACATTTTTGTCTCGTCGGTCGACAGAATATTCCTTTAAAAGTCCTGGGGATCATCCAGGGCTCGAGACTGCAATCAAAATTGTCGTATGTGCAACCCTTTTTTCAGCATGTGAGTGAAAATTTAATCTGGTTGCGTTGGTGCGAGTGCTTATATGTTTTAATGCTCCCTCTAACACAGGCATTGTATTAAACATTGTGAATGAAAGTCACCTGTTTTCACAGGCTGAGTCAGTTTCCTCCATATCTCTCTCCTGTTCTGAACAGAGAGGCCTTTCACAGTCATGTGCACTGCACACCTCAGATCGTGTCTGAGTCAAGAGCGGAGCGATTTCAGAAAGTCGATGGACACAGGAGGGTGTGCGTGCATGTCTCTTCTGCTGTGCACCTGTGAATAGGGACTTCAAACAGGGCTCTACACTAACTTTTCCAGTGGAAGCAGTGGAAATTTGGTCGCACCCTTTTTTTGAACGGGGGGAGGGGTACAACATAGCCATGCATGCTGATGAATAGTTGACCTAACTTGCGTACCATAGTTTTGTATGAAGTAAAGATTGACAATGACGAGATATTTGCAAAATGTTTTCAGGTTTTAGTGACAATATTAGGTTTTTCTTCAACAAGCAGTGGCTGAAATAACAGGTAACTTATTTCATATAATTTTAAAAGAAGACATAACATTTTTTTTTTTTAATAACATCAAAGCATAACAACAGGTTGTTGTATTCTGTTTTTTTATTTTGCAGAAAGGCTGTACTTGAATTAACTTAACAGTAGTATAACAAACTTAGCATCTGCGTTGCTTCACCCCATGGAATTAAATTCAGAGGGTCCAGCTGTTATAGTGGGGTCTCCTAACCCTCTTCCCCTGGTCAGGGGTCTGCAACCTTTACTCTACAAGGAACAATTTAACCTCATCTCACCTGGATTAAAGTCCTCCTGGAGCCAAAAAATACCTTCTCAATGAAGACAATACAGTCTATTAAATTATATGCAGTTAAAATGATATAGAATAATGTTTGATTTAATTTGATTTGATTTATATTGATCATGTAAATGGCAACTTAAAAACAGTTTAAAATAAAATAAAATAACATCATAATTATAATTATAATACATAATTATAATTATACAAAAAATTGACAATCGACATAAAACAACAAACTAAACAATATTTATACTGGAAGTACACAAAACGACAACAGAAATGCACAAAAATATACAAAAGGCTCCAAAAACATATATTACAGAAAAATACACCAAATGACAACAAAAAATGAAAATGACTCAATATACACAAAACTAAATATTTATACACAAAATACAACAGAAATTACACTAAAAAAAACAAAAATACACAAAATGACTTTACAATCACACTACAATGGCAACAACAAATAATTATACAAAAAATGCATAAAAAGACAACCGTAAGATACAAAAATACTCATAATGACTCCAAAAACCTCTTTATAATGCTACAGAGTATGTTATTATTATGCCCATAATTGACAACTCTACTTAAGCGCCCACTATATGAATACAAACTTCCGACGGGCACTATATTAGTATCTATTAATTACAAGACCGTGTGTGTGTTTGTGGAGAGAATACCAGTGTGCGCATAGCACGAGTTTGTGCATCCATTATTTTGAACTTATTTGGTGTTGCAAAACGTTTATTTTCATTTCATTTTGAAATCACCGCGGAATCAACACAAGTTGCACCGGACGGAGGATTAGACCGGAGAGGGGGAGGGGTGTCTGAGCAGCCGTGCTCTCAAGTCTCAGGCATTGGGCGTGAGAGACAGGCATTTCAACCTGATGTGAGTCACTGAGTGCGTGCATTGTTTTGCATAATTTTTTTTCCAAAGAAAAAAAAATGAAAATTTTTCAGTCATCATTTGTCTACAGTATCATTTTGTAAAATAAATCATGAGAGAATCGAATTGTGAACCCAGTATTGTGAATTGAATCATATCGGGAATTGAGTGAATCGTTACATCCCGAGGCGCCATCAATGGATTTAGAGACGCACCTTGTTTACCACCCTTAATTTCAGATCTTCTCTCTATGTGTGGAGTGAAAGAATAACGTCACGTAAAATGCCTTGACTGACCAAAAAAAGTCGCTATATAAATCCAATGCATTATATATCAAAAAATGCGTTTATTATATTACCAATAAACGAAATATGCACACTTTAGAAAAACACTTTAAAAATACTTTTTACAATTTTATACCTTGGGGCATAAACCATGGGGAGCAAAAAATTTACGTCAACGTATTTATTAAGTTGACTCAGGGCTGGGCGATATGGCCTTTTGTAAATATCTTTATCATGATCACCCATCACCTAATAGTATCTTGTTTGCAATGTCTACCACCCTGAAACTCGAGGAGCTTGGAAGACTTTAAGATTAATAGATGATTGTGAACTTTTTTTTCTTTCTACAGGACCATCAGCAATCTTAAGCCCTCCCACCAACATCCGACTGAACTCCTACAACATGAACTTGGTGCTCAGCTGGGATCCCCCTTTGGGGGGACCTCTTGGTTTGTACTATAATGCTGAATACAAGTAAGTTTAAACTTAGTTTCAACCCACTTTGGATTATTTTTTTTTTTTTTTTTTTTTTTTTTTTAAGTTTAAGGATTAGAAGTTCCAATATTATGGGAATATACAGTAGTTGCTTAAAGAAATACTTAAATAACATCATGTACATGGCTCTACAATGCAAGCATTTTACTCACATTTGCGCCTAAAAAAACACTGCAACAATACCTTAGAAAGCTAACCAAGCCGTTTCTTCTACAATAGTTTAAAAGCTAAATATCCCACAATCCTGTGGTTGCAGAGAACCAATCATAGTTGTTCTTTGTAATGATGCAATGATGAACAAGTGCCACTCAAGAGGCCAAAGAGAAGATGCGCACAACACATTCACGCAAACTTTGTGATTTATGAAAATAAATGTGTGACAATATGCTCACTGATACGTTGACTATTACCCTGGCGTACAAACATTTTGGAGACGTAAGGAAGAACGTGCAAGTGGCAAATTGAAGCCAGGTTAATCTCATACGATTTAAATTGAATGCATGTACTTGAACTGTAAAATGTGCGTACAATCAATCTACGATCGGGCATACTGGTGCACAGTACCATTAACCTATGATTTATTAATCCTGATGAACAGCATGCTTAACCAACCTGTGCGAACGCTTTAATGTGCACATGCACCCTCTGTTGTGGACCTACACTTCCCAACATAAGGAGTTTCTCCTGTGAAGTGTTTAGGTGTGCCCAACTAACAGACACACTCCAACAATGCTATGACGACCTTAGGCTTTTTTTCCTCACCTCTGCCAGTATTTTGTTCGATGGCACTTACACTGATTAGAGCATTTTTTAGTGATGCCGCTACTGTGACCATCAAACAAATACTAGGAATCTAACAACATTTCATGATATAAAAAATCACAACATTGTGTAATGTAAAAATTAGGCAATATAAAATTAAAAGGAACACGGAATAAATTTAAGAAAAAAAAAAGTGGGGTGCAATGACATTTGACCCTCTTGCTTCCCATAATGGCTTACACGCAAGATGGAAGACAGCGTTGAGATATTGGAGGCTCTGTCAACTCATAAGTTGGTTGCATGTAGTGATGCACCGAAAAAACAACCCAGCTGAAACAGGGAGTGAGCAAACACCGCCGTTAGCCCGTGCTTGTCTAGAAACTGGCGAACGTGTCTGCAAAGTGGCCATATTTCAACACATTTGAGCACTAAAGCGTCTTCTAGCAGAGATAGAGACAGACCACAGTGAAAACAGTCCATCCCCGTCTGTGGGTCCTCTCTGTGTGGTGAGCTTAAAACATGAAGTAAGGCTAGGCGATATGGAAAAACAATAATATCACGATTTTTTTCTTTGTAAAATCATGATCATGAATTTCTAACGATTTTTTTATTCAGATTATTCAGACTATTTTCAAGTTATTTACCAGCAAACAAACCAATTCACCTACTTAAAATCATCGCCCTAAATGGAAAAAAGGGATAAAAGATAATTTAAGTCAGGGTACTTTTCAAACATTTTTAAAAATGTATGTAAGTAATTTATCAAACTTGTTCCAAGTATGATTAACATCAAACAAAAAGGCTGACATGCAAAACTTCATGTTCTTTTAGTCAGACACAGTCTTTTTACTTTGTTTAACTAAAGTTGTGTAGCATTAGCAACACTTTCTACATAACAAGGCAGCAGATCAGTTTAGTGATTTCCATTTGTTTTTGAGGTAACACACTCATGTTAATAAAATCCTACTTTAAGCATTGTTTTGAACCCCTCATTTCAAAGAGTTTGTACAGTCATATCCTTTACAATGTTACTGCTTTGGTTACATTAGGTGTTATGGACCAATAGTTTTCCTCAAAATGGCGATAGGCGATTCAAACTCGATTTACTGTATTTTTCGGACTATAAGGCGCACCGGATTATAAGGCGCACTATCAATGAATGGGTCTGACTGGGTCTATTATCATACATAAAGCGCACCGGACTATAAGGGTGGGCCTTATAGTCCTTATAGTCCTTGTTATTATTATTATTAAGGTGCATTAAGTGAAACAAAATAGTCAGATAAAGTCAAACTTTATTCAATTCATTAACAATAACTCTCAACATTGTTCAGGTTGAACACATAAAATACAGAACAATACACTCACTTTTTCAGTTCAGTATGTGGAAGCACAGTACTGGTACATATCACTCCATGAGGCGCCTGACTACGGTAGCCCTAAAGCGCCAAAAATCCATCAAGCAGTGCAGCTTCATAGTTTACCAAAGTTGTACAAAAACATTTTGACATATTAATTTCATACATAAGGCGCACCTGATTATAAGGCGCACAGTCATTTTTGAGAAAATTAAAGGATTTTAAGTGCGCCTTATAGTCCGAAAAATCCGGTATTCATTTTTTTCTGATACAGTTTTACAAGAAAAACAATAATGGGTCAAAGTCGGTTGATAAAAACACCCTTTTATTAATCATTTGCAGCACAATATCAACATTTTGTTCCACTTTTGACTGTTTTCTTAATTAAGGCTGAAATGCGTGTTACTTCTTTCAGGGCAGCTCTGAGTTGCTGAAAAGTATTTTTTATCCACAGTCAAGATGTGGTCCCTTTAAGAAAATCAGCTGAGCTGCTGCGCAGTGGAAAAGCGAGTTAAAATTTTTACAAAAGAGAAATACATGCGCTGTTTGCTCAAACGTTTCTCAGTGCTTCCAACACTCAGAACTGACAAGCAAACATCTGCACTGAGCCTCTGATAGGCAGCCGCTAATACAGAAAAAGCAGAACAAACTACATGTGTCCGTGCACTGGGGGGAGGGTGAGAGAGGAAGTGTTAGCAGAGCGTACTTCTGTGCTTATTGAGCTCTGATTAATTCTTTGGTGTGTCTGTACTGCTGATCAGAATCAGAATCAGAATCAGAAGAGCTTTATTGACCAGGTACAGTTTAGAACAATACAAGGAATTTGACTTGGTAGTTGCAGTGAAAGAAGACACATCAACACACCGGAGCAGCCATTTGCGGCGCCCACATATTTAGGTGAAAAAGGGATCAACAACAGGAGGAGAGGAGGGGTGAGGGGAAAAAAACTGCCAGTTTGAAACTGATTTCCCTAAACAGAGAAAGCTGTGTGAAACCAGGAAAAAAACAGCTTCCGCAAACATAAATGTAAGCATGACACAGTCAAACAACTCGAGACAAGGCATGTTGGAAGGGTTGGCTGGGGGAGGGGGTCGGGTGGGAAGAACAGCAGGATTTCAGCCGTTTGGGGACATGGGCGTGCTGCCAATGGGCGCTGCAACCACGCCTTCATGCAGCTGCGGATGGGAGGTGGGGAAAGATGGCCGACGAGGCATTTGAAGGTGAAGACTGTAGCTGCGCTGACAACAGCCAGATGACGTGTGGCAAAGTTCAGCATCAACAGTTCCAGGTGGGAATGTAGGGAAGGAGCGGGGGAGGGGAGTGGGGGTAAGAGCCGCCGTCTGCAGAAACTTCCTGGTGATAAGAGATGAGACAGCCTTGGCTGGCTTGGGAGCCGAAAAGGAGATAAGCAATGTGATTTGATACAGGCTATGTCAATTTCCAATAGCCTTCTGTCCTGGGTCAGAGCCCTGCTACATCCTTCAGAAATCACTTGCAGCTTTTCCAAAACAGTCGCCAGCGTAGTACGGACTTTTCGATAGATTTGGAAGCCACCAGCTCCGATCAGCAGCATGCCTACTATCATTGTTCCAATCATGTAGATGTCCTTCACGTCTTCCACGGAAAGGATGGACAGACACACAACTCGCCACTTGTTCCAAGGGTCAAGTGTGTATCCAGCCGCAAAAGTCCCGCTTGGACATGCAAGTTCACCACCCCCGGTTCTTTTCGTCGAAAAAATCTGATCGATTGCACTGAGAGACCAATTAATTAGTTCCATTATTCCGGTTTTGGATGAGTTGCAGAGAGAGGCTCTTGTTAGGCTCACAAGACCAGACAAAGCAGCAGCTGGGAGAGAGATAAGAATGGAAGGGAGGGAGAAACAGAGAGTGCGACTGTCTTCGTCGAGAGAAGCAAGAAGAAGCCTGACGAGCAAATGGTGTGATTTGGCAGAGGAAAAAAAACCTTTGGATGTGCTAAGCATGTATGGGCCACAGACATATGACACAGACAAGGCACCGCGAGGGATAAAATTTGCGCTACAGACAGTTCTTTGATCTTTAATCTATTTGGCAGATCGTCGTCATGTTTTAATCCTTCACGATCTAATATCGTAAGATCGCACACCCTTAACATGACGCCCTCATCCATACTTTTCCTATAAATATCCAAATATCACACAAACCGAAGATTTAAACAATCCATGTATCCTTTGTTCTTTGGATATTTTCTATCAAAACCAAATTTTACTTTTACTCTGGGACAAAAAAAGAGCAATGCATAATGGCGGGTTCACGCCAAACGTGTCAAAAGCATCAAAAGCGGCAGGTATACATTGACAATATATGGTGTACGTGCTTCTAGGGAGCGTCGGACATCCTGCTGCGCGTCCCGCGCCGTTTTGAAGCTTTTAGCACGGTGAATGCTTTTGACGTGCGTCCGGTGCCTCCAACGCGGCAGATGCTGGAGTTGGGATTGTTGAACTTTTGAGGCATATCGCCGCGCGTCGACCACTCGGGAGCGTTCCCCAACCGTGACATATTCAGAATGTGGGTGTGCGATATGACGATATTAGATCGTTAAGGATTTCAACATGACGACGATCTCCCAAATCACGGAGATCGTAGAACTGTCTGTCGTTCACATTTTAACCCTTGCGGTGCCGTGTCTGCGTCATATGTCTGTCGTCCATACACAGCACATCCAATGTTTTTTTTGTCTGCCAAATCACACCATTTGCTAGTCAGCATGTCAGCATTACAGACATTAATTAAGATGAATTAAGCGCTTAAACAGGGCAGAAGTACTCTCCGCTCCCCCTCCCCCCCCAGTGCACGGACACAGCGTTAGCTGTGCTGCTTCCTCCGTGTTAGCGGCTGTCTGTCTGTTAAACTCCTTCAGTTCTGAGTGTTGAAGCACTGAAATATGTTTGAGAAAACACTGCATGTGTTTCTCTTCTATAACTAACTCTGTCGCTGCGCTGTAGCAGAAAGCTGCTGCTGTTGTTGCTCACGGGGCTGTTTCCACATTCTTAAAGAGACAGTGTCCTGAATGTGATTTACTTTAAAAACTACTTTCATCAACTCAGAGCTGCCCTGAAAGAAGCAACACTACATAATTTAATCACATTTCAGCCTTAATGAAGGAAAAAGTCAAAAGTGATACAAATAGTTGTTATTGTGCTGCTAGTGATTAATAAAAGGGTCTTTGTGGCATTGTTCTCCACTGACTTTGACCCATTATTGTTTTTCTTGTGAAGCTATTAAAAAAAATAATATTATTTTGAGGAATAACATAGAGATATGAATATTGGTCCATATCACCCAGGCCTAATGTAACTAAAGCAG
The DNA here is from genome assembly GCF_900634775.1 of Gouania willdenowi. Classification (NCBI taxonomy): domain Eukaryota; kingdom Metazoa; phylum Chordata; class Actinopteri; order Blenniiformes; family Gobiesocidae; genus Gouania; species Gouania willdenowi. The sequence goes on along the minus strand of NC_041064.1, from coordinate 27,477,803 downwards.
TAACATTTTATCTTGTAAAGAATATTATTGTCTAAACTGTGTGAAATGAGGCGTTCAAACACTGCTTAAAGTAGGATTTTATTAATATGAGTTTGTTACCTCAATAACAAATAGAAATCACAAGACTGATATGCTGCCTTGCTATGTAGCAAGTGTTGCTAATGCTAATGCTACACCACTTTAAGTCAAAGTCAAGTCAAAGTGTTTATTGTCATCTGTACAGTTAGAAACACGTTTCCCTGTACAATGAAATTCTTGCTTTGCCGACCGCCAGTGAATGCCTACGTAATAAAGGAATAAATAATAAAGGAATAAATCGAGATAAAAGAACTATAATAAATACAGTGGCATGCAACACTGTTATTCAACAAAACCTGAACATTAAATACAAAACACCTGTACAATTAAAAATACAAATATATCAGCTATACAGAGGAGAGGTGCTATATACAATGGTATGTGCATAAAAGCTGTTTCACAATAGAGAGACATGGTGTTAGCTGTGCATGGGCGCATCTAAAGTGCGAATGCAGGTGGTGTGCAAAGTTAAACAAAGAAGTAAAAAGACTGGGACTAAAATAACTTGTCAGCCTTTTTGTTTGATGTTAATTGTACTAGGAACCAGTTTGATGAATTGCTTGCATACAATTAAAAAAAAAATAAAGAAAAGATAATTACCTTGTCCTAAAGTATCTTTTATTCCCTTTTTCCATTTAGGGTAATGATTTTAAGAAGGTGATTTGGTTTGTTTTATTGGTAAATAACTTTAAAAAAGTCTAAATGATTTGAATGAAAAAAATCTTGATAAACGGTGATCGTGATTTCACAAAGAAAAAATCGTGATATGATATTCTTCCCATATCGCCCACCCCTCATTCAGAATGATGAGAGAAAAAAAAAAACACTAACCGGAGACAGATGGACCGGCACGCTTCTGCTGGAATAGAGTAAAATGATGAATAGAAACGTTATCAATACATAATTAAATCAAAATTAAAAAAAATGATGTTAAAGTGGTCATTTATGGTATTATAACGTGCAAAATAAATATATTTACTGCCCTCAAAAAAGCTGTGTAATTGTTTTTGCACACCAGCCTCACAGTCGATAGTCAGTCACCTGTTTATTTGGATACTATTTGGACCAACACTACAAAACAAAACATAAACGTGAGCAGCTTTTTATGAGCTAAAACATCCACAGACTGCATGAATACAGGAGCTGGACCAGAAAACTGCTGAAATAAATCTTAAACAGTCATATTGTGTGAGGAAACCTGGTTCAGGACCTGTGGAGGGAAATTATGGTGCAGAGGATAAATATCCATAAATATCCAGATATCCCATAAACAGAACAATGATTTTTTTCTTTAAACAGAAAAACACTGCTTATCTGGTTTTTGATTTTACTGTATATATGTTTTGGTTTTAATTTAAATAACTACACTGTTTATTTGTTATTTTGATTTGGTTTTAAAACGGAATAACTAAAGAACAAAGGGTACACGGATTAAAAATGAGCTATTACACAGCTTTTTTGAGGGCAGTAAAAATTTTTAATTTTGCACGTTATAATACCGCTAGCCACTAACAGCAGCCGTCAATACACATGGAAGTTGATCACAAGAAACAAGGAGCACCAGTAGATTAATTACACCACCTCGGTTTTCTTTAATCACATATTGTGAATCTGTTTTTTTATTTAGTTTTGGTTTTAAGTCAGCAAAACAAAATAACTGCATCATTTATTTGTTATTTTGATTTGGTTTTAAAACAGAATAAAGAACGAAGGGTATACAGATTATAACCACACCATTTATTTGGTTATTCTGTTTTTAAACCAAATAAAAATAACAAAGTCCGAAGGGTACATGGATTGTTCTTGGGTTATTTCGTTTCAAAACCAAATAAAAAAATAGAAAAAACTAATTGGTTTTTTTTGCTTCATTAATTTAAAACCAGAAACAGGAAAACGGAAAAACCAAATACTAAACAAGTGTATTTCTGATATTAATGGCAACATATTAAGCGCAGTTGATTATATCTATACCGGAAAAAAAATCTGTGAAAGCAGGTGACAACAGTTGCAAACACTGCGGCTTCTCGGGGGACTTGTAATACAGAATAAGGGTGCTATGTCAACTGTGTAAATCTCTTCGTAGTGATTAAGGAGCCATTTATTTCCCTAACTCATTAGTTTTCAGAAACTTGGTGGAATTTCTCAGATAGAACACATTTTTGCGTAGGTACGTCTTTTAAATTAATTATCTCCAGTCCGCAGTCTCCAGTATGCGTAAGTACTTTTCCTCTTACGCACTTCTAACCCTGAAATAAGTGCAGTGCCTCGATAAGGTGAAACATTATATCGCACTAGAAATATGGACTTAGTTACATTTGAAGCCTCACGGACTTGTGCGTCGCGCAGCAGCTGTGATTAATTAAAACTCTGACAGATGCAGACTTCTGTCCATGTTGGTCACAGTGACCAACATGGACATATTTTCATAATATGTCCAACGTAAAGTCATAGTTTGATCCACTACAGAGTGAAACAAGCTGTCATATGCGGATGAGGATAGACCAGAAACTGTTCCCACACATATTTTAATGAGGCTCAGCTCAGGTTGCTTTAAACAATTTATATTTAAAACTGCATATTATGGAAGCCAATAGTTCTGTTTCACTGCAAACATCCCTCTGTATTAAAGCAGGATGCTCTGCGGCCAGGTTATTTCCTCATATCTCCAGCTCATCTAGCTGTGTCACGCTTTACAGCGATGATGATGATTATGATGATGATCAAGGAGAGAGATTTTAACTGTCACTCGGACAGAATGCGGCTGGTCCTCAGTCACACTGCAATAATCTGATCAATGATCTGATCAAATTAACCTGATATATTGTTTATCAATGAAGGCGTTTCAAATTATGAGTGAACGTTGTAATTTTTACAGATTTCAATGACATTTATAAGTGTTGGGAAAACTCCATGTTCCGTGATTTATAGACAGTCCCAAAAAATGACATCACCGCCTCCTTTCCTTCAGCCCGCCTTCATTCACACATACGTGCTTTTTGGCTCCTTACGCGTAGTGGGCGTGTAGGGTGTTTTAGCTAAATAAGAGTTGTAGTATGACCAAATAAAGACTGTCCCTGCGCAACGTCTCAGCATCAGCTGCTCATAGGAAACAATGGGATAGTTCCTGCTAAAATGATCAATAATCATATTGAAGATCAGCTCGTTGCACCTTATAGCTCATTGGCTATCTCATAACGGTTAGAAAGGGATGTTATTTGGGTCTTTCTAACATTACTGAAGTACTGATGCACTGCTCCTCTGACATTGTTACACTGAATGATGTTACCTGCAATGATTTATTATACTACAGTATTGTTTTGTTTTGTCGAGATCTTGAGATAATTATCCCGTTATCACGGGAAAACAAAGTCTCGTTATTTCTAGATCTCGAGAAAATTAACTCGTGATCACGGGAAAAGGAGGAAACAAAATGTATGAAAGCATGGCCCTTTAGGGCTTCCGTAAAAAACAACCCATGGTTGGTTTTGAAATGAAATAACCAAAAAATTATGGGTCCACAGATTTTTTGATATTTCAGTATTTCTGTTTTGGTTTTAAGGCACCACACCGTTTATTTGTTATTTTGATTTGGTTTTAAAATGAATAACCAAAGAACGAAGGTCAGGGTACACAGATTTCTGAGGGCGAACAGATCCTAGATGACTAAGATAGCTTTTAAATGTGTAGACTGGACTACATTAGAGTTCCAAATAAGTAGTTTGATATTTGTAACCACTGTTTATTTGTCATAGCAAGGTCACAGAATATTAATTCAGTTCAACTTTATTATTCATCTCGTAGCGCAGGATGACAGGCAACAAATTGTGTGATCACTTGGTTTCTAAGAAAAGTTTAAAGGGGCTGAACGGTAAAACACGTTTGAAGGTGAAAAGGTCTAGTATAGCGTGTGCCAATATGCAAACCATTGAATACATTGGTAATTCATACATTAATAATCGTGTGACCCTGTGTTTCTGGGTATGCAAAGGTTACAGATGCGCTTGAGTGAGTCAATATTCTTGATATTTTTTTGAAAACATTTTTAAATTAATATTTCATTACAAAATTCAACTTTGTAAAGCTCCCCCATGTGACCAAATTATAACACTGCATGTTCATATTTTATATTTTACTTGAAATGAAATAATGATGTGGGTGTAAGATGACCTTACGCCTGGTTTCACTCAGACGTGGTCTTTTTACAAGTTTTACGTTTTGTACGGGCTGTCCAGGGTATTTTACAAATTCATGAAATTGTCTGGGTTTCCCAGAGACCTTGAACACATCTCGTAGCGTGGGTTAATTTAAAAAGACGTACCTCTACAAAAAAAAAATTCTATCTGAGAAATTCCACCATTTTCTGAAAGCTAAGGAGTTGCTCTTTGAAGCCAATAAATTAAGGTAATTTTACTCACACGTGACATAAATATTAGCGATGAATCCGTGTACCCTTCGTTCTTTGGTTATTTTGTTTCAAAACCAAATTAAAAAATAGGAAAAACTTTATTATTATTTTTTGTTTTATTAATTTAAAACCAAAAACAGAAAAAAGGCACAATTTTCCACCCATGCCCAGAGCGCCTGGGCTTGGTCCTTGAGTGGCTCAATCTGTCAGCCGTGGGACTCTCACAGAGTGTGGTTTCCACCATACAGAGTACTCGAGCCTCCTCCACTAGTAAATGGAGGATATTTGAGGGATAGTGTTTCCAAAAGAGTCACATCCCCTTTCATTGACAGTTGGGGTAATTTTGTCATTCCTGCAGGACCTGATTGACAAGCGCAAAGCCTTTTCCTTTGTGAAAGTGTGTTTGGGACAAACCGGCGAGTCAGCACACACTGATCTGCCGATATATTAAGGGAGCGCATAGGCTCGTGAGGGACTTAAACGTCCTCCGATCGAACCACTGGAGAAGGCGGGCCTGAAGTTTGCCTCTCTGAAGACTGTTTTTTTTACTGGCTCTGGCATCAGCTAAGCAGCTCAGTGACATCCATGTGCTCTCGGTGCACCTGTCATGCACTCAGCTCTTCCCGGGCGATAAGAGGATCATTCTGAAGCCAAACAAGGCCTTGTGTCGAAGGTGGTGGGTTCATGTTTTCCCATTGACCTTTCCTGCCTCACAAGATGGGCAGCGCCCTCATATGTTATGTCCAGTTCGTGCGGTGCGCATGACCAAGAGGAAAAGAGGAACGATCAGCTGTTCGTCTCCTGGGCCAATCCCCGTAAGGGGAAGCCTGTTGCTAAGCAACGCTTGTCACACTGGGTTGTAGAGGCTATTGCTTGGCTTTTACGAGTCAGGGTCTGCAGCCACCTGAGGGTCTGCGTGCACATTCGACTTGGGGTCTTGCCACGACCTGGGCTTTGTTTAGGGGACTGTTTGTCTAGGACATCTGTGCGAAGGCGAGTTGGAACTCGCCCCTCATGTTTGTCCACTCTTACATGCTGGACGTTTCTGCCTCGTGCGTGGCATGGGCGGTTCTACTGTCCTGATGTGTACAGACTTCTGCCCTGCGGGCTGGTATCCGCTCGATAAGCATGTCTGCAATACGGAAGCTACCATATCCCATAGTGAGACATCTCACAAAATATTATGAAATAGAACTTTAGGTTATTTACATAACCCCGGTTCTATGAGTAATATGAATGAGACAACCCTTCTTGCTAAAATGAGTTCTTATTTTAAATGGTGGGTGTCTGTCCACCTCCTCCTTTTATAGGAGGTGGGAATGTCCCTGGTTGCAGATAGAGGATGCATCCCCTAATGTCCCTGGCTGCAGAGAGAGGATGCATCCTCTAATGAGACATCTCACAAAATATGAAATAGAACCTGTGCTTTCACTTGATGCTGTAGCTGAAGGATTGTCTAGGAAATCTCATAATTTTGATAGGTGATGACAGTTCTTCTCACAGATACTGTTAGTGACTAAAGTGTAGAAATGTTTACCATTATTGTGAATGCACTTGATGACTGAAACAGTACTGTTGTCAAATCTGTAACACTTTTTTCTGTTTTTCTTTGACAGAAGCTCAGTGTCAACCTACAGAACTGGTTGTGTCAACATTTCAACTCTTGAATGTGACTTCTCATCAGAGAACATCAGTGTGTATGGAACATATACTAGCAGAGTGCGGGCACAATACGGAGTGCAGAGCTCTGCCTGGGGTCAAAGTAATAATATTACCTTGGACAAAGATAGTAAGTAGAACAGAGATTATGTATACATTAGGGAACCGACCACTTACCTAGGTTGTACCGAGCCCTATATTTAGTATGCGGGTTGAAGCATTGCACCACAAAATGTCTAATAATTTGATTTGAATTTTTACACTATTACAATTACTGTATTTAATATTTGTATAATATTAAAATACAACAATAACATTGAAACAGTGACACATAGATTGCGATCGACTTATTTGGCACCTCTGGTATATGGTTGTTTTGGTAGTAGTTAATAGCTCAGGTTTTTCCTCCCCCTTTTCATCAACACATTTCAAAATGTACCCAAAAGTTATAGCTACTATTAGAACTACTATAAAAAGTTTTTTTTACTATATAAAATGACTATATAAAGACTTTGGTTTCGTTGTTACTGCATTCCAGAAGTTCCTAATACAAGGCAATATAGCAAAAATAAATTGGCTTTGGTAAGAGTTTAAAGCCTATGCAAATGTTGAATTGAAAAATATATATTTCTGGATCCTAAGACTAGCGTTGGCAATCCTGAAAAAACTTGAGTTAGTATTGTCAGTTAGAAAGACTTAGTGATGTGTTACATCTGTCACAACCATGACGTTTTTTGTCAGTGTTAAAATAGTTCTCACACAAACACACACACCATTGTCGGATGTTAAGTAAGTCCCCATACGCAAAAACTCCCATATATCCGCCAGCAGGTGGCGCTATAACCAAGGTCAAGGCGTTTTGGCTTATAACTCCCACACCATATGTTGCACATTTAAAAACTTCATATCCACAGATTCCCAGCACTGAATCACCTGGGCTCAGCCACGCCCATTTCCGCCTGGAGTTTTGTTGGCGTAAAATCGCGAAAACTGGAAAACCTACTTTTTCGAAATCCTCCTTGGGGTTTTGTCCAATCAGCGTGAAACTTGGCACATAGTCTTCATTTTTTTTTTTTTTTTTCTCTTGTCTGCACATGCTGTCAAAGGTCAACACTACAAGAAGTGCAATCATTATGAGATAGCAATGCATGTTTTGTTATTGCAATAAAATAAATTGATTTATTTTATTGCCTAATTGTGACCATCACCAGCCCTCCCTAAGGAAGGGTAAGAAATCTATTATTATAGGGAGGATATAAAAAGGGAGAGCAGTGTTACACCTAAGTGGAGTGAGAGGGGGAGGGGAAAGGGAGCAGGGAGGAGAGACTCAAGGTAGGAAATAGAAAGGGTGGGGAAGAATAGATTGTTTTACAGTGAGGGTGAGATGTGAAGTTGTAGAATATATTGTGCTTATTATGATGTGTAATCAAGCCACTATAGTGACAAGTGTGAAGCATAGCTATAATGGTGGTGGCTGTGGACAGGGGGAATGAGTAAGTGGTAGTAGCTAAAGCAGGTATTTGGGATTAACGTGTCTAAAGTTAAGCCCAGTATGAGTTTTATCCCACATCCCAAGACGTGCCAGTGCATCGTATACCAGTATATGTGCAAAGAATCGCGACCGCAAACGCAGGAACTGCCCCGGGCCCGCAGATGCAGCCAGGCCAGCAGAAAGAGTGGGGACCAGGGAGCCCCAGGCCACCCCCCCACGGCCGAGCAACCCCCCAGACGCCCCCAAGATCCCAGGCTGAGAGGCAGCCACCGCCCCCCACACACACATCCGAGGAAGCCCCAAGCAGCCGAGCACCCAGCGCATCCCGACACCAACCCCAACCCCCAACCCCAAGGCCCCCCGCTAGCATCCCGCCCCCCCAACCCACCCACACCCAAGCACCCAACCCCCAAGGGGAGGGCCCAGAGAGCCCCCCGCCCGAGACCCCAGCAGCGGAGCCAAGGCCCATGCCCAGCAGACGGCCAGAGCCGCGCTGAACGGGCAGCCAGTGGGCACCCAGAGCCAGCAGGGACCAGACCTCAGGCCAGAAGGACCCGGAACGGAAGAAACACCAAGAGCAGCACCCCCAGGGACAACAACCACGCCCATAGTCGCTGAGGGCACCAAGGGGATGCTGCAAGTTGCCCCGTCGGCCGCCAGGCACACCAACCAGGCACCCCAGAGCGCGCCAGGTCGCCTTTCCTTGATGCCGCCCGCGCGATGAGCCCTAGAAAGCCCCCCCACCAAAGGGCCCAGCCACACCACAGAGCCCGGCTCACAGGGCGCCGCACCACCCGCCCCGGAAGACCCCCACCAGGACTGGCCCGGCCGGCCGGCCAGGCCCACCGGACCCCAAGGGCACCACCGTAAGACAGGGGAGCCCCCAGGCCAAACCCCGCGGGGGGCACCCCCCCACCCCAACCCACAAACAGGCCACAACCCAGCAAGACCGCACAGCCCCAGGCGGTGCAAGAACAGCAGCCCAGGCCCCGCCCCAAACCGGACAGCGCAAGCCACGGGGCAATGCCCCCCCGGCGCAAGGGCGACCGGCGGCCGCCACCGTGGGAGCGAGGCACCCCAATGGCACACAACCAATGTGGAGCAGCAGCCCCCCGCCAAAGGCACAGAACCCACCCACCTGCCAGCCCACAGATAGCAGGACAGACCTACCAAGCGGCCGATACTGACCTCAACCACCGGAACAGCTAGAGCCGCCCCCCAGCAAAGAGCACCATCCCGGAGTGCCAAGCAACCCCGCTCCAGCCACGGCGCAGAGGCCAGCACCCCCCAGCACCCCCACCCCCACACCGGCGCGGCAGGCCACCCCAGACCCACACGGCGCGAGGCACGCCCCCAAGGCAACCAGGAAACGAGACAAGCACCAAGCCCCACCCGTAGGCAGAGCCACCCCGCCAGCCACGGACCGACAGGCAGGCGAGCCTATGCGCCCCCAGCCAGGCACCGCAACCCCACACCAACGTCGCCAGCAGAGCACCCCCCTCCCACGGAGGCCATCCCCAATCATCCACGTGCCAACATGAGACACCCCCGACGCCAGCGCAGCCCGGAGGACAGCGGGCCCCAGCCACCAGCGGCACCCCGCTGAACCGCGGCCAGTCCCCGGGCAGACGGCGGGGAGGCGCGCCCCGAGATGCCGAACCCAAAGACCCACCCCCGGGACACCCCCTCCCAGACACGGCACCCACGGGGCCCCCAGCCAGCAGACCAACCACTCCCGACGCGGATCCGCCAGGACAGGAGCCTCCGGCCGCGCCCCCACACACATCCACCCAGCACGACCCAGGGGAGGCCCCAGCGCGGGCGAGGCCCCACAACTCACCCTTCCCTCCCCACGAAGCTACACAAGCCGGCCCCTGCGGTCCCCCAAGTGAGCCCCCGGGGAGGGGGGTGAAGGCGGCGGCGGCACCTTCAGCGAAGGCGCGCCCCAGGGAACCAGGCCAAGGCGCCCAGACCGGCCGGCGGAGCAACCCACCGCAACACCCCGCCACCCAACAACCCAGGACACAATCGCCGCCCCCAAGAGCAGCCACCCCCAGCGCCACCCCCCGTCCCGAAGCCATGAACCCCACCTTCCCAGACCCCCAGACGAGCCAACCCCCAAGCTACCCACCCGGTGCAGCCACACCCGCCCCCCAAGCGAAGGCCACAGCCCCCCCACCAGCATCCCGGGCCGACAGGAGCCCCCCACGCCAAACCCAACGGGAGAGCAGGCGCAGAGCGAAGGCGGAGGAGGGGGGGAGGACGAGACAGGGGGACAGAGAGCAAGAGGAAAGAGTGGCAGAGTAACACGCAGGCCCCCAGCCCCAAGGGCCACCCAGACGTGCACGAAGGGGGCAGGAGAGCAACACCAAACAGCACAGGGACCACGAGAGCACCCGAAAAGGACGCACGCCCCCGCAGAGGCACCCAAAACACCCCAGCAACCTATCCAGGTCAAGGCCACCCCACAAGCCCATGGAGGTCCAGGGCTACAGTTAGATCAGTGTGTTATTAAAGAGTGGTGCTGGCAGTTGCTTGCAGGCTAGATCATCAGTCTAATAATGAAAAATCGAGATTCAATGCAATTAGAAAAGGAGTCCAACGCTCCTCAAAGCAGGTTATTTTATTTTTTCTGAGAGCAGACGTCTTTTCAATGGAAATAAATTCTATGAGGAGATTTCGCCATTGGTTTATGCTTAACGATTTTTTATCTTTCCAATTCAGTAATATTGTTTTTTTTTGCTATAACGAGTGCCGCAAGGATGGATTGTGATTGGTTTACTGGAATATGAAGCATAGTCAGGTCTCCTAATAGACATAGATTTGGAGATAGAGGAACCCTGCAGTCCAAAATGGAGGACAGTTTTTCAGTGATTAGAAACCAAAACTGTTGAACTGGCGAACAAAGCCATACGGCATGTAAATATGAATCAACTGTTCCCTGGGTGCACTGAGAGCAGATGTCTGTTGGGGAGAAACACATTTTATACATCTTCTGTTGGGTAATGTGGGATCTGTAGAGGACCTTGTATTGAATTAGCTGAAGATTTGTGTTTTTAGTCATCCTAAAAGTATTACAACAAATTTCTGTCCAGAAATCGGTGTTCGTAGTGATTGAGAGTTCAGCTTCCCATTTAGTGATTGGTATGTGATTAGAGTTAGTGTTCAAGAGTGCTCTGTATATTTTTGAGAGTTTTTTTTGTTTTTGTTGAGATTTTTTTTCCAGTTCTGGAGATTGTAAGGTGATTAAATCTATTGCCGTATTTTTCTTAATTGTCTCTGTTACTTGTGAGTACTGAAGAAAATTACTTTTATTTATATTGAATGTTTGGGTTAGATTGTTATATGTCCTGAGCTTATCATTTTCGAAGAGGTCTTGGAGATGAATAATTCCGCTCTCTTCCCATGTTTTTAGATAGAGCGGTGTTTTTCTGTTTCTAAAGTCGGGGTTGTGCCAGATTGGAGACAGCATACTAGTTTTTAATTGAACATTTGTAATGTCCAGGGCTTTCCACCACGCAGTCAGGGTGGAGGCAATCAGTGGGTTTTTAAAGCAGTTATGACGTTTGAGGGTCACAGTGATAAAAGGGAGATCAGAGAGTTTAATATGTTTGCAGTCTAGCTGTTCTATTTCTAGCCAGGTGTTATGGTATTCTTTTGGTTTTAGCCATTCTGTTAAATATAGAATTTGGTTTGCTAGGTAATAATGCATGAAATTAGGGGCTTCCAACCCACCGTCGCTTTTATTTTTTTTGAAGGGTTGAAAGGCTTATTTTTGGTTTTTTATTCCTAGCATAGAATTTTGTAATAGCAGAATCTAATCTTTTGAACCATTGTGTTGGTGGTTTCAGCAGGATCATAGAGAACAGATGAGGCTATTCTGCCAAGGAGTGAGATGGGGAGATTGTTCCATCTCTACAGATCTTCTGTGACTTTATCCAACAGCGGATCCAGGTTCAGTTTAATTAATTCATTTAGGTTTGGTGTTATATTTAACCCTAGATATTTAATTGTATTTGTGGGGGAGGGGTATTGTGGGTTTTGGGTTGCTGGGTTCCATGAATTTTTTGTTAATGGAAGGATTGATGATTTTGACCAGTTAATGGAATAGTCTGATAATTTAGAGAAGCTGTTGATTAGTTTAAATACTTCTTCTAATGAGGATTGGGGTCCTTCCAGATAGAGTAAAATATCATCTGCATAAAGATTAATTTTGTGTTCTGAAATGGATGAGTGGATTCCTTTAATAACAGTATTCTGACGAACAGCTGCTGCGAGAGGTTCAACAAATATTGCAAAAAGCAAGGGTGAGAGTGGGCAACCTTGTCTGGCACGTAGAGTCTTCAGTTGGACTTGATCTAAAGTTGAGTAAAAACATTTGTTCAGTCAAAATATGCGCAAATTATTAACGAGTAAAACGTTCTAGCTAGCTACAAAAACGCAAACTGTTGCATATCTCGGTCAAAATAAATGCTAACAACACCAAATCTGAGATCCTTGGCTGGCATGTGACTATGGGAAATGTATATCTCTTAAATCGCAAGACCGATTTTTACCACATTTGGTGAGTATGACGTTGGATTGCTCCTGAGGCCATATATCTTGAGGTTAATTGCGATTGGGCAACGTGAACTTGGTTTATTACAACATAAACAACAAACATTTATTTCAGCTGAATTATTATGTTGAGGGCTGTGAAATGTACAGAGTATATAAAAAGGCACACAGACCACCCATTCCAAAAATAGTGGTCTATAATTATGGAAGCCCAATAGAGTCATAATTAAATAAATAAAAACAATATTTTGAAATAAATGTCATTTTGATAAATAACAGACAAATATATAATATGGCCATTAAATTGTTAAATAAGATAATAATATGAAATACGTTTTATTATTCTTAAATATCCACAATGGTCTTTTTTTTATTTCATAATGTCCTTTTTATTTCATAATGTAATTTTTCACAATGGACTTTTTATTTCATAATGTCTTTTTCCACAATGGTCTTTTTATTTCATAATGTCCTTTTTATTTTATAATGTCCTTTTCCACAATGGCCTTTTTTATTTCATAATGTCGTTTTTCACAATGGACTTTTTATTTCATAATGTCTTTTTCCACAATGGTCTTTTTATTTCATAATGTCCTTTTTATTTTATAATGTCCTTTTCCACAATGGCCTTTTCATTTCATAATGTCGTTTTTCAGCAGAATGACTTTGGTGTGTCAATCAAAGAACACAAGGCGGAGCCAGTGAGGTGATTGGCTGATCCTTTACACAGACATGAGCAGCAGCACTTGCAGTATCGATTCGTGGAGACTTCTCACTAATGCTGAGAAGCCTGAGTGCCACAAGTGCATCACATGTTAGAGTAACACAGTCTTATTCTCAACTTGTCACATATTGACCGGTCAATATGTGACACGATCGGTCAGGACCCCTTAGCGTCAGTGTTCCACACACGGGTTACCCCTTTGGTGTTTATTTTCAATGCTGAGGGTCCGTGTTCCACCCACAGGCAATGAAAAACATGGCGGACACGTCAATTTTAATAGCAAATTGCCTTATTTCAATATAGATTGTGGCTTTAGAAATGTTTTGATGACATTTCTAATGAGAAATGTACCCTTAAAAAAAAGCAGGAAATATCCATTCACGGACCGAGTAATGTTGTAATTCTCTTGTTAAAACCTTGACTGTTTTCATCTCCTAACCATGGTTGGGGGACACAGGGGAGATCCTTACTCTCCAGAGCTGAATGTAGCTCCTCCTCTGGTGTTAAATCCTCAGATAAAAGTGGAACCGTGCAGAAACAACAGCTGTGTTGGAGAGCTGTACTTTATTAACTACCTGCACTGTAAACATAAACCTTGCTACCTGTCACTGTGTTGGACTGAACCCAGGTTTTAACACACACCTGCTCCACTGACACGCACACACACGCGCATCGGTCACGCACATGCACCTGCTCCCTCACTCAAAATGAATACATTCAAGCTATACACATCTCACTTCACTTTTATTGCCTTATTTTTTATTATTAATAATACTTTTATTTATGTTCCCTCCCATTTCCACCACTGTGTCGGTCAAAGAATGGCCATGACCGATGTCCAGGAAAACTAATCGATCTTAAAGGATCAAGCCGAGGTCCAACCCACTAGCTTTGATTTACAGACCGAAGTCATTCTGCTGAAAAACGACATTATGAAATAAAAAGGCCATTGTGGAAAAGGGCATTATGAAATAAAAAGGCCATTGTGGAAAACGACATTATGAAATAAAAAGGACATTGTGGAAAACGACATTATGAAATAAAAAAGGCCATTGTGAAAAAGGACATCATGAAACAAAGATCATTGTGGAAATAGATATTTAAGAATAAAAAAACGTATTTCATAACATTTCCTTATTTAACAATTTAATGGCCATATTATATATTTGTCTGTTATTTATCAAAATGGTATTTATTTCAAAATGTTGTTTTTATTTATTTAATTATGACTCTTTTGGGCTTCCATATATAATAGGTGCAAACACTTTTGGCCTGTAACTTTCACATTTTAAATCACATACTCATAAACTTCATATCCACGTGTTCACTGCAAACGGCACGTTGGCCTGTGTCCTGACACTTGCCCCAAGCCCGTCAGCCTTCATGGCGTACTTCCATGGGCTCCGCAAAACCTGGGGGCCTTGTCGTGCAGGAAGGCTTGGCCCCCTTTCATAACAGCTTGCAGTTCTAGTTATATTTTGTAATTGGCTGAACAACATACATATCAACAGGCCTACCATGACGCACGTGCATTTACATCTCAGTGACAGACATACTGTACACCTGTCATAATTTTGTGAAGTGTTATGATATAGGTTGTGCACAGTGATACAGTTTCTATTTCTAATTCAAGTAGATTTAAAAATAATAATATAAGATAATTCAACTTCATTATATAAAACAGAACAACAGCAAAATTGTGTTTAAAAGTTTTCTGAAATTATCTGATATACATATTGGGGCGGATTCACTAAGATCTAAAATAAATGGTAGTAAACCAGGTGCATCCTTAAATCCTTTGGTGGCGCTTTTTCTTCACCTGCTGTGGGGAATTCACTAACATTGCGGCACTTATATCTGCTTGTATTGACGTGGGTGAGACCGCCCTATTTTTTATGAACATTTTACTCGTTCAATGTGGAGAGGTGAGTGCACAGAAGCACAAAATGACATTTGAAGAAGTGAAATAATTGGATGCAGTGAACTTCTCTGTCTGCTGCACTAACATTTAATAATGTACAAAACATAATAAACAAATAAAAATGCTGTTTAATAAACTTTAAAATGGAGTGTTACTTCCCCCCCAACCTAATGTGTCTGCTTTGTCAGTTCCTGTAACTTTGCTCTTATCAGTCCATGAAAAACATCATCAGGTCCTAGCTCCTGCAGCGCTGTGTCAGGCACACTCTCAGCTGTGCACATTATTTCATCGTTCCATGCGTGAATGACGCCGCTTCTCAGCTGATTCTGGCCTGACACTCCTTGCACTAACACGACACGAGAGTTTGAGTCAAAACAGAGAGGAAGTGCTCACTGGAGCAGTGTGTCCGGAGCGACATGCATGGAGCCACACTGGACTCCAGCTGTTTCTCTCTCCCACTTTACTTCATTTTCTTTTAGTGGCTGTTAATGTAGACAATTGTTTTATTTAAATTGTTTTCTTATACTAGAAATGTTAACTAGAGTCTTTTTTTTTCCATCTCTGCTGTGTTTTGTGTCAACATTTACTGCAGCTGATCTCTGCGTGTGTGTTTGCACCTGCCTTTGAGTCTTGCTATTTTCCGGTGCAGAAACAATCACCGCAAACAGTTCCTGGTTGGATGAGTTGCATTGCGCCCACTGCATTAATTTATTTGCTTTTCCTCCTCCTATTTTTTTTGCTCCCCTTGTGAGATATGCCTACTTTACATATTCATCAGTGGGAAACACTAAATGGATTGTGGGCTCATTGTGACGCATTGAATGCACGCAGTCCTGATTCCCTGGGGTGTGTACTCCTTATTAGCGCTTGGAGTGACGTTTGCACATGTTTTAATACCCCTAAACCTTTAGTGAATCGGCCCCATAATCTTTAACTTGGATGTTGTTCTACAGGAGTCAATAATTCTAGTTGTTTTTTCTCAAAATTTTAATCATACCAGTAAACATCTGACAGCACTTAGTGGGTCCAAGATGATTGAAGGCACTGTTAAGCAAATTGTAACAAATGACTGTTATGGTCCCATTGACTCCTAAAATTGAAAATCTCGAAGACATTGAGAAGAGAAATTTAATTGGGGTTAAATGGAAATTATAACAGTTCAGTGAACTTATTTTCTTATTCTTATAGGTGACTGTTTTGTTTTGGAGACGCAATGAACTGCATATACATTTTGTTTGTTCTTCGAGCAAGGAACAAAGTAAAACTGTTTGTTTATATATACATGTTCCACTGTTGTCTCTTTCCTTTGCAGCCTTAATTGGCCCACCTAGTGTCTCTCTCTTCTCCAATGGAGCAGTTCTGGAAGTTGACATCAAAGACCCTGTATTCACGATTTCAAATCTACGGAATGTATACCACTTAGCAACCTACAATGTCTCGTACTGGAAGCAAGGCCAGGATACAAAGGTAAAAGAAATATTTTTGATTTAGCTAGTGTTTGTTGTCCAATCAGTGCCGCTGTTTGCTCTTTATGGCTTACTAAGTTTAGCAAAGCATGAACCAATCTTTGCAATTTGTAGCAAAAATATTGAGTAATTTTTGGGTGCTGTTTCTATCATATCTTAAAATTATTGACAATTTTTTGAAGTCACAGATGACTATATCTTACGGGTAGGGTAGGCAATTTTCTCCAGATACACTTTTTAAGTTTTTGGTTGAAATTTCTTTTGTGTCCTGACAGAAATTAAGATCTTATGTGCTCTGAAAAAGGAACAAAGAAAATCTGTCATCTGTAGCAGCTGTAAACCTGTAGAAAGGCGTAGCCCTCGAATGATGCTACATTCAAAATCATGCTAGCTTTCAAAAATTACCTACCCTGCCTTTATTTCTAATATTGCTAATTCATGCTTTGTAGTCGATTTCCTCCATTTTCCACAATTTCTAACATATATTCTAACCTCAGAGCACAACCATTGTTTTACTAGTGCAATGATGGGTTGATGAAGTAAATTGGTTGCGTTGTTCCAAACAGCTAGTGTTGGCTTTGTTTACTTACTGGCTTTCAGGAGCGAGAATACTATAACATGCTACATTGTGCTGCTTTTGGGTGTAATTTTCAGTGGAAGGGAATGATGTGTCTCCACTGCTTTCCACTTGAAGAAGCGATGGAAAGCATAACAAATGGCTTGTGGTTGCAAACTACTGCCACTGGATCTGCAGCTATGTTCTTCCCCCTTCTCCTAAAATGCATTTGGTGTATTTTGCTAATCTAAGCTCATAAGAGCTCACAGGTGCTACTGGTTATAAACGGAGACTAAAGCCATATGCCATACCTCCAGACAAAATGCCCGTAGGAAACGAGTGCAGCTCAGTTGAGGAAACATCATAGGCAGAAGACGCTAGATGTTTTCCTGCAAAGATGTCAAAAACCTGCTCCGACAGATGTAGTTTCTGATGGCAAATCATTGAGAATGACTGACTACAATCACGGTAGAAGCTGATGACCAAACACCCAACTAGTAAACACAGCAGTCCGTAAGTCTACAGTGTTCTCCAAATGCGAAATAGGTAGCAACTCAGATGAAAACACACTATACATGTAATGTAGCGGTTAGGAATGTGCAATATTTTATCGTTTATGATTTATCGTCAAAAACATTCTCACCAGTAAGAATTTGTCATCCCACGATATAAACGATAAATTCCCATGTCTGAAATTAGCGAGGGCCACGGGCCATTTGTCCCTCAATTTAGCCAAGAATTCCCCCAAAAAAACCGTGTTCCACGGACCAAAACTGCCCCTGTTTGTTGTCAACTTATTTATTCTCTGAGGGGTATTCCATAAAACGGGTTATGTTCAAACTTTGAGTATGTTCAGGCTCAAATGAGGGAAACTCTGAGTATCCCATTCCTAAACGTGAGGTATGTTCTTCTCTGAGTATGTTACCATGGCAACATTGTTCGTGAAATAAACCTGGTCGCTGGCAGGTTTTATCAAAAAAACTCTGGGTTTATACCTGGCTCCGCCCACCTGAACACCGTTTCTGAACACTTTAATGAACCTTAACACTCTTCTCTGAAACACATTAGTAACATCACACACCACAGATGTGTTCACATCATTACTAATGTGTTGCTTTACTTTTTTTTGTTTTGTTTTGTTTTGTTTTTTTTTTGTGTGCAAACAGCAGTTTTCTTTATAACATTGTGGATACAGATCATTAAGTGAAAGACACTGAGAGGTTGATCTGCATTAAAACATCTACTGACGTCTGTAGTAAAGTTCACTGAATACAAACCTTTGCAGAATGTAAAGGAGGAGATGACAATTTAAATGAATCCACTTTAAAGGCTTGATTGTTGCTTTATATTGTTATGTAGTTAAATCTGTAGATCACACATCTATAATGGTATGATGGCGCCGCTTCAGTGTTTTTTTATTACATTTTTTAGGACGTTGACATGACTCTGGCGACAATATTACATTAAAAATCAATATAAATGATGCAATATCAAGCGGCATTTACTGTCCTAATATCCAGTGTAACGGGAGGACTCTATGTAGCCATCCTATGCTGCTGATACATCTCCTCAGACACATTTTATTCATATTATTTCCCGCTCGTCACGTCACTGATGAGATAAATTGATGAAGCGACCAAAAAGTGTGACTAATTATGGGTGATTTAAGCCACTATAGTCACTGAAGACTGAACGCACCTTTAGAACAGGCTCATATTCCTCAAACACTGGCTTATTTTTCACCCATTAGGGTGAATAAATCACTATTTTCCGGGTGGTTGTCATGGCAGCTCACGTCACCTTCGATCCATTGATGATGGCTCTTTATCGCGCGTGCATGCAAGTAACCCAAGGTTTACATACTCAGGGTTGATTGACCCACTTCATACCAGCTGTAATGGAATCCGATACCCAGAGTTTCCCATCGCGGGGTATGTTGACCCAGAGTTTATGGATAGACTCAGAGTTTGTTAACCTTCCTTTAGGGAATACACCTCTGGGAGCGGAACGTTGTTTACGGAAGTTCTGAAGTGCACCGCCACCGCCCCCTTCTCACACCGCCGTCTGTCTGTGTGAGGTACCTGAAGCTGCCGTGCTGCGATACATCATGGACCGCTACTTGGTTAAAACCAGACAACCATCCAACAAAGTGAACCGATTCAAGTTCCTCCGTCAGATCTACCCAAAGTTCCACAAACACGGGGACAGAGATGAAGCTGTAGCAACGATTATGAACTGGAAACTCAACTAAAGCTAACTATGCTAAGCTAACCCACCGACACACAGACTGGGCTAAGAGCTAACGCTAACCTCTCCATATAAGGAATAGACCAAGTAAAAAGAACACGTCTTACTGTCATAAAGCCACAGAGAGCCACCGACTTGTTTATGGTCAGATTTAACACTTTACTTTGGAATGATAAAAACTAACATGTCACACGTTGTGTGAAATAAATGTTAGCATAAATAATAATGCCACTATTCATCAGTCCCAATTTGTGAAACGCAATATTTTTTAATTATATTTCACATGTTCGCAGACAAAGCTGGTCCCATTAGACTAATGTAACTATTGAGTATATTACACCTACATATCAGTATATGTAGGTGTAATCATCAGCTTGATCTGGTTTAATTATAGGAAATCAGAGAGATATTTATCAATCATGACTTTATGTAACTCATTATCAAATAAATGAAACAAGATTCATCAGCAATAAAAACACTAATGGAGTTATTTTTGCTTTTCATGTACTTTTTTTTAGAAAATTATTTGATTTCAAATGAGGAAATAAATGAATTACATACAATAACACTAATAGAGTGACCCACATGCATAAATATATTCCATAAAATATCAGCTCATGAACTCTTTTAGTCAGCAGCTATTGTAGTCTTTTTAAATGTGTCTAATGTTGATGTATTCAGATTTATTTGTGTTTGTAAGTTGTGATTTTTTTTAATTCATTTATTTATTTTTATATAGTTTTTATTTATCGTTATCATGATAAATACCAGAAATTATTGGGATAATTTTTATATCAATATCGCCCATCCCTAGTAGCGGTACAGTGGCTAGCTTGTGCACTCAAACTTATATATACAGACCACATTTATGCTGCTAATTGTGAAATTGAGTTGATAAAACAGCTACAGGAGGACAGTCAATCTGGATCTTTTCCTCTTTGATGATTCTTTTGGAGAGGGCAATTAGCCCTACAGCCTTGTCCTGAGCATAAAATAGGTTCACAAGAGCCTTCACAGAGCACCCAGGAATCTCACGACAGGCATGAAGAAACAAGCTGTGTTTAAGAACCAATCACCAGATTTTGCAAGCCCAAACAAAAAAGCGGCACACAAAAGAGCAAAGAAAAAAGAGATGTTTTTAAATCAAACACAGGGAAAAGCTAGCATTTCGTCGGAGGTTAGTGGCAGCTCTCCATTCAGCTCCATAAATAAAGCATCACCACTACTACGTCCTCCTTCTCCTGGTGCCCAGAAGGTGACTTCACCGCAGATATTTTTTCCCTGTATCAGAGTTGCATGGACATGAGAGAGAATCAAGCACATGTCAATGCTCTACAAGAGAGATCACAAATAATTGCCCAAACCCAGCAGTTTTCACATTTCAAGTAGGCACACCAGCACTTTTATTATTTATTATCATTAACTTTTATTTTTAATTTCAGTCAAATTTGTCTGTGTGGCAGGGTTATTATAGTTCACTAAAAAAAAAAAAAGAAAAGTTAAAACTAGAAGTTAAAAAAAAAAACATTTCCATTACAGGAGCATAGGGCAGGATCAAGAAATAACACTCCATAGTAACACAACGGCCATTAGGGTAACTGCAGTATTCAGCCAAACCTGCACGGGAGCAGCAGATTGTCATGGTGCCAGCTTCCAACCATGTTAGGGCTGGGCGTTATGATCAGAAATGTATGTCACGGTATTTTTCTAAATTCTGATATATGACGGTATTTATTTTTTTCATGCATAATCAGGTGTTCACAGCATTTTCTTCTGGTTGAGAATCAGGCTCAAAATCAGATTTATTTTGCCAAGTACAGCGGTAGGTTAGAAGTGTGTGTGGATTTCGGGTCGTATGTAGTTTGGTATATTTGGTATATTTTCCTTTTTTTTAAGGAAACCAAGGTTGAGAACAGCTGCTTTTGCTGTCAGGATGGGATTCGAGGCAGGACATACACAGAGTATATGAGTAAAATTAGTCTTTATTTCATCCCACAAGCAACAGACCTCAGAACAACGCAACACGGCTATCAAAATCCTGGGGGCAAAGAAACAGAAACATAAAATTTGCGATAAATAACTGAATAATAACAAAATTTTATCCTGAATGTCCAGGGGACACAAACCTGGTAATTACACACAGTTGTCATACTCAGCCATACAAAATAAAATAAGACTGTAATTCAACATGAACAAGATGAACAGCTTTTAGTCCTCAAGAAATAACTCAACTCTGTGGCCTCTCCTTCCTTGGCACTCCACCACTCCTTTCAGGTGTATAGTGCAGCCACTTCTGCATTGCATTCTCGTACCGTTTTTCAGTCAGCTTCCGGTCAAACTGAGGAGCAGCCACTGTGAAAAAGAAGAAATACGGTACTTGTTATACAAGCAGCAGTGGTCTCACACCATTCAAAAGTGACAAATGTCTAGTGACTTTTTTAGTGTACTAGATTTTACAAATTTTTGACCCCAGTATCAGTTATCCACACTAATGCTGGTAAAAAATAAATGCCATAATTTCTGTCTAATTTGTCTCAGGAGAGCATTTGACAGTTCAGAAACCTGCCTACCGATGAAATCACATCAAATACAGAGGAACACTTCGAAACATTTAGACCTGGAACGCATCCGTGTCACAATCATTTTAACCATGTTAAACATTATTTTATGCCTAAAGTGTTAAAAATAGCAGATATACAAGCTCACAGGCAGCACCGAGTGCCACGCAGTGAGCTTGAGGATCTGCTACTTTAGAAAAATATTGAAAGTTTGTGAAAAACTTTGAACATATGTATTTTTAAGGTAAACATTTTTAACTCGTCTTTGCTTCATAGAACAACATATTTTGAGATGGGGTCGGCAGTAAAATAACATTTTGGAGGTTCTTGACATGAAACATGTTTAAGCACCAATAAAACCACTCTAGTAGTGTTTAGGATTTTTTTAGAACTGTTTTCTGGTCTTAATGAGCGAAGTTCTTCATTAAGTGGATGCATTTCCCTCCCAATGGAATGAGTCATTCATCTGGTTTATTCATATTTACTCGAGACAGTTACAATACTTATGAACGAATTAGATGACAGTACAGTGCCTGTCGGAAGTATGCATTCATGTGGGAGCTGAAGGAGAGTTAATTATGGCCAAATGAGTATGTGTTTGAAGGTTGGATGTACAAAGAGGTGTACATACTCTGTACTCTGTAGTGTTATAAAGGTGTTTATTTGCGGGTGCAAAATAAAACAGCGTGTGTGATTTCCCTGGTTTAATTCTATGGGACATGAACATGATAAATGTGTTTGCTGTATTTTTCTACTCATTTTTACATTTTTTTTGTTTGGTGTGTTTTTCTGTAATGTGTGTTTTTTGGAGTCATGTGTATTTGTGTATCTTTCTGTTGTGTTTTTGTGCATTTGTTGTATAAATGTGTTTGTTGTTGTTTTTTTTTTTTTTTACTCATTTTCATATTTTTTGTAATGTATGTTTTGTGGAGTCATCTGTATCTTTGTATCTTTCTGTTGTGTTTTTGTATAATTATAGTTTTTGTTCCTATTGTAGTGTGATTCTGTTGTCATTTTGTGTATTTTTTGTATAAATATTTAATTTTGTGTATTTTATGCATTTCTGTTGTAATTGTGTGAACTTTTTGTATAAATATTGTTTAGTTTTTTGTTTTATTTTACACATTTAGTATATTTTTATTGTAAATACTATGTGTGTGTGTGTGTGTCTACATCCATCTTCTCCAGGCACCCGCATTGTATTTTTTGGAGTCATGTGTATTTTTTATTCTTTCAGTTGTCTTTTTGTGCATTTTTAGTGTTTTATTTTACTCATTTAGTATATTTTTATTATAAATAAATAAATACCCTGTGTGTGTTCCGTGAAATGTTTGAGACGCTGATAACCAAACTCCATAATGATTGTAGCGCCAATCAGAAAAACAACAAAACTGCGCAAAACAGAACATAAAGCTCCAAACTACATGAGTGAGTAAGTAAATTAAAATATTATGTACAATTTGGCTGCCTTTTTTAAAAAAAACAAAAATCATTTTTTACTTTTGAACCGAGTGGTCAGAGCTTAGCTTCCATGCACGGCACCACAGAGAATCTGCAGTTTTCCAGATGGAGTATTGAAAGGGTTGGGAAACATGTCTGCAAAAGTCTCACCAGTGGCTGATGGTTTCAAATGATCTATTCAGAGAGCTCCCGTGTCTCTGGTCTAAACTTTCTTCTTCTCTATCACTCGTGTGTTAACAGTCATGTCTGCTTTGCTGTGTGCGTAGCGATTGGCTCTGGCCGCACACGTGACTCTTGCTCGGGTGAGGAGCTGTGCAGTGAAATAGATATAGATGGTGCGCTAGCGCCCCCTCACACCCTGAGGTCAAAAGTTGAATAGGTTTCATTTCGGGGCCGTCCAGAAGTGAAATTAAATTAACATAAACATTTTTGAAATGACCAAATTACTCCAAAATAACAGATACACACACGGGGTATTTGGAATCCGTTGACCGAGTTTCAGGTCGAACTCGCACCGCGTCGGGGAGATATTTGCTCCACACACACACACACACACACACACACACACACACACACACACACACACACACACACACACACACACACACACACACACACACACACACACAGACCATCCTTGCTTTTATAGGTAGATACGAAAGCTTTGCGGCATGGTAAAAGCTGATGTATTTTCTGACGTAATTCCTGAATAAACTACTGACTAAATAACATTTATGAATCTGACCACTACCGTGGGAATTGTCAGAAATGCCCATATGATCAAAAATTGGATGTACTATTGCCATAAAATGTTTGATGAATTGGGCCCAATATTTCTATGCCAAACACATGCCACGCCCCCTACAATTTCAGATAATATAAGAAAATACAATTGTTCACCATCTTTTGACGGACTGTGTCCTCCTTCAGTGCAGTTTCAGCCTCATCAAACTGCTCCTCATTGGTTAGTGGCAGCACCATAGGGACGTTATCTTCTCTCTGTGATTCAGGTCCAGCTCCAGGAGGATTCAAGGTGGATTTGGCAATTTCAGCCTTAATAAACTGAATGTCCCATGACATTTACTTCACCTCCATTAGTAGCTCTGTAAGCATCCTGGTGTTTTTGTTGGCAGCAATGTCTTGAAGAAAAACAATTGGGTTTACATTCAATTTCAAGAATAGATTAACCATTTTCAATTTAGAATGCAAGTCACTCATGGCTTTAGTGTCTGCACCCATAACTATAATAACCATCAGGTGCTTAACTTTAACAGAGAACTCCAGTCACTTTCCATGTAACGCTCCAAGGCTCAAGGTCCCCGAGTACTACCATAGGAAAAGATCCAAGATAAATCTGTTCAGCTGGTTCTGAGTTCTCCCGCTGCTAGCTGCACTACATTGTAGCTAAACAATAAAGGCAATGGGGGCATCTCTCCTAACATGAGTGTGGCCACAGTAGGGGACATAGTGGTATCTGTCATTGTGTCCTTGGGCAAGATCACTTCACCCACATTGCCTAGTATGAATGTAGTGTGAGTGTTGGTGGTGGTCGGAGGAGCTGATGGTGCACTGTGGCAAACTCATGTCACGGCAAATTTGCGGTTGACCTCATTTGGAGACATTATTTTTGCCCTGTGTAGAATGATGATGTCCAGTCAAAGCTTGATGATTTTATAAAAAAAGATTTATTATAAAACTAAATGAAAAGGAGTACAAAAAAAGAGGTGTCCCATCCTGTTGGGAGGAAAGGCAACCCGCAACAAAGCAGGATGGTCAAAAAGGTTCTTTCCTGGCTCAGGATATGCAGGACTAACTAACAGTTTCACAGCTTAAGCTTTATACAGATATGAGAAAAAGTTGCACCCTGAGAAAAAGAAAAAGGAGGGAGTCAGATGCTCCCAACAGTGGAAGTGGAGGACAGGCTGGTGCCACTGGTATCTGTCCTTGATAGTGTGCGTGCGTCAGTTGGTGTGTGTGTGTGTGTAATGTGAATGTGAGTGAGTCCGGCCTTGAAGTTTCAGGCCGGGGTTCTTATCTGTGTGTTAACATGACTCAGCTGTTCAAAAGTGCAAAGAATAATGCAGTCATCATGTATTAAAACATGACAAATTGTACACATGAACACACATTTGATGATATAATGATGAATATAATAATTGCCATAACACTCACTTCCGTCAGTCTGCCCCAGGGCATTTGTGGCTACAATAGTAGCTTACCGCCACAAAGTGTGGAGTGAATCCCTTAATTCTGTAAAGCAACTTTGAGTGTATATGATAAAGCGCTATATAAAATTGATGCGTTATTATTATGATGTTTAAAATGAGACCCAGCTGAATAAATTCAGGGACCTTAAGCTTTGCAGCGTGACTTGGAAAATTGTTCTCCTTTAAGCCTATACATCATGACAAATTAGGTCATATGTAAATATATATATATAAAGACAACAACTTAGACATGGAGAAAGAAAAAGCAGCACGCACAAGAAATTATCCAAGCAGTGACTTACGCGAATGAATCATGGAGACGGAGACGTGCCAGAGAAGGAGAGCAGAGTGCAGTAAAGTTTGGAAGTTCTAGAGGAAGTTTTAAATGCACTGGACTTTACTGAATTTTGCTGTTTTTTGAGAGAATATATTTAATTTTTCAATCTTTCCGCAGAGTAGGGGTGGGCTGTGCATTGTCAGAATACTAGTGCTACATAAATATTTTATTTTCATGTAATCCAATTTTATGATAATCATTGGCCCAATAACTTTTTTCGGTGTTTCGGTTTCCTTATTTTTGATTTCAGCCGAGAATTTTCATTTCGGTGCATCCATAAATGTCACTACTTTACCTGGAAAATGAACGTCAGGTGGTGCAGCAATTTTTCTTTTGACACTGCTGGTTGCTGGCTCCTCATCAGAGTCCCCGTACACAGGATTTGGCCTTGCAGATAAAGAAAACATTTAACATTCCCTGCCATCAAAATAATTAAATTAAGTGAGCAAGAGAGACATTATTCTCGGGTCAGAAGCCCATGGCCTGTTACTGTAGAATGAGGCAGTTTGATGTATATGTACATATTGACACCAGTAAGGGTGATATACACCTTTACTGCCTTAACAGCGAGAAGCATACATCCACCAGGCAGACAGCTGGGCGAGCGCTTGTGCTTTGGCACAAAACGTGGCCACATTTTCCCAAATAAGGAGAGGACTGTATGGGCCAGGTTTTCAAACTTTGGAGGGCCAAAGACAACATGACACAATATGTCATGTCAGGGTTTTGAAAATGAATCTTACATTTTTACACACCAATTTGGTTGTAATTCCAAATTGATTCCTCCCGACACATGTGGTACTGACTCACCTGCCACAGAAGCCCCCACCAGACTATAGAAGACATAGAACCTTCATCCTATTCCTCCCACCCAACACTCTTTGCTGACAGGTACAAACCCAGCCAGCAAGACTAAGCAATGACCAGTATCACCCTCCCTGCCCCCCTCCCTCAAACACGGAACAATTGTGTTCACATGGACGCCTGACATAGCCGGTTGCACCACAGTGAAGTCAAACACACATCCTCTGTCGTGATGGGCTGGTATTTCAACACTGTGTTACCTGAGCAGCTCCAACAATAAGACCATTATTCAAATACTTAATTCTATTTAGTTACCATCTATACCTTGATGAGGTACTAATGAATCAATCAGTGAACCCGATTGACTAATCCCATTTGTGACTGATGTACGGCATCACACTGCAATCCATAAAAACACATGGACACGTAAAATACATGACAAACTACATGTGCCAGAAAAGGAATTTTGCCAGACACACCGTCACAAATGGGACTGAAACAGGAATCGGCAAAAACATTCTCACCGGTAAGAATTTGTCATCCCGCGTTTGATCGCGTTGAATGGCCATACCTTTTTGCTACACTGGAAAAATTTGGTTTTGGAAAGACATTCATATCTTGGATTCGCCTTTTATATACCAATCCACAGGCTAGTGTTCGTACAAATAACATTTGTTCAGATTATTTTAAGTTATTTCGAGGAACCAGACAGGGTTGTCCCCTGTCGCCTCTGCTCTTTGCCTTGGTGATAGAGCCTTTGTCAGTTATGCTCAGAACATCTACCTTGTATCAAGGAGTCACTCGAGAAAATAAGGAATTTAAATTGTCACTGTTTGCCGATGATTTATTATTATATGTAAGTGACCCGATAAAAAATATTCCTTATATTCAAACAATCTTGCAAACATTTGGGTCCTTTTCGGGATATAAAATTAATATCCTTAAAAATGTCTGTTACCCAATAAATGACCCGGCGTTGGAGCTGCGGCAGATGGACATTCCTTTTCAAATTAATTCCAGTGGCTTTAAGTATCTGGGGATAAATATTACACGTACTATATCCTCTCTATTTTTGGCCAATTTTTCGCCCTTAATTACTCAGCTTAAATTAGATTTGGAGAGATGGAATAGTTTACCATTATCCCTTATTGGACGGATTCACACGATAAAGATGAATGTATTGCCAAGATTGCTTTTCCTATTTCAATGTATCCCACTCTATTTACCAAAAAAGTTCTTTAAAGATATTGAAAGTATTGTTTCAACCTTTCTATGGAATAAAAAGGCTCCAAGGATTCGAAAGTCTCTGTTACACAGATGTAGGTTTAACGGAGGCCTTGCTTTGCCCAACTTTCAATTATATTACTGGTCGGCACACATCCAAAAGATAATATACTGGATTGAAAGACAATCTTGTAGTTTGTCTTCTCTTGATGCTCTACTTGCATCTTCTCTGCCCCTTGACCCCTCTGGCTTCACGGGAAACTTAGTTGTGAGATCCACCCTTCGAATCTGGTATCAGTTTAGGAGTCATTTTAAATTTTTATCACCCTCTCCTAAAGCTCCCTTAATTAAAAATCATTTATTCACTGCATCATATATGGATAATGTCACTTTACAATGGCACAATAAAGGGATTAGATGCTTTCGTGATCTCTATAAAGATGGTGTTTTTTACAGCTACGCAGGTCTTTCTGGTGACTTTGAACTACCTGCAACCCATCAGTTCCGCTTTTTTCAAGTTTTTCATTGTGCCATTTCGATTTTTCCTAATTTTCCATTACTACCTCCTAAACAGCCATGGGAAGACCTCCTGGAGCTAGATCTCGGACAGAAGTCACTAATTTCAAAGATCTATTGTCATCTTTTGTCATTTGAGGAGGATCCCGGTGTAAAGGTGCGGGAGGTCTGGGAGCGAGAACTGGATGTAAAATTTTCAGACCAATGTTGGCAAAGGGCCTTCAGAGGAACCCACAAAAGCACAATCTGTGCTCGCCTTGGGCTTATACAGTACAAAGTACTAAACAGGGTTCATTTTTCTAAGGCTAAACTGTCTAGAATGTTTTCTACTGTGGAAGATAGATGTGACAGATGCCAATTGTCTCCCTGTAATTTGAGCCACATGTTTTACCAATGTTCAAAGCTGACTAATTTCTGGCAGAATTATTTTGAGACTATATCCAAAATATTAGGTGTGAGCATAATAAAATGTCCCTTTATAGCTATATTTGGCACACCTAAGGAACATAGTCACCTTACTCATGACCAGCTATCGGTGATAGCTTTTACTTCACTTTTAGCAAGACGGAGGCTTTTGCTACATTGGAAGGGTAGTGCAGTTCCGCTTATCTCTCAATGGCTTCGGGATGTTATGTTTTTCTTAAAACTGGAAAAAATCAGAGAGGACCTTAAGGGCAATACAGAATTTTTTTATCGAAAGTGGCAGCCCTTCCTTTCCTATTTCAACTCGTTACAGACATTACCAGCAGACTGAACAATTGCTAATTTTGAAATCCTCTATTATTATTCTTTCTCTCTTCTTTTCATTAACTTTGTTTAATTATTATTGTAATATTTATTTATTTTTTATTTATTTTATTTTATTTTGTTTTTTTTTTTAATTATTTTTTTTTTTATTTGTTTATTTATTATTTATTTATTTTTATTTTTTTTTTTCTTCTTTCTAATATATACACTAATCCAATTTTATAAAGAAATGTAGCTCCCTTAGGGATCATGGGGTGGGAGTGGGAGGGAAGGATATTGCATTTAAAAAATAAAAAACCTTGCATATATATGTGTACATATGTTAAGTTGCATTTATGTACTGTATGTGTATGTCTACATGTATATATGTAATATTGAAGATTGAGGATACCAATGTTTATTTCCTCTAATCTCTTTCACATTCTTTTACATTTTTGTTTTCCGAGATGTTGATGAGTGTTATAATGTGAATGCTGAAAAGTGGTGGATCTTGCATTCTTCAATAAAAAAATATAAAAAAAAAAAAAGAATTTGTCATCCCATGATATAAACGACAAATTCCCATGTCGGAAATTAGTGAGGGCCACGGGCCATTTGTTCCTCAGTTTAGCTAACAATGCCCCCCAAAACAACGTGTTCCACGGACCAAAACTGCCCCTGTTTGTTGCCAACTTATTTCTTATTTGGTGCCTGAACCTTCTGTATATGATATAGACATTATCTTCTTCCTGGACTATATTCTGCACAACTGCAATTCCATCTCCAACCCCAACACAATTATCCCCCTGCTTTGAAGACAAGGTAAAATGACCGTTCGACACCTTTGAGTACTGTTGCGCAACACTGAAATGTTGAGGAAGTGGACTATCAGTATGAATGTGCTGTAAGACTGGTTTATTTGTTGCTAATGGAACCTCATCATGTGGCATTTCTGACAGCCTTTTGACAACGTGTTGCAGAGGTTGGTGTGGCTTGCGTAAAAGATGCTTTATTTGGCCAAGATAATTCTCAAAAGGGAATCCTGAAACATTATCTAAAGGTCCAAATTGTTTTGTATTCGTCAGCTAAATGTATAAGCTGGTGAACACTGAACACAATTTCATCCCTACCATACAACTGTCCAAAGTGTCCCACAAAGGAAATCATCAATGTGCAAATTCAACCATTTGACCAGAAATTCCAGGCGACAAAAACAAATACATGGCCACTGAAAATAACAAAGTTGTCATATAACTCACTGGGAAGGCAGTCCTTCAGCACAACAGGACCCCAGTATAACATGAAGGATCGGAGTTCAGTAGCTTTCCAACGATCAAGCTCATTCAAACCTCTTGGCTTGCGCTTGAATTCACAAGGGGTGTGGGAGTGTAACACCAGCAGTTTGCTTGAAATATTGTTAACAGTTTGTGAAGGAAGCCTATAGGCTAGATTGCCCTTTAACCACACATTCAACAGTTTTCTCATCAACCCAAGACAACAGAGGTGCATATAATCTATTGGGAATGAAGAAACCGTCTTTACGATCCCTGTTAAAGGACTGAGTTTCTGTTTCAAGTGGTATTCCTCATCAATCATATCACAATAACTTGAGTCCGTCCTCAGCCTGACATTAGTTTCAGGATATGTCATTTTGTTGTTCCTCCACACATCCTCTTGATCACACTTGTCACACCCTGAATAACCGTTATGTGACTTAATATTCTTAACAAAGGCTCTGGCAGGAGCATCACACACAAATGAGGAAACCTGTACACTCAATCGCTTACCATTATAAACAACGCCATTAACCAGTACATTTTTAAGGTCAATCAATCAATCAATCAATCAATCTTTATTTGTATAGCGCCAA
The DNA here is from genome assembly GCF_900634775.1 of Gouania willdenowi. Lineage (NCBI taxonomy): Eukaryota > Metazoa > Chordata > Actinopteri > Blenniiformes > Gobiesocidae > Gouania > Gouania willdenowi. Next base: position 27,446,995 of record NC_041064.1, on the reverse strand, counting down.
ATCATAACCAATGGTATCTCAAGGCACTTTACAGTAGAGCAGTCTTAAGGACGGACTCTTCATTTTATGGATACACACATATGCATATATACGTATATACACATACATATGTATCCCACACCCAACATGAATTCATCATGGCGGCAAGGAAAACCTTCTGTTAAGCAGCAGGAACCTTGTGTGGATCCCATTCCTATGATGAACAGCCATCCACGTTATGCTGTGTTGGGTGTGTGCAGAGAAAAGGGTGGAGACAGAGCCGCTGAGTCTCTGTAACTCCACACTGAGGATCCCACGGACCTGCAAGACAAAAGCCAGAAGGAGTACAGGAGCAAACACACAAGGGAGTAAGCAGACATAGAGGGAGTGTTTGAAAGAGGAATGGGACCCTCTCCGGTCCCTCTCTAACCTAAATGACCTCTCTCTTAACGCCCTCTCCAACCTCTCTCCAACCGAGCATGCCAGACCCCCCTCCCCCGGCAGTCTATGCCTATTGCATCTTAATTATGAGCTATGAGCTGGTTCCTAACTAAAAGCTTTATCAAAGAGGAATGTTTTGAGCCTAACCTTAAAGGTAGAGAGGGTGTCTGCCCCCCGAACCGTGGTTGGTAGATGGTTCCAGAGAAGTGGGGCCTGATAACTGAAAGCTCTTCCTCCTATACTACTTTTAGAGATGAATGGAACAACGAGTAGTCCAGCATTTTGAGAGCGTAGTGTTCTGGGGGGATTGTATGGCACTACAAGCTCCTTGAGATAGACTGGTGCCTGTCCATTTAGGGCTTTATAAGTGAGAAGAAGAATCTTGAATTCTATTCTATATTTTATGGGAAGCCAATGCAGAGAGGCTAATACAGGAGTAATGTGATCTCTTCTCCTAGTTTTAGTCAGTACACGTGCTGCAGCATTTTGAACCAGCTGAAGTGTCTTAAGCGACTTGCTCGGGCAGCCTGCTAAAAGAGAATTACAATAATCCAGTCTAGAGGTAACAAAAGCATGGACTAGTTTTTCGGCGTCGCCCTGAGACAGGATAGATCTGATTTTAGCAATGTTACGGAGATGAAAGAAGGCAGTTCTTGAAGTTTGTTTTATGTGAGAGTTGAAGGATAAGTCCTGATCAAATAGAACCCCAAGGTTTCTAACAGTTGTGCTTTGTGCCAGAGTAATGCCATCTAGGGCAGTTAGGCTAGCATAGGTTTCTCTAAGGTGTCGCGGGCCCAGTACAATGACCTCAGTCTTGTCTGAGTTGAGAAGAAGAAAATTTTGGTCCATCCAGGCCCTAATGTCCTTTAGACAGGCCTCAAGTTTAGATAGCTGATTTGTCTCACCTGACTTCATTGATACATACAGTTGGGTATCATCAGCATAGCAGTGGAAGTTAACAGAGTATTTTCTCATAACATTACCAAGGGGGATCATATAGATACAGAAGAGGATTGGACCTAGCACAGAGCCCTGAGGAACCCCGTAGCTTACTTTAGTGTACACAGAAGACTTATTATTCACGTGTACAAACTGGTACCTATCAGATAGGTAGGACTTAAACCAGTTTAGGGCAGTCCCTGTGATTCCAAGTAATTTCTCTAATCTCTCTAGTAGAATATAGTGATCTATAGTGTCAAAAGCTGCACTAAGATCTAATAAAACCAGCACTGAGAGTCGTCCTTCATCTGAAGCCCAGAGTAGATCATTAGTTACTTTAACTAAAGCAGTCTCTGTGCTGTGTTGAGCTCTAAAGCCTGACTGGAAGTCCTCGAACAGGCTGTTGTTTTGAAGAAATTCACAGAGCTGAGCTGCCACAACTTTCTCAAGAATCTTTGAAATAAAAGGAAGATTAGATATAGGCCTGTAGTTTGCTAAAGTGCTGGAATCAAGAGTAGGTTTTTTGAGAAGGGGTTTGATTACAGCTACTTTAAAGGACTGTGGCACGTAGCCTATTGATAGGGATATATTTATTGTCTCCAACAAAGATGGGCAGACTAGGGGAACAACTTCTTTAAACAGCTTAGTTGGGATCGGATCTGAAAGGCAGGTCGATGGTTTGGAGGATGAAATAATAGAGTTAAGTTCCTGAAGTCCTATATGTGTGAAACAGTTTAGGTTAGGCCTATTTACATTTAATGGTACAGCAGGCCCAGGTGAAGGCAGGGAGTGGCTAATTTTATCTCTAATCTTGTGAATTTTATCGTTAAAAAATGTCATAAAGTCCTCACAGCTGAGGGCTAGAGGAATCATGGGCTCAATAGAGCTCTGACTTTGTGTTAGCCTGGCTACAGTGCTGAAAAGGTACCTCGGATTATTTTTATTTTCTTCAATTAGTGAGGAGTAGTATGTAGATCGACTATGTCGTAAGGCTGTCATGTATTTACTATGGCTTTCTTGCCAAAGTATTCGTGACTCCTCTGTTTTATTGGAGCGCCACATTCTCTCTAATTTACGGGTTGTCTGTTTGAGTGTGTGAGTTTCAGAGCTAAACCACAGAGCTTTCCTCTGACGTTTAATAGTTTTTTCCCTCAATGGGGCAATTGAGTCCAAGGTGGATTTTAGTAGACTAGCAGAGCTATCGACAAGCAGATCCAGTTGAGAGGGGTTATAATTAATATCATAGTTATTTATTGGATGGTGCACTGAGTTTAAGGCAGCAGGAATGGCCTCTTTAAATTTAGCCACAGCACTGTTGGATAGATTTCTACTTGTAACTATTTTATTGCACAGTGCGAGATCCTCTAGGATAATGTTAAAAGATATTAAAAAGTGATCTGATAGCAGAGGATTTTCAGGGTAGACTTTTAGTTCATTAATATCAAGGCCATATGTTAGAACAAGATCAAGAGTATGATTTAAACGATGAGTAGCTTCATTAATAGTTTGAAAAAAGCCAACTGAGTCTATTAGGGACATAAAGGCTGAGCTCAGGCTATCACTATCTTTGTCCACATGGATATTAAAATCTCCTATCAGTATTTTATCAGAACTGAGGACTAAGTTTGATATAAACTCAGAGAATTCTGATAGAAATTCAGAATAAGGGCCTGGAGGACGGTAAATTATCGCAAATAAGACTGGCTGGCAGGTTTTTGATTCGATATGAGATAAATTTAGAACCAGGCTTTCAAAGGAAGTGTAACTGGCCTTTGGTTTAGGATAGATTAGGAGAGAGGAATGATAAATAGCTGCTACACCACCTCCACGGCCTATGTCTCGTGGCATATGAGTATTTAAATGACTGGGAGGAGTGGCTTCATTTAAACTAACATATTCATCTTGATACAGCCATGTTTCAGTTAAACAGAATAAATCAAAGTTATTTTCTGAGATAAGGTCATTTACTAGTAGAGATTTGGATCTCAGTGATCTAATATTTAATAGAGCACATCTAATGGTTTTATGTTTTGGTGTTTCTAGATTTGAGATTTTAATTTTTTTCAGATTTTTATAATTGATAGCTCTTTTATTTGATTTTATGTTAAAATCATTGTGAAATATGGGTCGGGGGACTGACACCGTCTCCATAAAATAATATTCATCACCATCACAACAGTTGTCATGGCGATGAACACAGCTATCCTGATAGCAATGGGAGGGAAACTGTCCTAAGGCAAGCGCAGAGGGGCGTGGAGGACTCCCCCTCTGTAACATGGTCTCATTCATGAGATGTCATAAATGTGCCATGTTTTCTGATAGTAGAGATGCTCCCTCCAAAGTAGGATGGATTCCATCTCTTCCTATCAGGTTCGGTTTTCCCCAGAAGGATCTCCAATTATCAATGAAGCCCACCTCGTTTTCTGGACACCACCTCGATAGCCAGCGGTTAAATGATGACATGCGGCTATACATGTCATCACTGGTCAGATTTGGTAAGGGACCAGAGAAAATTACGGAGTCCGACATTGTTTTAGCATAAGCACAAACTGATTCAATGTTCACTTTGGTTGCTTCCGACTGGCGACGTCGGGAGTCATTAGTGCCGACATGGAGGACTATCCTATCAAACTTACGATTACTCTTTGCCAGCAACTTTAGATTTGATTCTATGTCGCCCGCTCTGGCCCCTGGGATGCACCTCACAATGCCCGCTGACTTCGCTAGCTTCACGTTTCTCACTATGGAGTCGCCAATTATCAGAGTTTGTTCCCCGGTGAGTGTGTTGTCCTCACAGAGGGGGGAGAACCTGTTTGAGACGTGAACATGGTGGTGTCCCGAGCGGCTTTTTGACCTTCGACTATGCTTACCACGGACAGTAACCCACTCATTGCTGGCCGGGGGGGAGGCTAAGCTAGAGCTAGCACGGTCCGCACCGGCTAGGTCCTGCTTGCTAGCTTCGGTTTTGGTATCAGGGGTGTGGAACCGCTTCTCCAGATTGTTGATCCTCGCCTCCATATCTAACAGTACGCTACACTTTATGCAAATACCATTGTCCCTAAAGGAGGACGAGGAGTAACTAAACATCTGACACACCGGGCAGGAGAGCGGAGGGGAGGAGAGAGAAGCCATAGGTGCTAAATTTAAGCTAAGCTAAGCTAAGCTAAGGACAAAAGCAAGTTTAAAGGAGATTGTACTGCCTATAAGAGGCGAGATTGCTTTTTACTTAACCTTCGTACGTTTAACTGTACGGTAAAAAATTAAAACAAGTGTTTTCAAGGCTAAAATATCAATGACAACAAGTTTGATTAGAGTTAGCAGAACACAATAGTAGAGCGCTGCAAACAGCGGTAGAGTGTAAACAGGAAATGATCGATACGTCACCACGATACGTCACCACGTCAGCACGTCACCAGGTCATTACCAAATTTCTGCAAATACTCAACTCCACACTTTGACTTGCTTAAAACACTGAATATACCGACAATAAATGGGGACTTAGTGTAATCACATTTCAGGATTGCAAGTATAGGCCAGAATTGAATTCTTGAACTCCTAAAGAGGGGGATGGCATCTATGTTGGATTGCAAAGTTAGAGTTGTGAGGTTCACAGGTAAACTCAGACATTTCAATCGTGAAAGTATTCCTTGCACCAATCCAAAATGATAGTATTCGCCACCTTGTATTTGAGTGGTTGCAACATGAGATTGTGTTTGAAGCAGAGTCCTTCCATCTTTATTGAGCTTAGGGTGAAATAATTTTAAGATGGACAGCAGAGTAGACAAAGCAACCAGACTGATGGAGTAGGATGTTGCCCAATTTCTTAGACTCCCTATAAGCAGATCCTGACTAGGTGGATGCTCACCATCGCTGTCAGCGTGAGAATCTGATTCATCGTCATCATTACTATCCTCTATAAGATGATCTTTCATTTGCACATGATGTGGTTCAACAACTTCATTTCCAGCTACTACACTGCCATCTGTATGATCAATTTCCATTTGTACATAATCCGATTCAAATTCATCAATGACAGCTGTACTGCCATCAATATAATTTTCTAAGTGTACATGGGATGATGCTGGTGTATCTAGTTGTGAGATTGTGACGGGGGGTGTCCTATTTACACAGGGGTATACATCTTCCTTTTGATTATGCTGAGTTTCCTTAAGGATATCTTTCTCTATGTTTCTTACAGTTCTGATGACTCTACGTCTTTTAGTCCAATAAGAAGCCATCTTAACCCATTTAGATCTGAGGTCATTTCTTATTCAAAAAATGTGAAACAAACAAATTGTTACTATATGTAAAGCAAAGAGATGGCTCTTGGTTTGAAAAACATATGGTATGAAAAGAGAGGTGCTGCTATTACTTGGCCCAGTTTAAGCAGTTAATCCCCTGAAGTCCTCTTGTAGTACAACTCTGTAAAGAGAGGAAAACAAATAATAATAATAATAATTATTATTAACACTTATTTTATATATGTATATACATATACACGCGTGTGCTCCACGAGCATCTTATGGCTCGTTTCCACCACACATAAAGTGCAGGAACGGAGCTGACTAGTCCCGCACGGTCAGGTTTTCCAACGCAAGAATTGTTCCTGTTACCAGAAACAACTTATATAATTACCACCGCAGTAATTCTTCCTTAATGTACCATCTACGAGCAAAGCATCCAAGTTTAGCATGACATTTCAAACAAACTTTTAAGGCAGTGGCTATCGTACGTACTGTAGCGGCCCTCATTGGCCAGTTTAGGTCACGCGACCAATGAATCGACCAAATGACCAAAGTTGGCAGCCCTGCAATTTTGCACAATGTTGTGAATCACAAGAAATGTGTTTGTTATAAGCTATGTCTTTTAAAGATGTATTAACTTATTTTTGTTATACGTACCTCAGAGTTATGCACTTTCTATGCAAATATTAGGTTCAAATGTTTGCATGTTTATTAGAAGCTGACAATGCAATAAAGTGCAATTAATTGCTGTCAATTTTTTATCATGAATTTATCATGATTAATCGCGATCTTTCTTTTTGTGGAAAGGTTGGCTCACATAATTTAATTTCTGTTTAATTTAAGCGCTGCAGTTTACGCATGCACACACACACACACACACACACACACAATATAAAAATAACTACATTCAGCAGCAGTAGAACACTATTGTAGTTATTTTTGCCGTTCATGAGCTTTTTTTAGAAAATTATTTAATTGTCAATGAGGAAATAAATGAATTAAAGAACTGAAGCCGATTCTAGTATTGATTTAATTAGGGGGCCAAGACTGCGGGGCCAGGGAACCGTGTATGCTTACTAGGACCAGCGGTGCTAGGAACCCTATTGTAATCGTTCCGATTATTATTAGGGGGCCAAGCCCGCGGGGCCAGGGAACCGCGTATGTAAGCATACGCAGTTCCTAGGACCAGCGGTCTTGGAACCCTATTGTAATTGCAAAGATTTTTATTATTATTATTAGGGGGCCAAGCCCACGGGGCCAGGGAACCACGTATGTGAGCATACGCGGTACCTAGGATCAGCGGTGCTAGGAACCCTATTGTAATCGTAAGGATTTTTATTATTATTATAATATTTATTATTATGTTTACTTGGGTAAAAGTGGTGCTGCAGGCTAAACCGTGCAAGGTAGGCCAGTGCCCTTTGGTGGTTGGGTCCAAAACCCCCAGGAGACCTTGGATGCAAAAATTCACATATATCCGCCAGCAGGTGGCGCTATAACAAAGGTCAACGCGTTTTGGCCAATAACTTCCACAGCGTTTGTTGCAAATTTAAAACCTTCATATCCACAGATTCCTTGAATAGCACTGAATCACCTGGGCTAGGCCATGCCCATTCCCGCCTCAACTTTTCTCGGAGCAAAATCGCAAAAACTTGAAAACCTACTTTTTCGGACTCCTCCTTGGGGTTTTGTCCAATCAGCATGAAACTTGGCACGTAGAGTCTTCAGTTAGACGTGATATACAGTTATCAAAATTAGTTTGTTCGGGTAAATTATGCGCAAATTATTAACGAGTAAAATTTTCTAGCTAGTAATAAAAATGCGAACTGGCGCATATCTCGGTCAAAATAAATATGAACAACACCAAATCTGATATCCTTAGTTGGCATGTGACTGTGAGGGTATGCGCCAAGTTTGAATGATGTAGACCACTAGGGGGCGTTACAAATAATGAATATTTATATCTCTTAATTGGCACGACCAATTGTTACCAAATTTGGAGGGTTTGATCTTGGGTCCCTCCTGAGGCGACATCTCAAAGTTATTCACAATTGGTCAAAGTGGGCGTGGTTAATGACATAATAACACTTAAGTAAACAAACATTTATTTCTGTTGAATTATTATGTTGAGGGCAGTGAAAATTAAAGGGTTGAAATAGAAGACCACACAGACCACCCATACCAAAAATTGCCCCACTAGGTGGCGCGCTATAATTGCAAAAACATTTTGGCCATTAACTTTCACAATTTAATTCACATCTTCATAAAATTCTTATCCACATGTTTCCTACATAGAGTCGCATTTTCTGACATAGGCCACGACCACTCCCACAGCACATTGCTCTTTGTAAGTCACTACATATCAAAACTTACTTTTTTAATTTACTCCTTGGGGTTTTGTCCAATCGGCATGAAACTTGGCACGTAGAGTCTTCATTTGGACCTGATCTAGAGTTTAGCAAAATAAATTGTTCAGGCAAAATATGCGCAAAATATTAACGAGCAAAGTTTTCCAGCGAGCTATAAAAACACAAACTGTTGCATATCTTGGTCAAAATAATTGCTACCACCACCAATTCTTAGATCCTTGGTTGCCATGAGACTGTGGGGGTATGAGCCAAATTTAAAAAAATTAGGCCTCTAGGGGGCACTGCAATTATGAGAAATTTATATATACTAAATGGCACAACCGATTTTTCCCAAATTTGGTGGGTATGACCTTGGTTCACTCCTGGGACCGTATCTCAAAGTTAATCGCGATTGGTCAAAGTGGGCGTGGTTTATTACTACATAACATATAAATAAACAAATCTTTATTTCAGCTGAAGTAATATGTTGAGGGCTGTGAAATTTACAGGGTAACTATAGAAGAGCACACAGATCACCCATACCAAAAAGTGCACCACTAGGTGGCGCTATAATGGGTGCAAATGCATTTTGGCCTGTAACTTTCACACTTTAAATCACATCTTCCAAAACTTCACATCCACCTGTTCACAGCGAATGGCACGTTGGCCTGTGTCCTGACGCTCGCCCCGAGCCCATCTTCCTTCGTGACATACTTTCAGGGACTCCCCAAAACCTGGGGTCCGAGTCGCGCGAGAAGGCTTGTCCCCCTTTCATAGCTGCTTGCAGTTTGAGTTATTATATTTCCCCCGGTAAAAGTGGTGCTGCAGGCTAAACCGTACAAGGTAGGGCGATGCCCTTTGGTGGTTGGGTCCAAAACCACCAGGGGACCTTGGATGCAAAAATTCACATATGTCCGCCAGCAGGTGGTGCTATAACAAAGGTCAACGCGTTTTGGCCAAAACTCCCACACAGTTTGTTGTAAATTTAAAATGTTCATATCCACAAATTCCTTGAATAGCACTGAATCACCTGGGCTAGGCCACTCCCATTTCCGCCTCAACTTTTCTCGGAGCAAAATCGCAAAAACTGGGAAACCTACTTTTTTGAACTCTTCCTTGGGGTTTCGTCCAATCAGCATGAAACTTGGCAGTTGGACTTGATCTAAAGTTGACGAAAAAAATTTGGTCGGGTAAAATATGCGCAAATTATTAACGAGTAAAGTTTTCTAGCGAACACTAAAAATGCAAACTGGCGCATATCTCGGTCAAATAAAACGCGAACAACACCAAATCTGAGATCCTTAGTTTGCATGTGACTGTGAAGGTATGCGCCAAATTTAAATAATGTAGGCCACTAGGGGGTGCTGCAAATAACAAATATTTATATCTCTTAAATGGCAAGACCTTGGAACTAAGGAAACACAGTGGACCAACACCAGCACATGACATGGCACCCCAAACCATCACTGACTGTGGAAACTTTACACTCGACCTCAAGCAACATGGATTCTGTGCCTCTCCTCTCTTCCTCCAGACTCTGGGACCTTGATTTCCAAAGGACGTGCAAAATTTACTTTCATCAGAGAACATACTTTGGACCACTCAGCAGCAGTCCAGTCTTTTTTGTCTTTGGCCCAGGCGAGACTCTTCTGACGCTGTCTCTTGTTCAAGAGTGGCTTGACACAAGAAATGCGACAGCTGAAACCCATGTCTTACATACAACTGTTCGTGATGTTCTTGAAGCACTAACTCCAGCTGCAGTCCACTCTTTGTGAATCTCCCCCACATTTTTGAATGGGTTTTGTTTCACAATCTGCTCCAGGGCGCGGTTATCCCTATTGCTTGTACACTTTTTTCTACCACATCTTTTCCTTCCCTTCGCCTCTATTAATGTGCTTGGACACAGAGCTCTGTGAACAGCCAGCCTCTTTAGCGATAACCTTTTGTGTCTTGCCCTTCTTGTGCAAGGTGGCAATGGTCATCTTTTGGACAACTGTCAGGTCAGCAGTCTTCCCTGTGATTGTGTAGCCTACAGAACTAGACTGGAGATCATTTAAAGGCCTTTGCAGGGCACCAGCTGTCTTCAGTATTGAACCTCTCTACAATATTCAAATTTTCTGAGATACACAATTTGGGGTTTTCATTTGTTGTCAGTTATAATCATCAACATTAAAAGAAATAAACACTTGAAATATGTCAGTCTGTGTGAAATTCATGTATACATTATACAAGTTTCACTCTTTGAATGGAATTACTGAAATAAATCAACTTTTTCATGATATTCTAATTTTATGACCAGCACCTGTATTTGTAACTGGTTGTCATCAAATTATCTCCAGATAAATTCAAACAAAACAGAAACTCTGACCATCGCTTCTGATAAAAAGATCCCTCTGCTTAAAAACTCCCTTGGTGATCTGGGCTCATGGTTGTGGTTGATCAAGCAATGTCTTTGGAGGGACACTGCCATCAACTGACTGAAAACCGTTTTTACCACCTGAGAAATATCTCTAAAGTGAGGCATTTGTTAGCAAAATCAGATCTCGAACTGGTCATACACGCATTTATATCATCTCGCATTGACTAATGTAATTCTGTTTTCACTTGTTTTAATATGTCGAACCTAAACCGACTCCAGATCGTACAGAATGCTGCTGCCAGAATTTTAACTAGTGCTTCCAGAAGATCCCACATTACCCACATTTTTTCTACTCTGCACTGGCTTCCAGTTAAGTTTCGAATAGACTATAAAATCTTAGTTCTTACTTTCCGAACGTTACATGGCCAGGCCTCTCAATATATCTCGGACTTGTTATTAGGGTCCGATGTCCCAGAATGGGACAGAAAGATAAACAAAACAATATAATATGTTGCCATTGTTTTTATTATTATTATTTTTATTATTATTTTTATTTTAAAACCAATCACACCAATATTTTTTATTTTTTTTTTTTATTTATTTATTTATTTTTTTGTTTTGTATTTGGTTTTTCTGTTTTCCTGTTTCTGGTTTTAAAATAATAAAACAAAAAACCCAATCCATTTTTTTTTCCCTATTTTTTAATTTGGTTTGGAAACAAAATAACCAAAGAACAATGGGTACACGGATTGTTTATCAATATTTCCAAGATAAATTTGAATTACACAATTATTAAACATCACATTGAAGAGCGCATGCAATATACTACTCAAGAAAATGGTCAAATACTTAGGTACAGATAACTTACTAGATAACTTTTGTTCCCCGCCTTAAAGGGGACATATGCTAAATCCACTTTTTTAGCCCTTAAATGCATTTTGTCTAGAAGTACAGAAAAGTTAAAATTAGTCTCTTCAGGTGCTCCGTTGATATCTTTATATTCTGTTTTGGTCATATTTTCCAATCTGTTTCGATTTTTCGATTCTCTATTACGTTTTTTGAACAATAACATGACAGAATTTGCAGCGCAACTGCCAAATTAGGACATCGACTCCAGGCCCAACACTTTGAGCAATCCGCCATTTTTATTTCTCGCTTTTATTTTGTAGTCCAAGCTCAAGGATGATGAAGTTACGGGAGGATAAGTCAAAATGTTCGGTTGTTGGATGTAGTAACCCACACGCTTCATTACACCGTCTCCCAGCATCAGAACCTGACCCAAAAGACTGACCCAACTCTTTGAAATATTCAGTACAAACTCTTTTTACGACTCCACTCGGGGGAAGAACATCCGTCTTCTCCCTCCTTTACAAACAGATACCTTTGGGATGCTGTAAGATCACAGAACTGTCCCACTGACCCCTGACCCCCTGTGGTGAAATGTCACAGAAGGACACTTTCCAGGCCTATTCTCTGAGATGTGTCCCAGTGAAGAAGGGAGAACAAAGAAATTGTATTATGTTTGAAAAGTTACAAATGAAAACATTATTGGAATGGTTTCTACAGAAATTAAAATTGCAAATGTTGTCTGTCCTATTCCACTCTTTTTAGATAATTTAATACCCACAGAATGCTATTTTAAATGTTCCATCATTTAAAAAGTGCTTAAAATACCAGAAAACATCACAAAAGTTAGTTTAAGGTATCTACTGCAACCAAATAGTAAAGAAGAGGCATAACATGATTTTTGACATTTATGTTTATGAGTAATTACAAGTAAAATTTATTAACCGGTTCCTAAAGTGATCCTAGGCTATTTTCCTGTCGTGTTTGGTATCAAACTCTTTCGTAATACATGATATTTCAAGATATGATGTTGAAAAGATTATTTGAATATGCTGAACTCATTATTATGGTTTATGTGTAAATCTAGGAATCATCCCTCCTGTTTGTCTTTGTATCACATAAACACACACCCCAGACACACCCAAGGGCAGCCAGCTGAGATGCTGGCAACTTTAAACCAATCAACGAAGTTTCCTTTTTGGGAGGCAAGTCCAAAAGATAAGCTTTTAAAAGGAAGAAAGCCGCTCCTAATTTCAGTTTTGGGACGCTGGCGTTTCATACTCAACGCGTTTCCCTTCCCCACCTTTTCATTTAGTTCATTTTATTTTTAGTTGAAACAGTTAGATTTTTGGAATCAACAGCTGCTTGGTTCGGACGAATCCAGCATCTAGTGACGTGCGTAACAGCCGAAAGAAGCCTGGCCCGCGACCCACTGTGGTAAGCCACGAGCCATTCTCTAACCCAGCTGCGAAGGCCAGAACCGCCTGGAACGGCTGAAGGGGCTATACTTTGTTGAAACGCAACAGAACTCAACGGTGGCACGTCCTGCTGCATTTCTACAATACAGCACCTCCAGGTACAACCCTGACATCTTCAAGGTACATGAATCAACTTTCATCAGCAAACTTCCTCCACAATAGATCACATACATACTTCCATAACTACACACTTACACACACTCACAACATGTTCCACACACAGTTCATCTCATTCATGTTTGTTCGTCTTCCCTGTCTGTCTTCCTCTCTTTGTTTTATGAGCTCTTTTTATGATTTTATGATCTTATTATTTGAATATGTATCCTGCATTTTTATTCAATATTTAGTAGACTAGCATTCTCCTAGAATAGTGATTTCACTTTATTACATATAATCCTCACTTTTATTAGGCTAGAAATGAATTTTATCATGATTTAATTATTCCATTTCAATTGATATTTTGACTGTGTTAATTGTTGACTTTTGAATAAAAGGTTAAACATAATCTTTGATTCCTCTGATTCATTAAAGCTGTGATTATGGTGTAGATGTTGCTGTTAGAATTCACTTTTCCCTGGTTTCATATTGATGAGTTTAGTCTAAAACTTAGACATATTTCTCCTGTTAAAAGGAGTGGCACCCCGCAAAATTTGAAGTAATATTAATAATCATAATTAATATTCTTAGTTATATAACCCATTAATAATAACTCATCCTCCTACATTTATTTTGGCACGCCCGGAGATGGCCTTTGATAAGCCATGAACACAGCGTTAATAAATAGTCATTGAAATCAAAAGCCGGTCTAAAAAACTGAACACTCCGTGTTGCCAAATTGGGTCGGAAGCCGCCGCGCCCCGACCAATGTTGTATTTTAAGCAAAGCCGCCCCGCTAATGCTTGGAAACTGAATAAATAAGGCCGCCGTGCCTTTGTGTTTAAAGCGCTAATGTTATGAAAGGCCGCTGTGCCGAAAAAGTTGAAAATTTATCACTGCGCCGTCAGTGACTGTGATGTCTGAAGGTAAACAGTAAGTTGCCAGAATTGTGAAAACCCCTAAAGATACGTAGAGACACTGCAAACTAGGAATTTGCTACCCCGAAGAGCTCTGAAACTCTAGTATCTGCCGACGCAAACAAAGTGTAAGTCGTCTGAATCTCCCGTTTCCTGAAAACGGACAAGCTATCGTTGTATTAGCTCATGTTAGCTCATTTTGGTTGGAACACATGTGTGGAACGCTCCGGAAACCGGAAGCAAGTGTGTCAAGCCGCCGTGCTTAGACGAAGACAGGCCTTCCTGTCCCTCTTTGAGACGCGACTGCCCCTCGTGGCGAGCTCGCGAATAACAGGCTAACGAGAGCCGAAGCATAGCAGCAGCAGCCTGCTACTAAACGGCTAGCATCCAGCTAACCTAACTTGCCCAGTGTGGCCTTTTTAACACATGTAAGTTACAGCGTGTCTTTTAGACACGTTTGGCTTGACAACCGTGCTCCGACACAGCTGTCTTCACCGTCATTTTGCTGAAATCGTGTGGTTTTAAATGTGCTCGATCTGATTTTGTCATCTCTCAGAAACACACACACACACACACACACACACACACACACACACACACACACACACACACACACACACACACACACACAATGCTCATAAACTAAACAGAAGTTAAGCCATTAAAAAGTAATCTTATTAAAACTAAGGTAACTCATTTAAATACAATTGACGCACTAAAATCAAGGTTTAACAAGATTTAAACCAATTTGACCAAAATAATTAAACTACGTAATAAAATTACTGATTAAAGTAAAATACACATTTTACTAAATGATTAATCCAGTGTGATTAAAATTAAATCAATTTGATTAAAAACAATTCAATTGAATAGGAAGTTAATTAAATGAAAGCAGCTAATTTAAGAAGGATTTATTAATTAAAATAAGTTTAATAAAAGTTAAACCAGATTAATTAAGGTAATTAAATTCAACACAACCAAATTTAACCACAAACCATTCTTAAACCAACCTAAAGAAAATTACAACTAAAATAAAAGCTGATTAATTAAAACAGGATTTAATTAATTAAAAATAACATTCATTGATTAAAATAAATTCAATAGGATTTGAATTTGGTTTCAATAAAAAAAGTTTTCTATTTGATTAAAAACACCTGATTAATCTAAACAAACTGAATCAAGGTAAAGCTAATTTAAACTAAAGTTTAAATTAATTGAGGAAAACATTTATTGATTAAAATAAATTCAATAGGATTTGAATTTAATTTCAATAAAAACATTTTTTTTTAATTGATTAATAATACCTGTTGATTAATTCAAAGAAATTGAATTAAGGTAAAGTCGATTTAAATAAAAGTTTTAGATCAGTTAAGAACAAATTTTGAATACACAAAAAAAAATCTTTTCAAGTTTACCACTCAGTTTTATTTACCAAACAGTGAATTGCTAAGAACAAACAAAATAAGATAAAACAATTTACTACCATTATATTTTTTCATTTGAACTTTATTTGAAAAATTATTTGAAATTTTGAAATTCTTTAGATTTCCTCGTACGATTTTGACCCACAACAAATCAACATGTCTGTCTCCTCAGAAGACCATCCGGCCGAGAAGTTAGAATTCCTCCTCACAGAAATTTTAGGGGACGGCAAATCCACAATTGATGCCAAAATCCGAGAATCCCTTCCTCAAGAATTAGGGGACCTTTTGGCCGATTGCGTCACTGCAGCCGTTTCAAAAAAACTGAAAGATAAGGAGCTGGTTAAACAGCTTGGCTTTGTAATATCAGAATTCTCCGCCCAGTTAAAATACGAACAGAATCGGGTTAAAATCCTCGAGAGCGAACGCGGCGTTCAACTCGAAGCATCGAGGAATGCGAAGCCCGCTGCGCGAACATCACGGTCCAGTATGAAGAAACACGTGAAGAAAATTGATTGCTCCAAATGCGTGTGAGTTACCTAGAAAAAGCGGAAGATCAAGTGAATCAATTAATCACTGAGAATAAAGAATTAGAAAAATCTAAAGTGCTACTCGGAGATAAGATACGCGTTCTCGAACATGATTTCGACACCACAACCCGGGAATTAGACGCACAACTACAAGAGTCAAATGATGATAAGAAACTCCTCCTTGAGGCAGAAGGACCGATCAAAGCCTCAAAAGCCAAAACTAAACTGCTTTCTAAGGAATTTGACGCAGAACGAGAGAGGGTTAATGATTTATTACAACAAGTAGCTGACGGTAAAGTAGCTACTGCTAAGGTTCAACGACAATTGAACTTCAGGAAAGAGCTCCTAGACGCAAGACGTGAGCTCGGGCAGGCTCTCTCATCATTGTCAATGTCGGAAGCCGATGGCGACACAACTCGACAAGTCCTGCGCACCACCGACCCACCGGTACGTCCGCGTCGCCCAAGGAGGATGCCTCCGCTGACCCTCCTATTGACAGCAGACCGACGCCCTACAAGCCCCCGAATATCAATCGACCGTCCAACCGCGACCTGGATAAAATCGCCAGAAACATTCCGAGATTCGTACCAAAGTTCGACAAACCCCAAAATGCTAGAGCATTTTTGAGAGACATTGATTTTTATCTAAAAAGTTATCCAATGGCTAACGTTGAAGATAAAATCTACCTAATCAAAGCAACCTCGAGCAGGCTTGTTAATGATTTCATTGAACGTCAGCTACCTCAGGTCAGAAATGATTACACAACACTGTGCCGCCTCCTGGTGGATGAATTTTCTGACGCACTTCATCAAACAGGTTTTGACTACGCCCACACCATTAAACAGGGGAAAAACGAATCACCCCAACAATATTACCACACCTTGCTACAGGCATACTTTGGTAATCGCAATAACCCAGGTGTGGAGGAAGAAGAGCAGTTCAAAAAACTGTTCCTCAGAAACCTTCACCACCACACGAGCACCCATCTCGGCATCACGGCAGATCCATACACCATGTCCAGTAAGAAACTTTGCGATCTTGAAATCAGAGGCTTCCTCTTGTACAGACAAAATTCGGCAAAATCCACACCTCGCGAAATGTTCCCGGTAAAGAATAACTCTCACTCGCTGCAATTGGAAGGCACGAAAAAGACTACCGACATTCCTCAAATGCCTCCACCGCAAGTGCCACAACCTCCTCCACCACACACCCAGCAACCGTACCACGGTACGAGACCAAAACATTACCAAAATAGAGCCAATAACCGCGACTACGCTCCAAGGCCAAACTTTCAACACCAAAATTTTCGCCCCAACCAACACTATCCGGATCGCCGATCGCGCCCACCGTGGTTTGATAATGACCGTTCTGACCAGTGGAAAAGACACGACAACGACCGCCGGACACCTCCACCCAGAAACCAACACTCAAAACCTCGGTACCATATGAATCAGAAACGCTCCAACAGCCAGCCGGTGAACAGGTCAAAATCAGACGATGAATCTAATGAAACAGAAAATTTAAAAACAAAGTTGTCTAACAAAATGGCTAAAGATATGGTATCTATTATGAAACAAATGTTTGAACAAATGAGAGATGACAAAACCAATGAAAAACCAAAACAATCAAAACGAAAAGATGACGATGATCCACATAGTGCTGTCTTGCTGGTGCAAACACATTCGCCAGACCGCCTCCTTTCCGGAGGACATCAGTCCATTGAGGGTGAACCACCAATTCACCAATTCTTGTGCAACCTCTACGAAAGAGGAATCGCCCGAAAGTTTTACATATCAGCCACTTTTGAAGGTGTGCTTACCAATGAAGCCTTACTTGACACTGGAGCAGACATATCCCTCATGTCAGCCCAACTATTCAACGAGCTGCGCAGCCTAGCCAAGGAGGCCATCCTAAGGTTGACACTCCAAGACTGCCACCTTATGGCAACAATGCCACTACCATCACAAAAAGGGCTCTCGTTCAAATCACCATAGGTGAGCTATCTCTGGTACACCCGTTTTACATCTCAGACCACAACCAGATTCCTCTTCTCATAGGTATCGATCTGCTCAACCGATTTGAGCCCCTGATCGACTTTCGGAATCTGAAAATCTGGGCCCAAGTCAGGCAGCCACTGCCGCTGCACCATGACTCACCCGACGGAGTTCAGTGCTACCAACTGAACCACCCTCAGGCTCTAAAGGAGACCCCCAGCCAGTCTCCGGCCCTATTGTGTCTGGCTACTGAAACAGTAGACCGCACTTTAACGACCAGAAGTACATTCCTGTGTTCGCTAACCAACACAGAAGCTGTGCCATACTGCCCCATCATTAGTGGTGGCCTCGAACTTCAGAACCAACACATCAGCGATGTAATCTTGGCTCTGTGGTCCGACACGTCTGCTATCAGGCAAGACCTATTCGACCTCATGGTTGGTCTCACCCCCACCATGCAATGGGAAAAACACTCGATTCCCTGTCGCACCCACCGACCGCAACACCTTTAAGTCAACGGGCACCTGCGTCCACAAGGTGTTGTGGAATGGTAGAGAATTCTTCCATTCCAGCTTCCTGATCGTACCGAAGCTGCCCCACGCAGCATGTATCGGAAGTGAAATGTTAGTCCGTCTTGGTGTCCAGTTAGACACCATGAACAGTGTCTTATCGTCACTAATGACGCCGGCTGTGCCGCACGGCCAGTCCATGCCACTGAAACTAAACTCCGATCAATCTATCCCGGAAGTGTGCCAAGTCATGACCGAATCTAACGTCACCGTGCCACCACTGGCTTCCAATGTGCGCATCCGGTTGGTTATCATACAAAGCCTTGACTGCTCCCAGGTCTTCTTCCAACCCTCTGCCGCACTGTCGAAACTAGGTCTCGCCCTTACGGCGACACCCCTGCTGGAGGTACACAATCGTACCACCAACCTACACTGTCAGAACCCATCTAACGAGGCTGTTGTGATTTCCAAATCCACCTCTCTGGGCTGGCTAATCGACACTAATTTTCCTGACTTTGAGTTAAACGTACCCGTCATAGGGAAAATCCCTGCTTCACTTGTCGCAGAAAGCGATAACAACGCTATCATGTCTACAAAACCTATTGGTGCCGTAATGTTGGTCGCCACAACCACTCTGGGTGACGACACACCAGCCCGGATTGATTTAACTCAAGATGATGTAATGGTGATTCATACGTTGACCCCTGAAACCACTGAGTCTGCCTCGAACTGTGGGGCAGCAACGACACAAGTCCTCACCGCACAAGTGAGTGATCGGGCCACAACCAATGCTAAACCAGACCCCCATGCCGAACTGATGAAGCAGATTGATCAGGTGATTCTGGATGCTGACGCAATCCAGACAGAGGGCCAAACTCAGAGCAATTCTGCTAAAGCACAAAGACGCTCTGGTTACCGACTCATTGGATTGCGGCTTAACCGACATCCACTCGGTCCGCATCCCAGCTCCACCAACGTTTGTGCGACAATACAAAATCCCATTAGCCTCGTACGAACCAGTCCAAACTATCGTAAACGATCTCCTGAATAGAGGCATAATTCGCCCGTGCAATAGCACCTACTCGGCACCAATCTGGCCTGTTCTGAAACCTAACGGCAAATGGCGCCTCACTATTGACTACAGGCGCCTGAACCAACAGATTCCTCTGTCACGGTGGCCTATGACACAGTTACAACAAGAACTGCCCAAAGTCAGAAACGCTAAATACTTCACGTCCATTGATGTGGCCTCCGGGTTCTGGACCATTCCAGTAGACCCGGAGGACCAGCACAAACTTGCGTTCACCTTTGCAAACCGACAATACACCTTCACCAGGTGTCCCTTTGGTTATGCTAACTCTCCAGCAGAGTTTAACATATTTCTGAACAAAGCATGCCCGGACGCTAGCGACCGCGGCACTCTCATATATGTTGATGACATACTAATGAGAAACACGACTTTTGCAGACCACATGAGTGAAATTGATCATGTACTGACCCAACTCACCTGCGCCGGTGCCAAAATTTCACTGTCCAAGTGTCAATGGTGCCGCACAAGAGTGAATTATGTCGGTCTCCTGGTCAGCAGTAAGGGTGTGGAACCACAGGCACAACGCATCCAAGGTCTCCAGAACCTCAAGGTTCCCCAGGATGTCTCAGGTTTAAGAAGCTTCCTTGGTATCTGCAACTACTCCAGGCAATTCATTGACAATTACGCTGATCTAGCCAAACCTCTTTACACACTCCTAAAAAAGGATGTTCCTTCCACTTGGGGTGAGCCCCAACAACAAGCTATGCAGGCTTTAATCGATATGCTAACAAAGGCTCCGTGCCTCGCTTACCCTGATCACAACAGGGAATTCCATCTGGAAGTGGTTGCTTACGCAAGCAAAACCCTCGCAGACCCCGAACTCAAATACAATGATTGCGAAAAAGCTCTGTTAGCTACAGTATGGGCTGTGAAACATTTCTCCAACTATGTTGGAGGTCAAAAGGTCATCCTTGAAACACAACACCAACCAGAGGTGTTCCTAAACAGCCAGCGCCTAAGAGATGGCATGGTTACAAACGCTTGCGTTGCATCTTGGATGATGACCCTGCAAAGCTTTGACCTTGAAGTCCGTTATAGACAAAACCGCAAGACGCCGTTGGGGATGAATTTGGCCGCATGTCAACTCTGCCCCAATGACGCCCTTGCTCATGCCGCGTCAGCTGGCTCTCAGCCCCATAGCACACACCTGCCTCCGATCCCAGCCTATCCTCTGTCTGACGTCCCCTCAAATCATCATTTCTTTGATCCGAGCGTATGTACAGACATGGCCACAGCTTTTGTTGATGAATGCTCTTTCCACCAAAACCCCCTGGTACTCGCTGGGGCTGGTCTAGTCTGGGTCGACAACGTCCCCAGCGAACCAATGATGGTCAAATTAGGCGAACAAACATCTCAGTTTGCAGAGGTAGCCAGCATCCTCATTATCCTGCAACATGCCGCCGACCATGGCCTCAGAAACTTGGTAATCTGTACTGATTCTAATTATGTGCGACTCAGCTTTGTGTGTTATCTACCTGTGTGGAAGGCCAATGGCTGTGACATCAGGTCACAAACCTGTTAAACACAAAGTCCTTTTCATTGCATGTGACAACTTGGTGTTAAAACACGACATACAGGTCTACTGGAAAAAGGTCAAGGGTCATTCCAAGGTCCTCGGCTTAGACCGAGACCTGAACAAAAAAGCTGATGCCCTCGCCAAACAGGGGGCGCTGTCAGGGGCACCCTGGTCCTTTGAGCCCACCCAACTTGCTGAGCCCCACCCATTGTCAGTGAATGCTATTACGCGCTCTCGTGCTGCCGCCACGACCGTCGCCCCATCGTCTTCGCAGGTCACCGCATCGGTAAAACCTGCTTTCACCGACAATGACCTAATAACATTACAGGGCCAAGATCCTGCAATCTCCTTCAGCACTTTGTGACTTCTGTCTGTAAAAGGTGCTATATAAATAAATATTACTTACTTACTTACTTACTTACTTACTTCATGATTCGCCTCAGGGGAGACACTACATCTGATAAACCCTCCTCCTCTGACTTTGCCTCCGCACCCAACCTCGGCCATCTGTTCGCTGTCTGTCGCTCATTACGGATAGTCAAGGGCATCTTGGTCCATGTTTCTGTGGACTCACAAACGCATGCGTTTGTCGTCCCACAGAACCAAAGGGGGGTGATACTGGCACATGCCCATGACGCACCCTGCGCTGGACACAGAGGAGTCATGGCCACAATGACAGCTCTGCAACAGATTGCATACTGGCCACACATGAAAAAAGACGTAACAGACTACATAAAAGGATGTCTAGTCTGTTGTCAGTTCCAACCATCAAACCCAACACACCGAGGGCCTTTACAAAAGAGAGGCATCACTTTCCCTTGGTCCGACCTCCAAATCGATTGGGTCGGACCCTTAACTAAGTCCAGTAGAGAAAACAAATATTTCCTCACAGTGACATGCGCGTTCACAAAATGGGTTGAGTGTCTAATACCCACATCATTTAAAAAGTGCTTAAAATACCAGAAAACATCACAAAAGTTTGTTTGAGGTATCTACTGCAACCATATAGTAAAGAAGAGGCATAACATGATTTTTGACATTTATGTTTATGAGTAATTACAAGTAAAATTTATTAACCGGTTCCTAAAGTGATCCTAGGCTATTTTCCAGTCGTGTTTGGTATCAAACTCTTTCGCAATACATGATATTTCAAGATATGATGTTGAAAAGATTATTTGAATATGCTGAACTCATTATTATGGTTTATGTGTAAATCTAGGAATCATCCCTCCTGTTTGTCTTTGTCTCACATAAACACGCACCCCAGACACACCCAAGGGCAGCCAGCTGAGATGCTGGCAACTTTAAACCAATCAACGAAGTTTCCTTCTTGGGAGGCAAGTCCCAAAGATAAGCTTTTAAAAAGAAGAAAGCCGCTCCTAATTTCAGTTTTGGGACGCTGGCGTTTCATACTCAACGCATTTCCCTTCCCCACCTTTTCATTTAGTTCATTTTATTTTTAGTTGAAACAGTTAGATTTTTGGAATCAACAGCTGCTTGGTTCGGACGAATCCAGCATCTAGTGACGTGCGTAACAGCCGAAAGAAGCCTGGCCCGCGACCCACTGTGGTAAGCCACGAGCCATTTTCTAACCCAGCTGCGAAGGCCAGAACCGCCTGGAACGGCTGAAGGGGCTATACTCTGTTGAAACGCAACAGAACTCAACGGTGGCACGTCCTGCTGCATTTCTTCAAACAGCACCTCCAGGTCCAACCCTGACATCATCTTCAAGGTACCTGAATGAACTTTCATCAGCAAACTTCCTCCACAATAGATCACATACATACTTCCATAACTACACACTTACACTCACAACATGTTCCACACACAGTTCATCTCATTCATGTTTGTTTGTCTTCCCTGTCTGTCTTCCTCTCTTTGTTTTATGAGCTCTTTTTATGATTTTATTCTTTGATTTTATGATCTTATTATTCGAATATGTATCCTGCATTTTTATTCAATATTTAGTAGACTAGCATTCTCCTAGAATAGTGATTTCACTTTATTACATATAATCCTCACTTTTATTAGCCTAGAAATGCATTTTATCATGATTTAATTATTCCATTTCAATTGATATTTTGACTGTGTTAATTGTTGACTTTTGAATAAAAGGTCAAACATAATCTTTGATTCCTCTGATTCATTAAAGCTGTGATTATGGTGTAGATGTTGCTGTTAGAATTCACTTTTCCCTGGTTTCACATTGATGAGTTTAGTCTAAAACTTAGACCAGTGTTTTTCAACCACTGTGCCACGGCACACTAGTGTGCCGCGAGCGATCGTCAGGTGTGCCGTGGGAAATTATCCAATTTCACCTAATTGATCTAAAAAAAAATTTTGAAAACATATTAATTATTATCTGCAAATAATATACCATTGTCGAGTGTCCGTGCTGCAGTAGTGACTAAAGGTGTGTGCACACCGAACGCGACGGAAGCGATGCCGTTGCCTTAAATCGTCCCTGATCGGTAGTTTGCACATAGTGGTGCTTTTTTGTCAGTCCATCATTTCATCGCTCCAGCGACGCGATCACTAGGGAGCCATGTGTGTGTGTGTGTGTGTGTGTGTGTGTGTGTGTGTGTGTGTGTGTGTGTGTGTGTGTGTGTGTGTGTGTGTGTGTGTGTGTGTGTGTGTGTGTGGCCCCGGTAACAGGGTAGAGACAGAGAGAGAGAGAGTGTTGATGACGTCTATTTTTTCCCTTCTTGCTCCGCTTCTACGGTTAAATGATCAACTTAACGGAGATATTAAAGGATGACTTCACTCAGAATGTATCAGGCCCCACTTCTCTGGAACCATCTACCAACCACGGTTCGGGGGGCAGACACCCTCTCTACCTTTAAGGTTAGGCTCAAAACATTCCTCTTTGATAAAGCTTTTAGTTAGGAACCAGCTCATAGCTCATAATTAAGATGCAATAGGCATAGACTGCCGGGGGGGGGGGTCTGGCATGCTCGGTTGGAGAGAGGTTGGAGAGGGCGTTAAGAGAGAGGTCATTTAGGTTAGAGAGGGACCGGAGAGGGTCCCATTCCTCTTTCAAACACTCCCTCTATGTCTGCTTACTCCCTTGTGTGTTTGCTCCTGTACTCCTTCTGGCTTTTGTCTTGCAGGTCCGTGGGATCCTCAGTGTGGAGTTACAGAGACTCAGCGGCTCTGTCTCCACCCTTTTCTCTGCACACACCCAACACAGCATAACGTGGATGGCTGTTCATCATAGGAATGGGATCCACACAAGGTTCCTGCTGCTTAACAGAAGGTTTTCCTTGCCGCCATGATGAATTCATGTTGGGTGTGGGATACATATGTATGTGTATATACGTATATATGCATATGTGTGTATCCATAAAATGAAGAGTCCGTCCTTAAGACTGCTCTACTGTAAAGTGCCTTGAGATACCATTGGTTATGATTTGGCGCTATACAAATAAAGATTGATTGATTGATTGATTGATTGATTGAATGTGTTTGATCAGTAGTTACTGTGGTTTTAAAGAAATTTACCGCTTTAATTTTGAACCTGATACTTTGAGGAAGTAGAACAGCCTCCGCTGCAGCCGTCAGCACTGAAGCGGGAGCGGGAGGGAGGGGCTGCTGCCTCCGCTCTACAGACAGTGGAGGACGGGAGATATCGCTTCACGTCGCTTAAAAAGTTAAAATTTTTCAACTTTGATCATGCAAGTCGCGTCGCTGAGGGGGGGATAAATTGACGTTGCGTCATTTACATTGATTTTTAATGTAATCGCATCGCTTCAGTCACTTCAGTCGCGTTCGGTGTGAACCCACCTTGAGAGCGTAATCATGTAAAACTCTTCCATAACACTAGATGGCAGCAGGTAGCGAATTGCATTGTCCGTTGAGACAAGAGAATTAGTGAGGCATGAAAGTGACAGCTGGCGGTAAAAGCATTGTGGGTAAGCGAAACTACGGTGACAGTGATGGAGAAGTTTTTGAAGAGGAAAAATACCAATTCCGAACTGGGCCCTGGACAAAATTCGGACCCAGAAGAAGGCCCTAGTATGAGTGGAGGAAAGAAAGCAAAGACGGTGAGCTCGAGGCAATACAGCGAGAGTTATGTTTCATTTGGATTTACTTCCACCGGGGATGCAACGACACCGATCCCGTTGTGCTTGGTGTGTGGCGAGAAGCTATCCAACAGTGCTATGGTACCAAGCAAGCTTAAACGCCATCTCCAAACGAAACACCCGTCGCTTCAAAACAAGAATAAGGAGTATTTTGTTCACCTGCGTGAACACACGGAGAAACAGGCAACATTTATGAGAAAAACCACAAAGGTAAATGAGAGAGCCCTTAAAGCTAGCTACCACGTAGCTGAACTTGTAGCTAAATCAAAACGGTCCCACACTGTGGCAGAGACATTAATATTACCCGCCTGCAAAGCCATTGTAAATGAGATGCTGGGACCTGAAGCGGTTAAAGAAGTAGCCAAAGTCCCTCTCTCAGATAACACAATTGCCAGACGTATTGATGACATGTCTGCCGACATCGAAAGTGTGGTTTTGGAAAAGATTCGTATCAGTGAGAAATTTGCGCTGCAACTTGACGAGTCCACGGATATTAGTGGACATGCTCAACTCTTGGCCAATGTGCGTTTTGTGGATGGAGACGTAATCAGAGAAAACTTTCTGTTTTGCAAAGCTTTGCCAGAAAGAACAACGGGAGAGGAAATTTTTCGGGTCACATCAGAGTATCTCGAAAAAGGAGGACTTAAGTGGGAAAACTGCACGAGTGTCTGCACTGATGGAGCCGCAGCCATGGTCGGGCGCACCAAAGGCTTCGTTAGCAGAGTGAAGGAAACAAACCCAGATGTGATAGTTACGCACTGTTTCTTACACCGTGAGGCCCTCGTTGCCAAGACTTTACCAGCAGAACTAGCCCCTGTGTTGGATGATGTTGTGGGCATGGTAAACTTTGTAAAGACACGACCAGTGAAAAGCCGTATATTTGCGTCTTTGTGTGAGGAAATGGGAGCGGAGCATAAAGCCTTGTTGTTTTACACGGAGGTCCGATGGTTGTCGCGCGGCAAGGTGCTGGCCCGTGTGTATGAGCTGCGGGAGGAACTCAAGGTGTTTCTGACAAATGAGGGGTCCGATTACGCAAAACTGCTTGCAAGTGATGAGTGGTGTGCAAGGCTTGCATATCTGGCGGATATTTTTCATCATCTGAATGAACTGAACACACGAATGCAAGGCCGGAATGAAAACCTGCTCACAAGTACGGATAAAATAAATGGCTTCCGTTCAAAGGTGCACCTCTGGCAACAACATGTGGAAAGTGGCAACCTTGAAATGTTTCCACTCACCAAGAAATGGCAAGATGTTCACACTGCTGCACTGTGTGAGATCATTAGTAAACATCTGAAAACTCTCAAGGAGAAGATGTCATTTTATTTCTCTTCAGCCTCCACTGATAGCCTTGACTGGGTTAGGGACCCATACAGCTCAGCAGTTTTTGGAAAGGACATGACTTTGCAGGAGCAGGAGGAACTAACTGAACTGAGACAAAATCGTGGTCTGAAGCTAAGCTTTGCTGATCTACCTTTGGACAGTTTTTGGTTGACTGCTGCCAAGGAGTTCCCCATTCTGGCAAACAAAGCTATTGTGACATTGCTCCCATTTTCCACGACATATCTGTGTGAGGTGAGCTTCTCAAGCCTGACTGCCATCAAAACTAAAAACAGAGAGCGATTGAGAGCTGTTGAGGAAGAGCTTCGTGTGTGTCTTTCTTCAATTCCTGCCAGGATATCAGCTCTTTGTTCATCCAAACAGGCACAGATTTCACACTGAGTGAGTAAAATACACTGAGATTGACATTTTGTACATGTAACTCTTCATATTTCTCAGTGTAGAACAGTGAAATCTTTCCCAAATATTATTGCTTCTGTCATAATAAGCACGATATTTCTGTATTCCTGGTAATTAATAATTTTGGACAGAATTAGAGTTTGCAAAACACTTTGACGTTTTCTACTACCTTTAAGACCACATTGTTGTTTCATTTGTTATGTTCAAGCTGTATTTTTGAAGTGGACATGTTAAGTGCACTTTTTATTTGAAAGAAGAAATACAAATGATGATAAAGTCCTTTATTCTTTGTGTTTATTTGATTCCTATTCAAGACACTTTGATGAGAATGGCTATATTGTTAATATAGGCTACAGAGTATCATTTTTTAACATGTTTGGCTGGTGGTGTGCCTCGTGATTTTTTCAATGAAAAAAATGTGCCTTGGCTCAAAAAAGGTTGAAAAACACTGACTTAGACATATTTCTCTTAAAAGGAGTGGCACCCCTGCAAAATCTGAAGTAATATTAATAATCATAATTAATATTCTTAGTTATATAACCCATTAATAATAACTCATCCTCCTACATAAGTCTAAAGTTTTCAATAGTTCATTAAATACAGTTTTTGCTAAATGAATCAGAATCTCTTACACATTTAATTTATTACTGTAGTGATTCAATTTGTTTCTGGGGTCAAATGGAAAATTACTGAAAGCGTAGGATTAATAATATTCAATTTATTGGAAATGTATTATTATGTACTTCGAGGGTTCGCCCTGTTGGCAGAGAGATCTCTGATTGGCTGACATCATGCGTCACGCTCCTGTATTTCTAAAGCTCATTTAGAGAGCCAGGAGAAGGAGAAGAGATTCACTGTCGACTCAGAACACTTTGGATTACAATATGCTCAAAGATGATTATGGATTTTTGACCACATAACACCAAAAACGACTTACATGTTGCAGCTTTAAAAAGCACACAAAGCTAAGAGAGCTAGCAGACCTGTTAATGGGTACCTGTAGTGGAAATGTATATAACAAAAAAAAAATGTTTAATGTATTACCAAATAAACAACAGATTTGCACATTTAAAAAGACAAAATAAAAAAAATAAAAAAAAACCTTAAAAATACTTTTTAGAACAATTTTATGCCTTGGGGCATAAACTATAGAGAGCCGCCATTTTGGACAGGGTATGACGTACTTTCGTTGATCGTCCTGGCCTGTTGCTTTAAAGAAATGGAGGATTTGATTAATTGCATTACATCCACTGCATTATTCTTTTGCATTTCCCCCTCCCATTTTTTGCTCTCCTTATGAGATCTGCATACATTACATACTTATGAGACGGAAATGTGCTAAATGGATTGTGGGCGTATTGTGACACTCTGAAGTCGCGCAGTCCTGATTCCCTGGTGTTTATACCCCTTATTAGCATTTGGAGTGACGTTTGCACAGTGTTTAACAAATAAAATTATTGGAAAGTATTTGTTTCTTTCTTGGATATTTGTAGTATAAGAGAACATTTTGAATAAAGCCAACATTTTAGAGTGCAGTGTTTTTGTTCACCTGTGATGTAATGTGATAGGAGGGACTCGACTTTAGCTGCCTTTTTCTGGGATGCAATTACCTTCACTTTCAGAGCTCGGATTGGGCCGTGCCTGGTATCAGTGCATAGATCTAGTTCTCCCGATTTCACAAATATGCCTCTTGCGGCAGTCTGAATTGAGGCAAAACACTTTGGTAACAGTGAAAAAAATTGCTAAAAATAGAGCAGTAATGGAATAGTAGGTTTTTTTACTGTTTCCAAAAAGTGTGCCTTTTGTGCCTCCAGCAGGCTCAGTTCAAAATATACTGCCACAAGAATTGCATTTTCGGATATGCCACTAGGACTTTATACCTTTCTTCATTGCCAATATAGATCATTAACACTAAACAAAATGCCTACACACAAAGAAAGTAATAATGAGAAGCCCAAAAATGTAGCAGAAATTAAAAGAGGATTCAATTATTAGACTGCATTAGATATGCGACCAGGAACAAAATGTAACATGGAACTGAAGTGCATAAATAATGATTTACGTTGGCACGTACTTCACATGGAGTGCAGGTAATGAGTTGAATTCAGTTTTTTTATTTGATATGAAATATGTTACTTGTTCCCTTATTAGTTCCCTTGTTAGTTCAATACATTTGAAAATGTGTTATTTGAATGGACTATTTCGGGGCAATGGGTGCAGATGGGGCTTGAAAGTTCACCTTCGTTCAAAGTGGGGAATACCTAAAAAGATTAGAGAACTACTGATATGGGCGACCGTAGCTCAGTGGTAGAGTGGGTCATCGTGTGAATTGTGCATGAATGTTGGTGGTGGTCAGAGGGGCCGGAGGCATGAAATAGCAGCCACACATCTGTCAGTATGCCCCAATGCAGTTGTGGCTACATTGTAGCTTACCACCACTGGTATGACTGATGTGAGTGACTGGTGTGAATGAATAATGGCTTCTGTATGCATTTTGAGTTTCCTCAAAAAAAGTGCTATATAAACCCAAGCCATTATTATTATTATTATTATTACTAATACAGGGTGTTAATCAGCCGAGGCCACACAGGATATGCTTAAATCCAATAAGCATTTAAGTTGAGAAAGCTTGGAGTTGGGAAATACAGTATGCCTAATGATGATATGATTTGGTATACAAATTGTAATTACAAAGTGCTGAAAGACATGGTCAAAATATTGAGGCATTAGGTTAACCACAGCTCTTTTCGTTGTGTTGTGTTGTGTGTCTGTGTCTAACACCTCTCTTTCTCTGTTTTGTAATACAGGAAAAAATGATCACCCAGTTGCACCGAATGCCTCTTAATCACCTGAACGCCTGGAGTCAATATTGTGTACAAGTCCAAATCAATACATACAGGAACCTTAACCCTGGCAAGCCGAGCAATATAACCTGTGAAAGCACTACTAATCCAAGTAAGTATCAGCTGGTAAAGAGTGTTTTGGAACTTTTGGTGTTTTGTATCATTTGAAATGTGATTATAATATTGTACATTTTAAATTAATTTTGAAAAACACATGCCATCCCAAATCATCAGAGCTCAGGCAAAATGAAACACACATTTACTCCAAACCCCAAATGTGAGGTAGCAACAGAGAAAAATAGGTATTAAACCTTTAAATATTGCAGAATCATGAGTACTCAAGCTTTCGTCCACTACAGCATTGTGGGTGGTCAGGAAGAAATGGCAACAAAAATCACCAAAAGCACGGCGACATGTTGCTCTATAGCGTCTGAAAGAGGATGCTCTACCGATCAAGGGAGTGGTATGGGATGATCACCCCGTACCACTTTGTGGCCAGTAAACAAATTAAATTACTTATGTCTACATCTATGTCATTGTTTAAGTTTGTTATTTGCCAAAGAAGATTAATGATGGATTAATTAGAATTAATCCATATGGGTTAAATTTAGGGAAAAAACTTTAAATAAAATTTGTTTTTCAAACTGCCTCCGAGACCCGGCCTCGGATAAAAGTGGAAGAAGATGGATGGATGGAAATTGATGACCACTCTTGGTCTAATGTTTTACAGAAGATGAAGCTCCTTGGTTGCCAGCTGTTCTGGTGTTTGTCGCTGTGGTCATAACGTCTGTGATAGTGGCCATAGTAATCTATTGGAAATGTAAATCTCAACTTACATGTCCTAAAAATAAACTCCTTGAGGATTTTCGAGATGTAAGTATATCCTAAACCTAAAGAATGTATGTTCATAAAGTCAGCCTTCTCTAAGATGATTTTACCCAAACCTGTACCACTCTGTCTTCTTCATGTCCAGCAGTTAATGCAGTCATCTACTGACCCTACCATGTACATTGCTATGAAAGACTTGCATCCCATTGAGGAGCTCTTCGACCAGGTCAGCATCATTGCAGCTGACAAGACTGTAACAGCATGTGGTTCCCCTCAGGCACTCAGAGCGAATTGTTCAACAGTAAACAATCAGAAGTCATAGTGGTAAAGGGATAGAGGGAAGAAGGAAGTCCAAAGATTTGTTAACAATTGCTATAGTACAGTTGGATATTATCAACAACAAAATTCTTACATTCAAACAAAACTGTCAAAAATATAATTCTACTATAAAAGTTTGTTTAAAAGTGTCTGCTTGGGTCGTCCATTGATTTGGCGTTCCACAATGTTTAGTTACAACTGCTCCACAGTCTCATATGGGTTGGTTTTGTTGTTTTGTAATCATTGCTTACTCAATAAATGGCACAGCACTGGGTAAAAGTCACTGTTACCTAAAATATAAAGTCTTCAGTTTGACTCCCTTTGGGGTCCTTTACGGGTTGGGTCTTTACTTTGTTTTTGCTTGTCATGTTTATTTATTCTCCCATTTGCACTTAAATGTTTTTTTTTACATTCTTTTACACATATTCTCCATCCAGAACCAGCACAAAAGGCTGTGAATGAAAGCGGTCTTATGTGATTAATTTAAAAAGGAGGCAGACTCTTCTATGTTTGATTTTTTTTTTTTTTTTTTTGGCTGTCTGGAATTTGTCTGGAAGGCCAGCTCTTATGCTGGGTTGCCCTCTCGAACCTGTTGAGGTGGTGGCTAACAGGAGGATGATAGCCAACCTGTCTTCTGTGATGGATTACATGCCCCACCCTATACAGAACACAGTGTCATCAATAAGTAGCATGTTCAGTGATAGGCTGCTACACTCACGGTGTCGCACGGAGAGATACCAGAAATCCTACCTTCCTTCAGTGGCCAGAGTGTTCAACAGCCAGTAGATTGTAAGCAGTCAGAGACTGGACAATCATTAGCTGCCCTCACTTGTATACTGCATAACCTGCACTGTAAATTTGCTGCTTTTACA
This sequence comes from Gouania willdenowi, assembly GCF_900634775.1. NCBI lineage: Eukaryota > Metazoa > Chordata > Actinopteri > Blenniiformes > Gobiesocidae > Gouania > Gouania willdenowi. The sequence goes on along the minus strand of NC_041064.1, from coordinate 27,415,605 downwards.
ATACAGATTTCCCACTTTTAAATGTAACAGAAATTTGTGAAAAAGATGAAGCACACTTTTAATTTGAAAATAACTTATTCATTGAAGGTGATTGTAAAAGGTTCAATTAATAAAATATGTGCATTGTACCAAGAAGATTATTTGGCTACATTGTAGTTCATTGCCTCCAGCCTGTGCTTTTGAGTGTGTGTGTCACCATGGTGTCTGAGCGTGTGTGTGCACATTACAGCCAGAGCGTCTCTTTCCTGGCTGGATGTAAATAGATAGTTGATGTTATTTGTGTTTGTAGCATAATCAAACTGTGGCTTTACATTGTACATAGTATGAAAATAGTTCGACAATAGTCTGATCAGTGTGGACAGAAGTCTGAGGTCCAACCAGTTGGCGTGCTCTGTAGCTGTTCCCACTCAACGTACTTGAAGCCAAAATACAGTGCTTAGTGCTGCTTCCATTTTGCAAATTTGACATCATTTGGAGCCAGAGGCTGTGCAGTAGAGTCTGGCGGGAGGAGCCCTGGTAACACGCCCCCGCCCATTTAGCGTACTGCCCTGATAGGTTACGCAGCCCAGCTACGCCACAAACTTAAGCATTTTTTCCACTGGTAATTCTACCAATGGCTTGTTCAGATGATCAGATCATCGAGATTAGTGCTAGTACTAGTAGCTCAAAAAAGACGAAAAAACTGAACGGAAAAGTTTAATGCCTTTCCTTCACAACGTAACTGCTTATGCTATTCACAAAGAGAGCTACGCAAGATCCGAGGCTGTCAATTATCATAATATGACGTCAAATCTTGTTTTTTAACCTCAAATAACGTATTTAAACTTCACAGAAAAATGAGCACTTGAACACAATGTAGGGTGATAACTAATGATCACAGCAGGGTTTAGGTTTAAAAAAAACATTATGTGACGAGTACTTTAACTTTAGAGTTTGACCCACATCCCATCCGTTATCATTGAGGAGGCGGAGTTTATGACATGGTCCAGCAGTGTTTCATTGAACAAGCTGGTAATACGCTCAAATCAGGGTATGCACTGTAGACTCATGCATCTCCCCCCTCTCCCCATTGCTTTCACCACCCTCCCAGGACAAGTGGTAGACTAATATTATATCTATTTATTGTTTGTTCCTTTGTATATTTGCCGTTTTAATGTAATTGTTGATCACATTGATTTTTGATCAATAGTATTGTTTCTGCCTGTTGGACTGGTTATTGTCCAGATATTTGTTACTTTCAAGCTTAATAAATGCTTGGAAATGCCACACATTGATTCCTGAGCTCTTTGGTTTGTTTTCTGCATGATTTGCTTCCTTTGATTAATCCTGAGGAGAAACTTTAATGTTCAGCAGAGTTCAGCTGCTCATCTCTCTCACAGTGTGAACAACACACTAGTATTAAAACTAATAACTAGTTATGCAGAGGATGTTTTCAGATAACTATTAAAGGTGCAAAATAATTTTAAAGACAATGTTTTGACCTTGTAGATGTGCCTTGTGCTTAAATTGATCTGTGTAACCTTGTGTATTTCTTTATTTATTATGTAGGAACCCTGGTCGATGGTCAAAAGGCGGTAAAAACACTGTCGCACATTTGGACTTTTATTACATACTTATGACTCAAAAACAGACAATGAAAAAATGGACCAAGGAATATTTCTTCAAATCCCAGCCCTTCTCCCTGCAGACTCTGCTGACACTCATCCTCCCCAAAGAACAGACATTCCACAGAGATAGCAGTGATGTAACCTGACACCCTACACCATACCTGTCAAGTTTTGGATTTGAAAATAAGGGACATTTTCTGGCGCCCACTACGAGCCGTCCCACCCGCCCAACCAAGCTCCAGTATCCCTTATATTTTAAGACAAGTGTACAAGAACTCTAAAATACCCACTTGTCAACCACTTACTAAATACAATTAAGTGATTAGAATCTGGTAGGTCGACCTTTATTAACATTGAAATGCTGTGAACATTCCTACTAGAGCTGGGTGATATAGACCAAAACTCATATCTCAATATATTTTCTCAAAATGGTGATATATGATATAAATCTTGATAATTTTATCAAATAAAGTCTGACCAGAAAGACAATTCTGGGTTAAATTTGCTGAAGCAAAATGCTACACAGGGACATTTATTAACAAACAGCTGCACAATATGTGTCACTCAGAAATCCATCTCACTTGAGCTTTACATGTTGTTCTGAGAAGTAAAAGCAGCAACTCCTAAAACTAGTATTTTGATACATAAGCTATAATATATACATATATATGAAATATTATAGTTTTCTATATCGCCAAAATAGAAAAATTGATACATCTTGAATCTCGATGTATCGCCCAGCCCTAAATCCTAAATTATAAAACAGCCTAAATAAAAACATAAATGTGTTTATGAAGCACGTGTTTATTTAATATACTTACAGTTTATATGCAAGTGAACACGTTGCATATTTACTGTTAATTTCACATTGCTTGTCTTTAAGTTAGATATTAACATTTTATTTTCATTACATATTTTCTTATAACTTCTCATGATCACTCATGTGGTTCTCTGGTATTCACTAATGACTTATTAGACACATTTATTACAGACTTTACATTCTTTAACACTTTACAAAGCAGTGTATATTTGTGGAGCTTGTGATTGGCTGATTTTGCATGGTGACTTACATGGTTCCTTCCGCTGTGGTAGACGCTAAAATCTCAGTTAATAATCTAATGTGTAACTGTGTCCCATCCTGCTGCTCTTTAGGAAGATACTGTAAACTCTCTGTTACATTTTACAACGTACTTACACCAGTTCTTTGTTTTTTTCACCGGAACGTCTTCATTCATCTCTTTTCTGAGTTGTTCCCGGGTTTGTTGCTGCTGTCACTAATCTCGTGGAAACTGCCACTCAGGCCGTTTCAGATGGCAGTTCTCGCAAGGCTAGTGACGGCATTCAGTTTTAAACGCTTTAAAGGCAGAACTGTGATTTAAACTAATTCCAGACTTTAACCATTTTTCTCTCCAGGAAAGAGACTCATCGTGTGCCTCCATCTGACATGTTTAATCACTAATGTAATCATCTTTCAAGGGAAATGTTTATAACTCTTCATATTCCATAATCATTGATCAAATAATTCAAATCAGTTATTTAAGGGATAATCAATTTAAAGTCATTTTTCAAGGGTTTATACAATCGGCACACACCCATCCTCCATTTTAGCCTTAACATGGTAAGACCCTATCTAGTTTTATGACCCTTTGTTTAAAAAGCACATGTGGAATAGCCCCACCATCTGGTCTTCTTTACAGGAAAGTTAAGACTCCCGCTTCTTTCTGCCAACCAATCAGGTTTCACTCACTCCTGCGCTGCAGATGTGTTTTAACCAATCAGATAACCTCTTGACAAGTTTATAAAAGGCCTTGCTCCCTCTTATCACGCTCTCAGTTCCAATACTCTCACTCTTGCTCTAACCTCTGTCTAGTCCTATTTGCATCTAACTTAAACAGTCAAAAGTTTTTCAGTTTAGTGATGCAGAATTTTTGAGAAATTGATTGAACTTCTCTCCAGTCAGGAAGTGGCTACCAGCCACTTCCGCAATGACTAACTTTAAGTTTTATCTCCATTTTTGAAATTAAGCAAGCAATTTTTCATTTTTGGTGCCAGTCAGTTTATATAGCCTCCCATGAGTAACCTTTAACGAACTCTAGCATCTTTGATTTGAGAACTTGTTAGGTCGTCCAGGAGTGGTGCCGTGTCGGAGAACCAGAACCCCAGCCAGGCCGACAATATCCCGCGGGCCGTACAGTGAATGAGCGGAAAACGTCCTCGGAAAAACGCAAGAAAAGCTTTTTCCCACACACTGCTGGTTACGCAGAAGGAGCTGTCATCATCACGCCTATTCGAGGGTAAAGCTGCACGCACACACAATTCTGGCAGAAAGGTGGTTCATAACTTAACAAATTCTCTCAATCGAAAATTCGAGATTCATAATCCATAATTTCCATTTTGGTAAAGTTTTATTACTTTAACTTTCCATTTTCCTCCTCCTCAGAGCGTTAGATAATCCCTATAAATTCCAAATTCACACGAACATCTAAAACACTGTATATACCATACATTCGTGTTAAAATGTACATTTTGTGTGATACCAATGAGTCAAAATAACTGAATAATTTTTTGAAACTGCCTAATTTATTACCATGTTAATAAGGCTGTAAAATAAACATGTAAGGCAAGGCAAGGCAAGGCAAATTTATTTATATAGCGCATTTCATACTCAAGGCAACTCAATGTGCTTTACATGATAAAACATTCAATTGTTTAAAATCAATAAGAACATTTAAAATCATCAGTAAAATCAATAAGAACATTTAAAATCATCAGTAAAATCATCAGTAAAATCATCATTACATCAACAACATGACAAAAAATCTCTCTCTCAATCATATGCAGTAGAGAAAAAAAGTGCCTTTAACTTTGATTTAAAAATGTTCACATTGGATGCTGACTTCAGCTCCGCTGGCAGTTTGTTCCACTTCTTTGCAGCATAACAACTAAAAGCAGCATCACCATGTTTACTGTGAACTCTGGGCTCCACTATCTGATCTGTGTCCATAGATCTGAGAGACCTGCTGGGTTCATACCTGACTAACATGTCACTGATGTATTCTGGACCAAACCCATTCACAGATTTATACACCAGCAGCAGAACTTTAAAGTCTATTCTGAGGCTGACTGGGAGCCAGTGTAAAGACTTTAAAACTGGAGTAATGTGCTCTGACCTCTTTGTTCTGGTTAAGACCCGAGCTGCAGCGTTCTGAACCAGCTGTAGCTGTTTGATGCTCTTTTGGGGGATTCCTGTCAGAAGACCATTACAATAGTCCAGTCTGCTGGAGATAAAAGCATGGACCAGTTTCTCCTGATCTTTCTGAGCCATTAAACCTTTCACTCTGGAGATGTACAGTACATATTGTAAACGCTGTGCATTTATTGACATTTAAACTTTTATTAAACCTCTATTCTGACGTCAAGAACCCACTACAAAACAGGGAACTGTAACAATTATTTAAAATAAAGTGATCTAGGCCACTTAAAACTGAATTCCAGATGGCACCTCTGGCAACGAACATATTAAAATTAATATTTGTTGTTGCTAGTTTTTTTATCCACTAGGCGTTAGCAACATTCCTAATCTCTATCTACTTATTAATGTGCAGTTAGATACCCTACTGTCTACTGTTAGTGCTGGGCTACTGACTTGTGTTGCCTTACATACCAAGTCCCCCATGATGTGGCAACATGGTTTGTTGAATAGATTAGTAGACTTCACACACTACATTTAAAACAGATGATTATTATGAGTATGTGTTATTACTGTGAATGTCACCATCAGCACCTAGAATGTTGTATTTACAATAGTCCTCTTTATTCCTCTCAATGATAGCTATATTCCTACACTTAAAAAATGTAATTAAATGTGGAAGTAATCAGATTACAGTACTCAGATTGAGTAATGTAAAGTATTAACTAGAGTTTTCAGTTTTTGGTTAGAGGAGGTCTAACCTTGTAGATCCTGGTTTAGCTTTGCTAGCCACAAGCACCTCCTTTCCTCTGATAACTTGTGAGATTGTTCCCCCTGATTTTTGATGATTTTTGGAAATCTATGTTGGTACAGCCAAAAACACGGCAATTGTTCACCATTTAGTCTCAAAATTTGGGATTTTATTGTCTGCGTGCTGTTTGTAGACCTGCTGCTTTATCTCCAAAATGGCGACTTCCGGATTGATGACGCGCCGTGAAAACCCTCTATACACAAAACTGAAAGACCTGCGAAGTTGCAGTATGAGATATAAAATGTCATATAGATTACATTAAATGAATTAAAATAATCTGAAACCACAGTCCGTAACCAAACAGTAAACAATCCATCATCGTCCCTTACAATAGTCTTTCAGATATGCCGGGGTTTTAACCTGACGACCAGACCTAGTAGTATCAGTGGTAGTGTCAGCTTTCTCAGTAGTTACTACAGTCTGTGCCTTGGCCAAAGTCTCTGTAGGTGTGGGTGAGGAAGTGGGCTATGGTTGTGCCTGAGATGGCAACGGCTTCTCCTCAGGACACTACCAGACTCCAGCTCAACCTCGTACGATCTTGGACTCACAGGTCTGAGCACCTTTGCAGCTTTCCAGGTTTTGCAAGGATCAAATGGTTGGACTCGCACACTGTCCCCTGCTTTGAGACAGTCCAAGTCCCTTGCTGTGCAGTTGTACTATTTATCCTGTCTTTGTTTGTTGTTGATTAGTCCTTGTTTGTTGTTTGTCACTGTAGGCTCCAACGAAGACTCTTTCTATGGAAGAAGGGTCCGAGTCCTCCTACTCAAAAATCTCTGGACCGGACCAGTGTCAAGACCATGGCTTGGAGTATTTCTATGATACAGTATAGCCAAATATGGGACTTGTCCTGCATCTGCGGCTTTCTGCATGAGCTGTTTTGCTGTTTTGACTGCAGACTCAGCTTTTCCGTTGCTTTGTGGGTATCCCGGTGAAGATTTTTGGTGCTCAAATTCCCACTTTTCACTGAATGTCTTAAATTCCTGTGAAGAATACTGTGGTCCATTGTCGGAAATCATCACATCCGTATTCCCTGATGAGCAAAATGTGCTTTCAGCTTGTGGAGATTACTGTAGTGCTCTTGGTGTCTGGTAGATAGTCAACTTCCCAGAAGTTTGAATAATAGTCCACAGTTACCATGTAGTCATTGTTATGCAATGAAGACAGATCACTTCCCACTCTGGACCAGTGTTTGGAGGAGAAGGAAACATCATGGGGCTGCAAAGTGTCTTTCTGTTGTCTGGGGTCAACTAATCAGATGTCACATTTGGATATAAAAGTTTTTATCTGTTCAGTCATGCCCTGCCAGTACACACACTCGTGCCTGTCTGAGGCATTCTTCGACTGCGGGTGAGGTTGGCCCTGAGCGTGTCAGGGATAACTGCTCTTTCTCCCCTGAACACAATGCCGTCTTGGAAGCTCAGCTCGTCCTGAAATGCAAAATAGTGTTGAGTGTCCTGTGCAATGTCTTTCTTGTGCTTAGGCCAACCTTTTATGATCAGCTCTATCACTCTTTGTAACTTTGCGTCTTCTTTTGTTGCATCTCGGATAGCAGACAGTCTCTCGGCAGAAATCTGTGGTTATTAAAGCAGTTTTAAGATTTTGAAAACTCTGCTCACATTCGGGGTTCCAGAATTCATTTAATGGTTTTTTTGGTGTCTTGCCCTTTTTACCCGAAGGGAGCAGCCTAGCTACTAAATGATTTAAAGGTGATGCCCTTTTTGAAAATTAATTTATAAATCTCCTGTAGTAACTAGCAAACCCCAAAAATGAACGGAGCTCTGCAAGGTTGGTGGGCCATCTCCACTCTCGTACTGCCTCCACTTTTTCTGGATCTGTAGAGACTCCCTCCGCGGATACAACATGGCCCAAGTACTAAACCCTTTTTTGAAAAAACTGGCACTGGGTTTGCAACCGGGACAAAACCTGATCTAAACGTTGCAGGTGTTGGTCAATAGATGATGAAAAAACAATAACATCATCTAAATACAGCAACACTGACTGGTATCTGCAATCCCCAAAAAGGCGCTCCATGAGACGCTGAAAGGTACTTGGGGCATTGCATAAGCCAAACGGCATGTGGTTAAACTCAAACAAACCGAACGGTGTGCAGAAAGCAGTTTTTTCTTTATCCTTCCCAGCCATCTCAACCTGACTGTACCCACTCGCTAAATCTAAGGTTGTAAACCACTGGGCCCCAGACAACGAATCCAGTGATTCATCGATCCTAGGCAAGGGAAAGCATCTTTTTGAGTTTTGGAGTTTAACTGCCGGTAATCTACACACATGCGCAAGGTCCCATCTTTCTTTGATACTAGAACAATGGGTGAAGCGTAGGGACTGTTGCTTTCCCTTATTATCTGACCCTGTAAAAGTTGCTGGATGTGGGTACGTGCCAAATCATACTGAGAAGGAGGAATACATCTATTGGGCTGCCGTACTGGAGTCTCATCCAACAATGGGATTTCATGTGTTAGCAAATTTGTACTGCCCACATCCAGAACATCCTTGGCAAACACACCCCTGTACTTGAGCAACATCTCCTTTGCTTGTTGCTTCTCCCTTCCTTGTAGGTGTTCAAATTCAGGAAAGTCAAAATCCCTTTTACCCACATTATCTCCATGAGTAGAAACAAAGGCGGTACAACTTTGAGAGTCAACTGACATTTGGATCTGAGAATTAGGCGATACCACAGTGGTGGTTTGTACAGTTGCTACCACTCTACGAGGCGCTAGCCACAAACATGAATGACCAACATTTACAATGGGAATAAATGCTCTCCCCCTCTCAGCCTTCACTAAAGAAGGAGAAACCAGCAGTCCCTCGGGTAGGCAACCGTCTTCTGGGCTCAGAGGTTCTACATACAAATCTACTGCCTGATTAGTGTGCACCTGTGGACATGTTACTGCTACATAGAAAAGGCTGCCAGCTGTGACACAAAATGGTTTCTTACCCTGTACTCGGATAGGATGGGGGTTTGGGGAATTGGTGATAGCCTCCATTATCTGACAGCATCGAAGAGCTTTCCTCCAACCACTTCAGCACTGGTGACTCCCATAGGTCAGAACCATGTTGTTCGTACAGCTCACAGAAAAGAGGGGTTAACACATTCATACCAAGTAACCCAGGTACATGCTTTTTATTTTGGTTCATGAAACTGTCAGCTGGGTCTCCAACTATTAGGACCCCCCGACGTGGGAGTGTTACCCCTAGCAAAGTTATGTCAATTTCCATAAACCCAAGGTAAGGGATTTTTAACCCATTGGCTGCCTTTAAACTCAACCAACCACAGTCTTTGAGCTCTTTATCCGATAACTGAGAAAAGTGATCTCTGAAAAAGCTCTCAGTTAGAGTCGTGACCATAGACCCACTGTCCAAAAGGCAATTAACATCTACCCCAGCAAGATTCACCTCGACTTCCAAACATTCACCAACTAAGTTGTTAACTGCCAAAGATTTACTAATTGAGCCCTGCAAACCCCCCACCAATGTTTGGCTCTGCACACTGGCGGGTTCTAGTTTCCCGCAGGATTTGGACTTTGAGCAGATTCATTCATTTTGATAGATATAGGGCAGTTTCGAGCAATATGCCCACTCTGTTCACATCTAAAACAAATTGGCTTCCCATCAGCTGTTCTTCGGGGCCGATAACTGCGTGTTCTGTAGGGAGGAGCACTCTGTGGGGCCAAAGCCTTTCTGACAAATTCCAACTGGGTCTGCTGTGTTTTTAATAAGGATACTATTTCATCAAATCCTGAAGGTTTTGACACAATGGTCTCACAGAAGACTGACATTTCATTTAAGACTGTGTTATATTTTTGTTTAGGAGCTTGATTTTCATAATGTGCCAACCACTTAATGGCTTCATTCCTAACATCCCGTATAGTATAATGTGGATTAGCGCAAACCAAATCCCTCAGTCTCATTCTTAATAACTGGTCTCGCACCCCATCACAAAACTAGTCACGTAAATCTCTGGATGATCTTAATGAAGCCCCTGCATCATTTTTTTTTTTTTTTTTTTTTTTTTTTTTTTTTTTACCTTGTCTGCACATGCTGTCGAAGGTTAACACTACAAGAAGTGCAATCTTTTAACAGCAATGCATATTTTATTATTGCAATTAAATAAATTTATTTATTTCATTGCATAATTGTGACCGTCACCAGCCCTCCCTAGGGAAGGGTAAGAAATACTTTATTAAAGGGAGGATGTAAAAGAGAGAGGGCAGTGTTACACCAAGGTGAGGGGTTGGAGGGGGGTGGGGAAGTTAACAGGGAAGAGGGATACAAGATAGGATATAGAATGGGTGGGGAATAGTTGTTAGGTTTTAAGTGATGCGATGTGAAATTGTGGTTGTGTATATTGTGCTTATTGTTGTGTTGTCAAGCCAGTTTGGTGACCAGTGTGCGGTTTAGGAATAATGGTGGTGGCTGTGAACAGAGGAAGAGGTGAGTGGAAATTCCATAAAACAGGTATTTGGGAACAACGTGTCTAAGGTTGAGCCCAGTATGAGTGTTATCCCACAGCCCAAGGCCAGTGCATCCATGACAAATGTATTTCCAAGAACCGCCACTGCAAAACCCAAGAGCCGCCCCCGGGCCCGAAGAAGCAGTCAGGCCAGCAGCAAGAGCGGGCAGCCTAAGGGCCCCCGGCGACCACCCCACGGCCAAGCAGCCCCCCGAACGCCCCCAAGATCCCAAGCCGAGAGGCAGCCATCGCCCCCCCCATACACACCCGAGAAAGCCCCAAGGAGCCAAGGACCCAGCGCACCACGCCACCGATCCCACCCCCAACCCCCAGACCCCCCTCCCCATCGGCCCCCCCACCCCCCCACCCCACCCCCGCCGGGAGTCCCCCCGCCGGCCCCCAGGCACCCCAACCTAGCCACCCATGGCGCCCCAGATCACCCTTCGCTGATGCCGCCCGCGCCACGAGCTTCAGTTTTTTTTTTTTTTAAAGCCAGGGCCCCCCCCAAGGGCCAAGCCAGACCGCCCCGCCGGGACGTGGCCCCCTATTCCGGCCCCCGACACCCTACCTCACGGGGCACTGCCCAAGCAGGGGCCGTACCAGTAGGTACGCAAGGGCGCGGCACGCGCCACCCGCCCCGAAAGATCCCCGCCAGGACCGGCCCGGCCAGCAGGCCAAGCACCCCGGGCCCCAGGAGCACCCCCCGGGACCAGGACTCCCCAAGGGCAAGCCCCCGGGCCAAGCCCCCCGGGACGCACCCCCCACCCCCGCCCAGGACCCAGCCACGGCCCAGCAGGACCGCACAGCCCCGGACAGCCCAAGGCCAGCAGCCCAGGGCCCGCCGCCCCCCCGGACAGCGCCAGCCACGGAGCAGCGCCCCCCACCGGCCCGTGAGCAACCGGTCACCAGCACACCCCCAGCACACCCACCCCCCAAACCGGCGAGGCAGGCCGCCCCGGGTCCGCACACCGCGGGGCCCGCCCCCAAGGCCACCAGGAGACGAAACAAGCACCCAGCCACACCCAAGGGGAGGAAGAACCCCACCAGGCCGACACCGCCCGGAAAGACCCCGCAAGGAGAGACCCCAGCAAAGCCCCCCCGAGACCCACCGCCACGCCCGACCGCACCATCCTGATGTATTTTTACTCTAAGCAGTGGCCCGGCCACCAACAGAGGAGCCAGGCCCCCACCGGAGAGGCCCAAATATGTGAACCAACCCACCACCCTGTTATGGTGCCTCTCCATTCCCCAATGGAGAAGCACTTCCCTATCCCCTGTGTGAATGTGTGTGTTTAGTGAATGTATGGGGTGTAATTAAAAGAAGGGGGAAGGAGGGGAGCGGTGCTCTCCATCCTGCCTCTGTGGATATATGTGTATGTGGTGTAATAGGCCGGAGGGTGTAGGTGAGTACACCCTCCGGGGGGTGGCATGTTGAGGTGCGATTAAAATTGGAGGGATTAGTATGGTAACTAGAGGTGGGAGTGCCGCCCCCACGCCACTACATAGTGACACAGGTGGCGGCCCCCTCCACCCCCAGTCCCACCATCCAGCCCCCCAAGGGTTGGGTATGGGTGTGTGGTGCATTCTGTGAATGAGCCAGACCAGCTGGGAGTGAGGTGAAGTGTACATGTAGGAGGCCTGTCTGGTGTGAGCCGGGCCCGTCCGCATGGCGGGCCACGCGAGAGGGTAGATGGTGCAGACGGGCAAGCGGCACTGCGGGCCCCGGAGCAGCAAGGCCGGAGACCCCCCCCCACGGCACCCCTCCAGACCGCGACGGCCCCGCGGAGCACGGCGGCACCCCCCACCCCCGGGCGCAGCCAGGCACCAACCCCATCCCCCGGTGCTCCAGGGGGCGACCCCTGCCGCACGCCGGCCCAGAGCGACGCCCCCCCCGCCGCCAAGGAGGGCGGCCGAGCAGGGGGGAGGCCCGTGCCCGCACCAGGGCCAGCACAGGCCCACCCGGCGCCACGATATAACACTCTCCACCGGGAGGCGGCCCCGGCCCCCCCGACGAAAGAGGACACCATCTACCGCCAAGCAGGGCCACCCCGCCAGCCACGGACCGGCAAGCCCGAGTACCGAAGCACCCCCAGCCCGGTACCGCCATCCCACATCAACGGCGCCAGTAGAGCCCCCCCCCCCCCCCCACGGAGGCGATCCCCGACGACCCACGCACCGGCGCGAAACACCCCCCCGACGCCAGCACACCCCGGACGACAGCGGGCCCCAGGCCACCAGCCCCGCCCCGCCCAAGGCCGCGCAGCGCCGCCACGCGCCGCGGCCGGTCCCCGGGCAGATGACAGGAGAGCACGCCCCCGGACACCCAGACCACGGATCCACCCCCGTGACGCCCCCGCCCCGGAATGGCGCCCGGTGCACCCAGCCAGCAGACCAGCCAATCCCGACGCGGATCCACCAGGCCAAGAGCCACGCGCCGCGCCCCCGCACACCCACCCAACACGACCCCCGGGGAGGCCCCATAGCACCCCCCACCCCTAGCCGTAACGGCCACACCCCGGCCATTGCGGTCAAACAAAAGCCCCGGAGGGGGCCCCGCCTGGCTCGTCGCGCAAGCGACATCCCTGGCGAGGGCGCGCCCTAGGGAGCCAAGCCGAGGACCCGCAAGGGCCGACGGAGCAACCCACAGCCACACCCCGCCACCCAGCGACCCAGGAGGCAATCGCTGACCCCGGGCAGCAGCCACCCCCAAAGCCACCCCCACCCCGGATCCCCCCGGACCGGAGCCAAGGACCCCACCACCCCAGGCCCCCCAACGAGACCACCCCCCAGCCAACCCACCCGGCACGGCACCGCCCGCCCCCCAGGCGGGAGCCACAGCCCCCCCCACCAGCGCCCCAGACCAACGGGAGCCCCCCAAACCCAACCCAACAGGATGGCGGGCGCAAGAGCAAAGGAGGAGGAGGGGGGGAGGACGAGACAGGGGGACAGGGAGCAGGAGGAAGGAGCGGCAGGGGAGCACGCAGGGCCCCAGCCCCAGAGACCAACCAGATGCGTATGCAAGGGGCAACAGCGCCAAATCAAACAGCCCCGGGACCTCGTGAACACCCAGAAGGAATGCACACCCGTGCCGAGGCAACAAGACACCCCGACAACCCACCCCAGCCATCCTGGCCAAGACCACCCCAGAGGCCCAAGGCGGCCCAGGCCTACAGTTGGGCTAGTGCGTTAGTAAAGAGTGGTGCTGGCAGTCGCTTGCAGGCTAGATCATCAGGCTTTTAAAAATTTAGATTTAATGCAATTAAAAAAGGAGTCCAACGCTCCTCAAAGCACATTATTTTTTTTTGTTTTCTGAGAGCAGACATCTTTTCCATGGAAATAAATTCTGTGAGGAGATTTTGCCATTGGTTTATGTTTAAGGATTTTTTTGTCTTTCCAATTTAGTAATATTGTTTTTTTTGCTATGGCTAGTGCCGCAAGGATTGATTGTGATTGGTTTGCTGGAAGTTGAAGCATTGTCAGGTCTCCAATCAAACAAAGATTTGGAGATAAAGGAATCCTGCAGTCCAAAATGGAGGACAGTTTTTCAGTGATTAGAGTCCAAAAGTGTTGAACTGGGGAGCAAAGCCATAAGGCATGTAGATAGGAATCCGCTGTATTCTGGGTGCACTGAGAGCAGATGTCTGTTGCTGAGAAGCCCATTTTTTGCATTTTCTGTTGTGTAATGTGGGATCTGTGGAGGACCTTGTATTGAATTAGCTGAAGGTTTGTGTTTTTTGTCATCTTAAAAGTATTACAACAAATTTCTGTCCAGAAATCAGTGCTCGGGGTGATTGAGAGTTCAGCCTCCCACTTCGCGATTGGTAAGTAATTACAGTTAGTGTTCGAGAGCGCTCTGTATATCATTTTTGACAATTTGATCCATTAGATCCATTAGATCCATCAAACCATGTGAAAAGTCAATAAATGACTCACTGTCTAATTGCTTCCGGTTTTAAAACCTGCGTTGTAATGAAGTTCGTGAGTGCATACAACCGTATACTTCCTTCAGTGCAACAAAAACATCTTCCACACACTCCCTTTGGATCACTGGGAGGAATTTCACCTCTGTCCGGTGATCAAACACCAGCTGGGCACGCTCTTTCTCAGTTCGTCCCTGTGTCTGAGCAAAGTCTCTCATGAGTCCAATCCACTCATCGAGTGGCAGAGAGTCAGCACTGTCCAGATTTCCGGAAAACACAGGCATTTTTCGATCCTGCTGCACATAAATCACAGGAGATTGTTCAACTTTTAAGACACCCCCTGTGGCTGCTGACGATGTGGAGGGCATATTGAAGTCTGTAGTAGCCATCCGTAGAGCAGCCAACTCTCTCTCCAGGTCCCGTATGCGCTGTGACACAGCCTGTTGCTCCTCGTCGTCCACAGCTCTGCTGTTCACTGCAACCAGCTCCATTGTGCTACTAGAGCCGCTGGTCCCACTCCTGCTGTCCTTAACTAACTAATAAAAATAAAAAACGGTCACTTCCACCCAAAAAAAAGTATTCCTTATATATTTTTTTGTTGACAACGCCAAAATGTTACACGGCCGAAGGATGAAGCACAGTCATGAAATAGGTAAATTACAATGTTTATTTCATGACAGGTAAACAACGGTTTTCCCAGTACTGTTTCCTCAACCCTAACCGACAGTAAGGGCTCAAGACCCTGAATGAACACCATTTAGGGCGGAAAGGAACCGCAAGACACTCTGCACTGACACAGCAATCTTAATAACCACACTCAACCACTACACACAAACACCCCGATGGAGGATGATCAGGTTGGCCTATCTGTGGGTTAATAAGAGTACATACAATAGTAGGGAAGTGACCGAAACAAACAAACCATAAAAAATTAAGTAGTCTGCCCGAGCAATGTATGCAGACCAACCGGGCAGACTAAACACAAAGAAAACTATCAAAAACAAAAGGACAGCAGGCAGTGGGTCTAACTGCAAAGAAAAAACAACAACAATGAGTCTACACTACAATATAACATTTAATATTCAGATGCTAAAACCCAATTAAAACAATGTACCTGCGACGTCGACTCCTCACGCCCAGTTCCCACTTTAAAAAGATCCTCAGACCCACACTAGACAGTCACCCAGTAACAGCCTCTCCTCCCTCAATGAGGGCAGCAGGTTTAAAGCCTATTGGAGACACAAGTATTTAAAACAAACAGCAAACATCTAAAATGCATATAGAAAACAGCATTTACCGTGATACTTCAGGCTTCCACCCATCCAGTGTGTGTGCACAGAACACACTGGCAATCCATGGGAAACTGGCACATCCTGACTGGTGACCACTTCCTTATATAGCACTACCAATGAGGAAAGTGTGCCACCTTGTGGTTGCACCTGCCACACACCGTTATTTGGTCTGTTTTAATCTCCTCTTTCGTTCTCACTCACTTGGTTCTCTCTATGTCGATTTCGTCAAAACAAAGCAGCATCTTTAATGTTTCCGATACGTGTGAGTAAAATTACCGCAATGTACCGACACTGGCTGTAAAGAGCAACTTATTATCTTTCATAAACTGGTGGAATTTCTCCGATAAGAGCAAATATGAGCAATATGAGTTACGGTCATTTAAATTAACGTGATGCGTTCAGGGGCCCTGGGAAACCCAGTCCGTGAAACGAGCACGTGTCTGCGTGAATCTTGGTTTATAGTTACCCTACGCAACAGAAAATATGAAATTAACAGAATGTACTGTCAACAACAAACCCAGAGTCGCTTAATGGTGACGTAACGCCATACGTGTCATAAATTAACGTGATGTGTTTCTCTGTGGGAACCGAGTTGAGCTGGTGATCACGTCCATTCTACCGTGCCAGAAAAGGGACAGGGAGGGGGGGATTCCTGCTGTGAGCTTGGAACGGCCCCAGTTGCCAGTGTGAGTACACCCTTAAGGATCATTTTCAAAGCGCTCCCTAAGGTGTGCTGATTTTTGTTATATGATAGTGGCATCTAGAAATGCTCCATAATTTTAAAATCTTACGAGGGTGTTTGAACAGTGTTTGACTTACTGTTCGTGCAGTTGGACTTCCAAATATTTGTAGGTTAAAAAAGCTTCCAATTGGACATTTACAGAAGTCTGCAACATTTTTTTCTTAGCAGGTCTTTACTTTTTATTTCTTAATAAAACAAAGATCTTTATGCTAAAGTAATTTTAAAATGGATTTAGGTTTTTCTACTCTTGACTACTGTTAATGGAATTGTTGTCAGAATTTATTATATTTGTCTCATTGTATAATGTTTTAACCATGCAGCTACCAGTACATCTTTGTTGACCCAAAAAAAAATAGGCTTGCTATTGATGTTATATGCTATTAAGAAACCATCTATCAGACCATACCTCGACCCGCTACAGTTTGCCTACCAGCCCAAGGATGGAGTTGAGGATGTCCATCACCTTCCTGCTCAACCGTGTCTACTCTCACCTGGACAAGCGGCGAGCACTGTGAGAGTCATGTTCTTTGACTTTTCCAGTGCTTTTAACCCCATCCGTCCGGGTCTACTGGGTGAGAAGCTGACAGAGATGCAGGTGGGCTCCTCCATTGTGTCCTGGATTGTGGACTACTTAACTGTCAGACCACAGTATGTACGCCTGCGACACTGTGTGTCTGACAAAGTGCTCAGCAATACTGGGACCCCTCAAGGGACTGTCTCTTCCTCTTCACCACATACACCATGGACTTCAACTACTGCACTGAGACCTGTCATCTCCAGAAGTTCTCGGATGACTCTGCAGTGGTTGGATGTATCGAGGGGTATCGATGGTTCAGCTCACATTGAGTGAGCTGAACCATCTACAGCTCAATGTGACAAAGACCAAAGAGCTAATTGTGGACCTGAGGAGAACTAAGAGGCCAGTCAGCCTGGTCTCCATCCAGGGGGTCAGTGTGGACATTGTGGAGGAGTACAAATACCTGGAAGTGGTGATTGACAATAAACTGGACTAAGGGAGGAACACTGACTCCCTCTACAGGAAGGGCCAAAGCCGCCTCTATTTTCTGAGACGGCTGAGGTCCTTCAACATCTGCAGAAAAATGCTAAGGATGTTTTATGAGTCAGTAGTGGCGAGTGCAATCCTCTATGCTGTTGTTTGCTGGGGGACTAGACTGAGGGTCACAGACGCCAACCGCAAGGCCAGTGACGTTGTGGGGATTAAACTGGACTCTCTGACAGTGGTGACAGAGAGGAGGAGCCTGTCCAAGGTGAAGGCCATCTTGGTCAATGAGTCCCACCCACTCCATAATGTTCTGGTCAGTCACAGAAGCACCTTCAGCACCAGGCTGATCCAACCACGGTGCTCCACAGAACGCCGCAGGAAACCATTCCTGCTTTTGGCCATCTTTTGGCCATCAAACTGTAGAATTCATCACTGTAACCTCATAGCTTGATTGTTATAAATATTTGTATCACATTTGTATATTTGTATTATCTATCTTACTTTACTTTTTACTACTGTAATGTGTGTATCGATCCTTATTTTCAACAGTCTTTAACTTATCTAGTAGTGCCCGTCGGAAGTATGCATTCACGTGGGAGCTTAAGTAGAGTTAATTATGGCCAAATGAGTATGTGTTTGAAGGTTGAATGTACAAAGAGGTGTACATACTCTGTAGTGTTATGAAGGGGGTTTATTATTAATTACAGCGTGTGCGATTTCCCTGGTTTAATTCTATGGGACATTGACATGATAAATGTGTTTGTTGTTGTTTTTTTACTCATTTTTATATTTTTTTGTTTGGTGTATTTTTCTGTAATGTATGTTTTTTGGAGTCATTTTGTGTGTTTTTTATCTTTCAGTTGTCGTTTTGTACATTTTTTGTCAAAGTGTTTTTGGTTGCCATTATAGACTGATTCATGAGTCAGTGTGTACTTTTTGTATAAATATACATAAATAAATAAATACCTTGCGTGTGTGTTCCCGTGAAATGTTTGAGACGCTGATAACCAAACTCCATAGACATTGTAGCGCCAATCAGAAAAGTAACAAAACTGAGTAAAACAAAATTTAAAGCTCCAAACTACATGAGTGAGTAAGTAAATTAAAGTATGATGTACAATTCGGCTGTCTTTTTTTAAAAAAACAAAAATAATTTTTTACCTTTGAACCGAGTGGTCAGAGCTTAGCTTCCATGCATGGCACCATCGAGAATCCACAGTTTTCCAGATGGAGTATTGAACGGGTTGGGAAAGTTGTCTGCAAAAGACTCACCAGTGGCTGACGGTTTCAAATGATCTATTGAGAGTAAGGAGTCACGTGGTGAGTTGGGTTGTTTTGGGGGGGTCTGAGCCCGTCAGCCATGATGGTGGTAGACGCCCCCAGAATTTCACGCATTCGCCAGAGCTTTACTTTTTGCGCATTTACGTAGAGGAATACAACAAGGAAAAAGAAGAAAAGCAATGCAAAAAGAGAAGGCAAAAGAAAAGGGACCTTACAGGGACAAACTGATACCAAGCGCAAAAAAGAGGTATTTGGAGAAGCTAGTGGACATTCGCAACATCGACCCGTACGTACAGCGGAATGGCACAGAGACCTGGACCTTTTACCTCCGTGCACATACATGGACATCGTAAATTACCTAGTTTTTGGTGTAAGTTACTACACAATGCAGGAGTTCAAAAGCCACAAGTCTCTAAAAGTTACGAGACTTTCTGCTGCGGCTGGGTCCAGGACTTGGTCATCTACAAGCCTCCAGCTGGTGTAAACAGCGTTGTACTGGCAAAAGTAAGTTTCTTCACATGTGTGTTTTAGTGTGTCAGAGACAAAGGCACTACAGCGTCCACAATCACATAAGGTAACCTACACTTCCTAGCTTTAAGAGACAACTACATAAAGACATTTTAAGAGAACGTTCCAGAGTGAAAATGCAGAGAACACACTCTCATCCACGGGGGTGTGCGATCGAAAGTAAGGTCCTTTCTTCTAATTGCAGCCAACCAAGCAATCCTCGTCAGGTCCGACACTTGCTCTCCTAGATGCTGTGTCCATTTCGGTTACCTAAAAAACTGTATCCCGTTGTTCCTCCGTCTTCCATGGCTATCGTGGGAGGTATTGGAGCAGTTCTTAACGCAGCAGTGACTTCCAGGCATAGTCAAACAGTGCGGAATAGCAAGTACCTCTGCTACTACTACTACTAAAAACACATGTAAACAATCTGTTTTGCCGCGGGACTTATGCCAACATGGCGGCGGGGAGGATCGGGGGGAGGGGCTCTAGGCCGTGACGACAACTCCTCATTCTCAATTCAGAGAGCTCCCGTGACTCGGTCTAAACTATCTTCTTCTCTATCGCTCGTACAGTACGTGTCTGCTTGGCTGTGTGCGCAGCGATTGGCACTGGCCGCACACGTGACTGTTGCTCGGGTGAGGAGCTGTGCAGTGAAATAGATATAGATGGTGCGCTAGCTCCCCCTCACACCCTGAGGTCAAAAGTTGAATAGGTTTCATTTCGGGGCCGTCCAGAAGTGAAATAAAATGAAAACAAACATTTTGAAATGACCAAATTACTCCAAAATAACAGAAGGTTCAGGTCGAACTTGTACCACGTCGGGGATATATTTGCTCCACACAGAGACACACGCACACGTTCCTTGCTTTTTTGATAGATTATTCACTTATTAAACGTTTATTCTTTCTTTTCGTCTTTGTTAAACGTTTTACTCGTTTATTTGTGATTTTAGTTTTCATAAAGTGGCTGTAACAAAAGCAATTTCCCCCTGGGATTAATAAAGGAATTCTGATTCTGATTAATACCCCAAAACATATTTATTCAGCAGAAAAAAGTGGGTTTGGAGTTTAGTTACTCTATAATATCTTTAAAGGCATGGTAGGTGATTTTCGAAAGCCAGCATGATTTTGAATGTAGCTTCCCCGACGGCTCCGCCTTTTACCCTCCTTCCCCCTTCGCTCCGTTTCACTCACATGCACAAGCGGCGGTGCTCCAATACACCTTTTAGCATGACGTCAGCACTTGACTTAGCAATGCGCGCCACCATTTTAAGAGTGGTAATTATTTGCCTGACAACCGCTATTTACCGCTGATTTTGTAGAATGGCGGATTTTTATCGTATAATGCCCAAATCCTGCGTAGTATTTGGCTGTCATTACCATGTCTGGCTGAAGGAAAAGATAGCCTTTTACAAAATACCAACAGAAAAAGGCCAGAAACGGAAATTATGGATCCAAGCACTGAGACGAACAAACGTAGATGTAACTACATGGAGGCCAAAATCAAAGTGGTCATATGTTTGCAGTAGTGTATTTTGGGGATCTAATTTCTTCCTGACTGATTTTATGACATTATAAATTAGCCTACATTTAAATTGTAATTTATTCAGTAATGACTGTAATGTTTATGGCTAGTATGTTTAATTTGAAGACAAGCAACATGAAATTAACAGTAAATATGCAGTGTCTTGTATATGAACTGTAAGTACTGTATATTAAATAAACAAATGTGCTTCTTATACCCATTTATGTTTTAATTTAGGCTGTTTAATTATATTATTAGCAGCTGTCACGGCAAATTTGCGGTTGACCTCATTTGGAGACATGATTTATTGCTCTGGTTGAATGATGGAGTCCAGTCGGAGCATTGATGATTTTATTAAAAAAAAAAAAAGGTTTATTATAAAATTAAATAAAAAAAGAGTAAAAAAGAAGCTTCCATCCTGAAAGAATGAAAGGCAAAAGGCTCATGGCAGAGCAAAAAGGCAAGACCCACTCTAACAGTTTCACAGCTTAAGCTTTTATACAGATAACAGAAAAAGTTCCACCCTGAGGTGAGGAGAAGGAGGGAGTCAGATGCCCAACAGTGGAAACATTTGAGGATGATGAAGACGTGTATATTATGAGGAAGATTGGGCGCCACTCTTATCTATCTTTGATAGTGTGTGTGTTCGTGTATATCTGCATGTGAGTTTGACCTTCAGCAGAGACTCTGTGTTGCACTGAGTACAATACGATCTGTACTGTATCTAACATGACTCAGCTGTTCAAAAGTGCAAAGAGTAATGCAGTCATCATGTATTAAAACATGACAAATTGTACACATGAACATACATTTGACGATATGATGATGAATATAATAATTGCCATAACACAGCGCTAGCCAAGCATAGCCACATCGTGTAACGAGCCAATTATCATGATGACACAGGCCTATATAGACACAAAAACACATACATAAGCCTACCTTAAAGAAAATAAATGCATCCAAGCTTTTCTGTCTTCATCTTCTCCATTGTGTAGACGCCAGGACTGTTAATGAGCTACTCGTAAATATATCTGGCCATTTTGTCAGGTCGTTTTTTTATGAACCTTGAGGTGCTCTGTGTGGACATGATTCCAAACCAACCAGATGTAACTTTCCTTCATATCGGTGCTTGGCCTTTGGCTTTAATCTGCTAAAAAATGTGTACAACAATGAGTAAAACCTTTGTGTTGTTTGCGTAAATAGTGTAAATAGCGTTGTCAGGCAATTGTAAACCCCTCTTAAGATGGCAAAGGGCGTTGCTCAGGCAAATGTCCCTGATGATAATGTCACCGCAAAAAGGTGTATAGCAGACCTCAGCTCATCGCTTGTATTGTGCAAAAACTTTGTCGTCTTATGTCTTATTCAGCAGTAAGTAAACACTAATTATAGATGTTAAAAAAACGTGACTAAAAACTCAGTTTTAAGTTCGTCACCGGTGACGCACTTTGAGTGTGGGCTTGTGCCCACGAGGGGTCGAGAATGAGCAGGGAGACAGGGAGACGTGATTGGTTTAAAGTCTAAGTTTTTACAGGTTTACAGCTGCTACAAATGACGAATTTTCTTTGTTATTTTTTTCAGAGCATGTCTTAATTTCTGTCAGGACATAAAGACAATTTCAACCAAAAACTTAAAAAGTGTATCTGGAGAAAATCATCTACCCTACCTTTAATTGAATTTGCTTTGAATGTCTCCTATAATAGAAGTGGCAATATGTCACCTTTTTTGTTCACTTAAAAAAAATGTGCCTCGTGGTACTCACAAAACTTTTCATTGTCAGGAGCTGAGGATCAAACCTCCAGCGTCGGTGTGAATCTGTTGTCTCGAGCAGCTCCAATGACAGTGACCAGAAATTACAATGTTATGTACTTGGCATTGCAAACTGAGGGCAAAAATTTTCCATCAAGTAAAAAATTAGCAATTCTTGTATAAACATTATGCACATGGGATGAAATGAACACTCCCTCCCTGCTGCGTTCAGGATACATCAAACAAGTTTGTGTTTCCCATATACAAATCCAGAAAATTTGCTGCATTAGAGGTGGGTATTGTTTTGTTTGTTTAGTTTATTTGACAGGGACAATGTACAAAATACATTAATCTTAAAAAAATATGCTTTGTACCAGATTTAGCTCATGCTAATTTCTATCTGCAGTCCCCGGGCAAGTGCACACAGTATTGAAACATTGCAACTGTCAGTAGCACAAACAAATACATGCAATATTAGCTGAACAGTAATCATTTAAAATTAATCAGATGGTTTATTTTTAAGAAACCATCACAGCTATACAACATAGTAAAAGAGTTTGTAAAATTTAAGTTTGCTGATGCTGACAGCTGGTTATCGAAGATGTATTTCTTTAAGTTTCAAGAGAAATGGTTCAGATCTACAGACAGCTTCAGACTGTCAGGGAGTTGATTCCATTGTTGAATGGTTTTATATGAAAAGGCTGTGCAAAGGCAGAGGATCATTTCGGGACGGTACAGTGAGCAGTGGAGCGGGATGTTCGGGTCTTTTGAAGACCTGTATTGATCTAGTACCAAATTAAAGTCACCTCCAATTATTAATTAAAAAAGAAATATCAGGAATTAAAAAAAAAAAAAAACTCTGGCTCATCCCAGTTAGGCCCATACACATTAAGTAGTGTGATGGGGGTGGACTGAAACTCACCTGTGACTAAAACCCCCTCTTTATCCAAAACAGTAGAGTGATGTAAAAAGGGCCCATTTTCAATCAATCAATCAATCAATCAATCAATCAATCAATCAATCTTTATTTGTATAGCGCCAAATCATAACCAATGGTATCTCAAGACACTTTACAGTAGAGCAGTCTTATGGAAGGACTCTTCATTTTATGGATACACACATATGCATATATACGTATATACACATACATATGTATCCCACACCCAACATGAATTCATCATGGCGGCAATGAAAAACCGCAGCAGGAACCTTGTGTGGATCCCATTCCTATGATGAACAGCCATCCACGTTATGCTGTGTTGGGTGTGTGCAGAGGAAAGGGTGGAGACAGAGTTGTTGAGACTCTGTAACTCCACACTGAGGATCCCACGGACCTGCAAGACAAAAGCCAGAAGGAGTACAGGAGCAAACACACAAGGGAAGAAGCAGACATAAAGGGAGTGTTTGAGAGAGGAATGGGACCCTCTCTGGTCCCTCTCTAACCTAAATGACCTCTCTCTTAACGCCCTCTCCAACCTCTCTCCAACCGAGCATGCCAGACCCCCCCGGCAGTCTATGCCTATTGCATCTAACTATGAGCTGGTTCCTAACTAAAAGCTTTACCAAAGAGGAATGTTTTGAGCCTAACCTTAAAGGTAGAGAGGGTGTCTACCCCCCGAACCGTGGTTGGTAGATGGTTCCAGAGAAGTGGGGCCTGATAACTGAAAGCTCTTCCTCCTATACTACTTCTAGAGATAAATGGAACAACGAGTAGGCCAGCATTTTGAGAGCGTAGTGTTCTAGCTCCTTGAGATAGACTGGTGCCTGTCCATTTAGGGCTTTATAAGTGAGAAGAATAACCTTGAATTCTATTCTATATTTTATGGGAAGCCAATGCAGAGAGGCTAATACAGGAGTAATGTGATCTCTTCTCCTAGTTTTAGTCAGTACACGTGCTGCAGCATTTTGAACCAGCTGAAGTGTCTTAAGCGACTTGCTCGGACAGCCTGCTAAAAGAGAATTACAATAATCCAGTCTAGAGGTAACAAAAGCATGGACTAGCTTTTCGGCGTCGCTCTGAGACAGGATAGGTCTGATTTTAGCAATGTTACGGAGATGAAAGAAGGCAGTTCTTGAAGTTTGTTTTTGTGAGAGTTGAAGGATAAATCCTGATCAAATAGAACCCCAAGGTTTCTAACAGTTGTGCTTCATGCCAAAGTAATGCCATCTCGGGCAGTTAGGCTAGCATAGGTTTCTCTAAGGTGTCGTGGGCCCAGTACAATGACCTCAGACTTGTCTGAGTTAAGAAGAAGAAAATTTTGGTCAATCCAGGCCCTAATGTCCTTTAGACAGACCTCAAGTTTAGATAGCTGATTTGTCTCACCTGGCTTCATTGATACATACAGTTGGGTATCATCAGCGTAGCAGTGAAAGTTAACAGAGTATTTTCTCATAACATTACCAAGGGGGAGCATATAGATGCAGAAGAGGATTGGACCTAGCACAGAGCCCTGAGGAACCCCATAGCTTACTTTAGTGTACACAGAAAAGTTATTATTCACGTGTACAAACTGGTACCTATCAGATAGGTAGGATTTAAACCAGTTTAGGGCAGTCCCTGTGATTCCAAGTAATTCCTCTAATCTCTCTAGTAGAATATCGTGATCTATAGTGTCAAAAGCTGCACTAAGATCTAATAAAACCAGCACTGAGAGTCGTCCTTCATCTGAAGCCCAGAGTAGATCATTAGTTACTTTAACTAAAGCCGTCTCTGTGCTGTGTTGAGCTCTAAAACCTGACTGGAAGTCCTCGAACAGGCTGTTGTTTTGAAGGAAGTCACAGAGCTGAGCCGCCACAACTTTCTCAAGAATCTTTGAAATAAAAGGAAGATTAGATATAGGCCTGTAGTTTGCTAAAGTGCTGGAATCAAGAGTAGGTTTTTTGAGAAGGGGTTTGATTACAGCTATTTTAAAGGACTGTGGCACGTAGCCTATTGATAGGGATATATTTATTGTCTCCAACAAAGATCGGCAGACCAGGGGAACAACTTCTTTAAACAGCTTAGTTGGGATCGGATCTGAAAGGCAGGTCGATGGTTTGGAGGATGAAATAATAGAGTTAAGTTCCTGAAGTCCTATATGTGTGAAACAGTTTAGGTTAAGCCTATTTACATTTAATGGTACAGCAGGCCCAGGTGAAGGCAGGGAGTGGCTAATTTTATCTCTAATCTTATGAATTTTATCGTTAAAAAATGTCAAAGTCCTCACAGCTGAGGGCTAGAGGAATCATTGGCTCAATAGAGCTCTGACTTTGTGTTAGCCTGGCTACAGTGCTGAAAAGGTACCTCGGATTATTTTTATTTTCTTCAATTAGTGAGGAGTAGTATGTAGATCGACTATGTCGTAACGCTGTCATGTATTTACTATGGCTTTCTTGCCAGAGTATTCGTGACTCCTCTGTTTTATTGGAGCGCCACATTCTCTCTAATTTACGGGTTGTTTGTTTGAGTGTGCGAGTTTCAGAGCTAAACCACGGAGCTTTCCTCTGAAGTCCAAGGTGGATTTTAGTCGACTAGCAGAGCTATCGACAAGCAGATCCAGTTGAGAGGGGTTATAATTAATATCATAGTTACTTATTGGACGGTGCACTGAGTTTAAGGCAGCAGGAATGGCCTCTTTAAATTTAGCCACAGCACTATTGGACAGATTTCTACTCGTAACCATTTTATTGCGAGATCCTCTAGGATAATGTTAAAAGATATTAAAAAGTGATCTGATAGCAGAGGATTTTCAGGGTAGACTTTTAGTTCATTAATATCAAGGCCATATGCTAGAACGAGATCAAGAGCATGATTTAAACGATGAGTAGCTTCATTAATAGTTTGAAAAAAGCCAACTGAGTCTATTAGGGACATAAAGGCTGAGCTCAGGCTATCACTATCTTTGTCAACATAGATATTAAAATCTCCTACTATCAGTATTTTATCAGAACTGAGGACTAAGTTTGAAATAAACTCAGAGAATTCTGATATAAATTCAGAATAAGGGCCTGGAGGACGGTAAATTATAGCAAATAAGAGTGGCTGACGGGTTTTTGATTCGGTATGAGATAAATTTAGAACCAGGCTTTCAAAGGAAGTGTAATTGGCCTTTGGTTTAGGATAGGTTAGGAGAGAGGAATGATAAATAGCTGCTACACCACCACCACCACCTATGTCTCGTGGCATATGAGTATTTAAATGACTGGGAGGAGTGGCTTCATTTAAACTAACATATTCATCTTGATACAGCCATGTTTCAGTTAAACAGAATAAATCAAAGTTATTTTCTGAGATAAGGTAATTTACAAGTAGAGATTTGGATCTCAGTGATCTAATATTTAATAGAGCACATCTAATGGTTTTATGTTTTGGTGTTTCTATATTTGAGATTTTAATTTTTTTCAGATTTTTATAATTGATACCTCTTTTTTTTGATTTTATGTTAAAATCATTGTGAAATTCTAGTGTAACAATTACAAATCAAACAAAATGTAAATCAAGCAGCAGTAATTATCTTTTAAGCAGAAAAGTCACCAATTCCATGTTCTACTCCTCCAGACCATACACTGTGGTCTGGAGAACCACAGTGTATGGTCTGGAGGAGTAGAACCCGCCCCTTTCCCTAGCTTCGGGAAAGGGGCGGGGCTTGTGAGCAATAGCTGTCAGACAGCCCATCAAACACAATCCTGGCTCTCATTGGTTTTGTTTGCTCAGTCACGGTGCATCTACCTATAAAAGCAAGGGAGGTCTGTGTGTGTGTGTGTGTGTGGATGTCTGGATGTGTGTGTGGAGCAAATATCTCCCCGACACAGTGCGAGTTCGACCTGAAACTCGGTCAACGGGTTCCAAATACCCAGAGTGTGTTATTTGGAGTAATTTGGTCATTTCAAAATGTTTATTTTAATTTTATTTCACTTCTGGACGGCCCGAAATGAAACCTATGCTGAATAGGTTTTGACCTCAGGGTGTGAGGGGGCGCTAGCGCACTATCTATATCTATTTCACTGCACAGCTCACTTTCGGTGCGTGCACGAGCTCCCGTGGACTTCTCTTTTGAGGAAAAATACTTTTTTACTGTTCTTTATTTGGTGATGACATTTCGAAATGTTTATTTTCATGTTAGTTTGACCGTTCGCTATTTAGACCGGACAGACCTCACCTGGAAGTTATTGACGGCAATGGCTGTTGTGTTGAAAGCTGCACGTTTCTCAGCAGCGCGCGTGTGTGAGAGAAATACAACGGAGAAGATTTGTGTCCAAGGTAGAGTCACACACACACACACACACACACACACACACACACACACACACACACACACACACACACACACACACACACACACACACACACACACACACACACACACACACACACACACACACACACACACACACACACACACACACACACACACACACACTTCACTATCGATCACCGTCTACGTGTGTAACGAACCACCATTTAGTCTGGTTACAGTTACAACTCTTCTTAAGCTCCCACTATATGAATACATATTTCCGACGGGCACTGTACTCGACTTCAAAAAACACATACATTTACAGAAAAATACAACAAAAATATGAAAATGGCTCAAAATAAACAAAACTAAATATTTATACAAAAAATACACAAAATTACAACAGCAACAAAAACAATAATTATACATTTATGCACAAAAAGACAACGGAAAGATACACAAATAAACACATACGTTACAGAAAAATACACCATACAAAAAAATATAAAAGTGATGAAGTCATGCACATGTTCCATAGAATTAAACCAGGAAAACTGCACCCACATTTTACACCCGCAAATATACCCCTTATGCTCCCAAATGAATACATACTTCTGACGGGCACTGTACATTACAGAAAAAAAACACCAAACGAAAAAAATATAAAAATGAGTTAAAAAAACAAAAAAATCAACACTTTTATCATGTGCATGTCTCAAAGAATTAAACCAGAGAAATTGCACATGCTATTTTACCTTGCACCTGCAAATATACCCCTTTATAATGCTACAGAGTATGCTGTTATTATTATGCCCATAATTAACAACTCTTCTTAAGCTCCCACTATATGAATACATACTTCTGACGGGCACTGTACTCGACTTCAAAAAAAACATACATTTACAGAAAAATACACAATACAAAAAATATAAAAGTGAAGTCATGCACATGTCCCATAGAATTAAACCAGGAAAATTGCACCCACATTTTACACCCGCAAATATACCCCTTATGTTCCCACATGAATAGATACTTCCGATGGGCACTGTACTAGTTCTGGTAATCTGCCAAAGGCAGGGGGGACTCATTGAGCCTGTTTTTTTTCACACAAACTACTAGTTTGACGTAAAGCTGTCCTTACATAGTGACAGTATTAGTAAAATATGACAAAAAGTCACTTTTAGAAGAGTTGCAGTTGCAAGAGGAGCAGTCCTCCTTTAACATGTTAATCTTGACTAAAGTAAACAAAGACGCATGGGCAGGAATTATACAATGAAATTCATATTACATAGTATTCCCCAAACTACTTGCTTGTTGAAGTTAAATTCTGATGTTCTAAAATCACTGAGTATCCATGGAGGTGGGTCACCATTGGTGTCTACCATGATGATGTTCATTATAAACAACGGTACCTCAGTTCTCCTCAGATGATCGTAACTGGTGCTCCGCATAGCTTAGCCGTAGGGCCTCCTCGGGGTGTGTGAAAAACATTTTTGCTCCGTTGTATGACATTTGTAGCTTGGCTGGGTACAGATCTGGATCCGTTGTCCATGGAATGTTAAGTCTTTGGTGGGCATTACTTTCTTTATAATGTCAAAGGTGTGAGAGTTTTGGATCCTTGCAATAAAGTGACGGGGGAGGTCTATCGTTACCGATATTTCTCCGTAAGGCTGTGTCCTGGCTATCAGCGACAGCTCATCCAGGTTGCCTTGAGCAACCAAGCCACAAAGCCACAATTTCCATATCCAGCTTTCTTCCCCTCTGCGTCTCCCACAACCCTCACATTCTCGGCTTTCAGTTTTGCATTCTCGCCCATCAGTGTCTTCTTGACTTCAAAAATCCCACTTCAAACTTTTTACAGATGTCTGACTTAAAAAGAGCCAGGTCTGAGTGAAGCAACAGTATTGCACCGAGCACTACATTGGTATCCACCTTCTGAGTTGCCTCTTCGGCATGGCTGTCTGAATCGGTGGCCGAGTTGTCATTCGGGCCTACTCCGTCGTACGCTTCATTTTAGAGGTTTTCGGCATTTCCACACCGGTTCCCTCTTTATAGTAACGTAGTGGTTTTGTATCTTTTGCTATGGTGGCAACTTTGGTTTTGTGAAAGATGGAGTTTTAAATTGAAATTGGCAGCGCTACAGGGAGATGTGTCCTACTTGCTCATCGCCTAACAGCGCCCCCTTTGAAAACCTATTAGTATTAGTATCAAAATGAAAAATTGCCTGGGATGCCATCTAAGATTGAGTTAAAGTGTCCTAGATCACTTTATGAGTTATTAATTAATGCCTGTTCCCCAGGTGGGTTCTTGACGTCGGTTCAGAGGTCTTATAAGTTATAAGATTAATAAACAAACAAGTAGAAGTTATGCATTTATTATTACAAATGGGAATATTGATCATGTACAAGCATAATGATAACAGGCAAATCCAAACAATGATTACTGAAGGTTACTACTGGCTAAACTAGTATAACACATTATATACATTTTGTACACAGATTTAATGGACATGTTATGAGTGAAATGATGCAATGTAAGAGCTGAGACAAACTGAGAACTGGGGTCAGGGGTTTTTAAGACCAGACTGCTCAAATTGCATAATGCGAGCCAGATTGATTAGAAAAAGAGTGGGACTTTAAGAAAAAGCCATAAAACAAGAATGGAGAATTATGGATAAGGCATGGAGGCGAGGCCATGTGTTCTGGTTTGAGGTGTGTGTGAGATCACAGAACACACAGGCATCTCATTTCTTACTCTTCATAGACGTAACTATTCTATTATTACAAAAGCAATTCATATCATTCACAATGTGTTGATAATAATTACTGAAAAGGAAACTGTTTTTATGGAAGGCCTTAAATAGTTAAAAGAAAAATTCTTAAAGAAAGAATTTATCACATTTGAGCAAAAGAGGAAAGCTATTCGGTAGAAAAAAAGGGTGCATAATTGAATCTTGAAACTTTTTGTAATCTAAATTAATAAAAACAGGAATGTTCCTAGATATAAATGATTAGGTAATTTGTAATATAAAACAAACAAACCAAAGATAAGGGCACATTTGGTTTCAAATGAAAAGTCGAGTCCAAGGTGTCTTCTTCATTAATTCCAAAGAAGATTGTATTGTCAGTTTAGTGTTCCTTTGGGGGCAGGAAGGACCTGTAAGTAAAAGGCATCGCAAACCAAAGGTCTCTGGGAAAAGCAGCTTTGGGAGGAGGCAGAGGGTATTGCTCCCAGTCCCTTGGGTCCTGTTCAGTGTTCAAATTGACAATTTTTGGGCTTTGGGAGGAGTTTGTTAGACAATAGTTTGTCACTGGTCCTTTTGTGGAATTAAACTTCAAAATGCAGTCATCTCTTTATTAGTTATGCTACAGCAGTTATTGAAGGGAAGGGAAGCTGTGTGCATAAACCTGAGCTTGTGCAAAAAAAATGGGCAAAGGCTCTTTCCAAGTGTGACCAAGAAGAAAGAGAATCACAACTGTTGTTTATCCAGAACATGAGCTTTTGCACATTGACTGCCCAATGATAGTCTATAATTTCAGTGCAAAGCCATGCTTGACTTAAGGTAACCGGAGAAGTAGTCTCTGAATCCGTACTTCTTTAGCATCCTAAAAAAAGATTTTTTACTATCTAACTTGTCAATTACGGTATAGCCAAAGTCCTTTTTAGATAACTATCTTGAGCAAATGAAGTTTCCATAGTTTGTATTGTTGAAAAGTCAGTGGAGTTAGGTTCAGTATCCTCATCTTCCATTTCTCTTATTTCTATCACTGGAGCAGCAATGGTAACAGAGAGCAAATTCACATTGAGAGTATTGTTCCACAACTCCCCCTCTTCTTCATTCTTTACTCCCTCATAATTCTGTTCACTTGGGTTTTGATCTTCAGTATGAAAACATGTGTCAATCAAATGAACAACTGGCTCCTCAACATCAGACTTTACTTTAAAGTCGATCTGCTGCAAATTCTTTTCTAGAATGGCATTATTGGAATCCAAAAGAGGGCCAAATCCTGAAGAGCTATTTTCACTTAATGAAAGTTGAAAATTTTTGTTCAAGTAACATGACGATCTATCCTCTTCCCGCACATTTTCCATTTCTGAATTTGGTTCCATGATTGCAGCAGGAAATATGATCAACGTTTGTCTTTCCACTGCTTTTCCATTTCCCTTATCTGAGGTTATGGTAATACAGTCAGAGATTGCCCTCTTTGGAGTGAAGGTGTCTTTGTATTGGCTCGGAGTTGTCTGGACAAGCAAAAAGAAGAAAAGCAAAGATAAGAGTTTTTGAAACATAAATGGCTGTAAAAAGAATAACAATATAAATGGTATAATTATGGATAATTGAGCACGATGTATCCAGCTGATGATGGGCAAATTCAGGTCATGATGCATTTAAGTACACTCCTGATCAAAATTTTAAGACCAAAAATTGCAAGAATTTAAATTTTGCACTCTTAGATCTTAAGAAGGTCCTAAGAAGAGCTTCAAAATAAAAAAGAAGCAATGGGAGTGAGAGAAAGCAAGCCTATTTCAGTTTAACTGTTGTTTACAATAATTTTTTTTGTCCAAGTGTTTGGGCAACAAACGGAACTTAAAGTTGCTAAATGGTCAACGAGCACCTTGCATGGCAGCTCTATCCCACTGGTGTGTGAATGGCTGAATGAGTTGATATTTTAAAGCACTTTGGGACTACTTAGTAGGTAATAAAAAGTGCTATATAAATCAAGTCCATTTACAGTCTATATAATTGTGCAAAAACTAGAGAATAGAAAAGACTAATTTCTTACAGTTAGTGCTTTGGGCTGATGCACCTTCGGTTTACAACAAAACCCAGTATAATAGACACAAAATGTAATGATCATTACAACAACACCAGACCCAGCAAATAGAAGGCCTGCGGACAAGAAGATGACAGAAAAACCATTATTAATTTAATTTAGAAAACAAAACAGTTTGAATGTAAACAAACACCAAACATTACTAATAAATGAATCACAAACTGTTGATGAAATTTTTTTAAGCACCAACCTAACAAAAGATGCTTACTCCCACTTGTTTGCGGAGGGCTAGTAAGGATGCACTTTAAAGTTGATGGATCAATGTTTTTGTTGAGATTTGTATTCATGTGCACCTGTACACAGTACTCTGCACCCTGTTCCAAGTTCTCCAGAGTGAAAGCTGTTCGTCTGGTAAAATGCTGAGGGTCAAATGAAAAAAAGGTTAGTTATTCAAACACTCAACTATGACCAAAACCAGTAAAACAACATGTAGATTTATGAGATTTACTTTGACACACAAGAGCTGTGTTCTCCAATTCTTTCTGTTTCCACCAACAAAGCTCCAGCTCTCGGAGCTAAAAACTAGAGCTAAGCTGACCCCAACTAGCTGCTGTGCCAGAGCACAGCTCCAAAGTTGGTGGGTGCTAGGCGGGGTTATCAACGATACTCCAAAATCAAAAAGGAGTCATTTTTTCAAGTTTTCAGGCAGCTGGTCGCATTAGCACACATCCGAAAAAAAAAAAAAAAAACATTTAAAAGGGTGTCCAACAAGACAGCCGTTGTCAAAGGAGGAGAACATTATTTCCTGGTACTGTGGGTGTCTCAAGGGGAAGTGGACAGAGCACGGACCAAACCGAACTACAGCCACGGCAGAGCCCGTCCTGCAGACCCCCGTTAATCATCCTGGTAAGTTTTATCTCACCCTGGTGTTAGCCTACTACAATATTCCCTCATCAATATTATAAATGTTACGTCTAACGTAGTGCAGGCTAGTCAGTTAACTGCTGGTAAGCTAGGAAACAATAACAATGCTTTAGGATTCCTGAAAGAAGCAACAATATTCCATTGACCTGTATTCAGAACTTCCCTTGTTGGTACACAATGGCCATGTAATATTACTACTGAACTATATGGTTACAAAGTTTCTTCATTTCAGTGTTGTTGACATGGATTTGGAGGCAATGTTTAATCTGCAGCCCAGCTCATCTCCATCTCAGAACAAATCCAGAGAGAAGATCTCCTGTGCGCCCCTCTCTTCATTTCGTAACATATACCATACCTGCCTCACCTGGAAAGCCATCTGCATTGCTGGGGAAACCTCCAACCCATAACAGGCTGTCAGAAAACTAGACTCTCTCCCCGCCCACATAAACTTAAAGCCCATCAGCATTGATCTCTGAACTGTATTTGCACACATACACCTTATCCACATTGCACTGATTGTCCTGTATGTTTGTATTGTTTAATGTACCTTTCTATTTTATGTATTGTACATAAATCCTTCAGTTTTGTGTTATTTCTTTAAATATATTTATTCTATTTTACTTTACCAATAGTTTTATTCCCTAGATTGTCTTAAATGTTGTATCATCTTCACAAGGGTCTGAGAGAAATTACATTTTGATCTTCTGTATGTGCTATACATGTAAAATTGACAATAAAGCTGACATTGACTTTCACTAAGTACTTTTTCTCTCATGTCAGCTTAGTTTTTTTCATTGCTTCAGTTCTAATACTAAAATGTTTCTGTTGGACCTCATATTGGTTGTCCCAGTTTTTCCATAGCCTTAATACGCCTTGATCGTTAATATAGAGCAAATCAGACAGGCAGGCCATGTCTAATAGGGGTTTATGTTGCGTTCACACCAGATGTATTACAAAATGTTTTCTGATTTGCGCGGCGGTATGTGCACTCTCAAGTTTCAGTAACATTCGTCATTCGCCTGAGTTGAAAATCTTGAACTCCAGTGAATGTCTGACATTCAGTCATTGTTGACAATGAGGGCAGTCAACATGGACACCAGTGTTTTCACCAATTTCAGCATGGAGGAGAAAATAATCGTTTCGGTGTGTGACCACCCGGAGCTCTACAACACGGCCAGTTTGTTTACCGGGATCGGACCAAGAAGGAGTGAAGAAAACAGTGAAACTCACTGAGTTGGATGCGTCGCTGATTAACCTGGTGAATCCAGGAACGCCGGCGTCAAGCGTTTTGACAGCACTTAAGCTTCCACAGAAGATAAAGAGCATTGATTTTACAAGGTTCCTCCATAGTTGATGGTGAAAAGAAAAGAAGTCTGGTTGGCGGTGCTTTCATATTCGCTTCAGACACACATATGAAGCGAATAAGGGGAAAGTTTTTCGATCCTGCGTAAGCTTTCACGCAGAGCCAGGGCACAGGACACACAGGGCTAATCTTGGATATTAGAGTGATAGGAGGAAAACCAGCTTCATACAGTAGTATAGGCAGTCCATACAGGATTTTGCAGGCATTTTTTGTGATTGTTGCGGGCTGAAATGCCTTATTTCTACCAATCCTAAACACATATTGACCAGACATTAAGAAATCTTAAAGTGCATAACATGAACCTGTCATGAAGACATTTCTTTAAGCATAACAAAAATAAAAAAAATACAAAGCATTAACGAACATACTGTATGTAATGATAATGTGTGCTTCCTGTTTGTTCTCCCACATGAGGTTGTGCACTGGCTTGCATTCTCTTGAAGTGCTTTGCAAAAGCAAAATGCTTGTCCATAGACGACTTCCACTTTTTGCTCGATAACATTACATTTTGAACAAAAATTTTTTACCTCAACTGTTTTGAAGCAACGTTGGGTACTGTTTTGCACGGTCCTTAACCAATAGTTTTGTAAGCAAATGCAAGGTATTTCTATCGCACATGACTCAACTGAATGCTTTCTCCCAGGACTGGTTATAAACAGGATGTGACATAGGCATTTTCTTCTTAGTAGGTTCCTTGTAAGCAGCACCATGCATACACATAATATACTGTACATAGACGCACTGCTCTAGTGGGCGGCAGCAGTTGATGCGGTGTCTACGTATACATTTCTATGGCGCAAAGCCCATAGTACATCTTGCGCTACTTCCGTAGCAACTACAAGTGCTAAAATGCCAAAAATAACGATAAGCGGCAGCATTTTTTTTTTTTTCTTTCAGCAAAGTTGTAGGCTTTTGGAAAAATTACATTGCCGCACCGATTTCGCGGTAATAGTTGCTATCACAACATCGCAAAATCTTGGAGGGACTGTATTGGGCTAAGGTCTCATATGTATATATATATATATATATATATCATAGTAAATTAATTATGTGATGTAAAACATTGTAAAATATTTCTTACCTTTGATAGTTTTCCATTTCCATTCTTCCTCCACGACACTGTAAAATTAGCTTTGTAAAATTCCTGGATGTCATTGATTCCCGAGTGCGGATCAGGCTTTGGCAGTAAAATTTTGATTTTCAGGCAGTTGCCACATCCAGCCAATGACAGTTCCAGGGGATCAATTTTGGCTGAACAGAAAAAGATAGCAATTTTTCAAATATTTGGACATTGTTGGTTGAGAATTGAAATTTATTGAAGAAAAACAAGTCCAAATGGAGCTGCATTTATTGATTTTAAATCAGAATCAAATTTCTTCAAGACGATACTAGTAAAATAGAACTTAATTTTTAAAAATGTATTTATTTATGTGTTAGAAATATTTTCATTCAAAGGGAGCTGATTGAAAAAAGATCTAATTTCCTTTTGTATCCCCATATAAGTTTGCAAGTACAGGGAATTTTCCTTGGTGTTTTGGTTGCATAAATAAAATAAAAACAATAATGGGCAGTATACAGTGGGTACGAAAAGTATTCAGACCCCTTTAAATTAATTTAATTGCAGCCATTTGCTAAAATCAAAAACATTCATTTTATTTCTCACTCAGCACCCCATCTTGACAGAAAAAAACAGAAATTTTGAAATTTTTGCAAATGTTTTAAAAAAGAAAAACTGAAATATCACACGGTCATAAGTATTCAGACCCTTTGCTCAGTATTGAGTAGAAGCACCCTTTTGAGCTAGTACAGCCATGAGTCTTCTTGGGAATGATGCAACAAGTTTTTCACACCTGGATTTGGGGATCCTCTGCCATTCTTGCAGATCCTCTCCAGTTCTGTCAGGTTGGATGGTGAACATTGATGGACAGCTATTTTCAGGTCTCTCCAGAGATGCTCAATTGGGTTTAGGTCAGGGCTCTGGTTGGGCCAGTCAAGAATGGTCAGAGAGTTGTTCCGAAGCCACTTTTTTATTCTAGCTGTGTGCTTAGGGTCATTGTCTTGTTGGAAGGTTAACCTTCGGCCCAGTCTGAGGTCCTGAGCACTCAGGAAGAGGTTTTCTTCCAGGATATCTCTGTACTTGGCCGTATTCATCTTTCCTTCAATTACAACCAGTCGTCCTGTCCCTCTAGCTGAAAAATGCTGTGCTGGCAGCATGATGCTTCCACCACCATGTTTCACGATTGAGATTGTATTGGGCAGGTGATGAGCAGTGCCTGGTTTTCTCCACACATACAGCTTAGAATTAACCCTCAAAAGTTCAATCTTGGTCTCATCAGATCAGAGAATCTTATTTCTCATAGTCTGGGAGTCCTTCATGTGTTTTTTGGTAAACTCTATGCAGGCTTTCACATGTCTTGCACTGAGGAGAGGCTTCCGTTGGGCCACTCTGCCATAAAGCCCCTACTAATGGAGGGCTGCAGTGATATTTGACTTTGTGGAACTTTTTCCCCATCTCCCTACTGTATCTCTGGAGCTCGGCCACAGTGATCTTTGGGTTCTTCTTTACTTCTCTCACCAAGGCTCTTCTCCCATGATTGCACACACACACCACAGTTTTTGAAACACACTGACATTTTTGAAATAATCCAGTTGCCTTTGCTTTTCAAAAAAAGCCCAACAAAGTTTTTCATTTATATTAGCCCTTCAAACAAAACAAAACATGCATTCCAAAAAAATAAACTAAAGTGCATTAAAGGGGAGGAATAATGAAAAAAAAAACTTTCTAATGGTTTTTCTACAGTGATATACTGTACATTCCTTTAACCTCATTCAGAGGGACAAACTTGAAAAAGTTCTCTTTCCTCCCTCCCTTGTTATTCCACATTTTTTTAAAAGTCAGCTTTAAAAGGGCGAGTTAGATTTTGCCCACGTTAGCAGGTGACATCACCTAACATGCCTCCTAGAATGTGAGCTCCTCCCTCTCCAACGATCTAACAGCTAAAACAAACACTGCGGTTTAATATATGTATTATACTTTATTGCCATATATGTAAATGAAAACTACACTACTGGACGCCCAAACTACACTACTTTTTCTGCTGCCGATCATGTTGGGAGTCACTGCCAGGAGCCACGGCCTCATTGTTCACACACATCAGCTGTTAGTAATGCTACCGCTAATGCTACACCAGCGGTGTAGGTACATTCTAAACCTTTTCTTTGCACAGATTAATAAATGAGGCCTCTGGAGAGAAAATTAAGCCTATCACCTTCTCTGCAAAGTGGATGACAGATGGTCCTACTACACAAAGCTTTCTTTCTTTAGCTCTACTTTCTGATTTAAAAAAAAAAGAAAATCTTGTTTTTTTAGAAAAATAATTGAACTCTAGAATATAGATTTCAGATTCTCTTATTTTTACATACAGCATATATAAAGGCAAGATAACAAGCATACAAATCTTACTGACTTACTGTCACTGAAAGGGGTGAAGAAGACTTCTTTGGAAGATGGCGATGTGGTGAGGTTGTACAATGCTTGGATTGTAAAGCCATACGTCTTTCGAATGCCTAACTTCAGTTTAAGCGATGTTGTGGTTGAGTTTAGTAGCTCTGTGTGTTTATACCCTCTGATCCTGAACACAGAGAAACATTGTGTAAATGTATTTCAAGAGAATATGTGTTTAATATAATTTAATCACATGCTTAAAATCATAAACTAATGGGATGACTAGTGATCAGAATCAGAAAGGATTTTATTCACCAAGTACAGTTTAAAAACAACACAAAAGTGTTCACTTGGCAGTTGGAGCGAAGAACACACACCAACACACCGAGGCGGCCATAATGAAAATTCTTTGCCGAAACCGAAAAGCAAAAATGAGGAAACTAAGGCCAATAATCCAAACACTGAAACAGACCTCACTAAAATGAAATCAATCAATCAATAAATACATTTTAAAAATCATGAAAATATTTATTTAGACTCGACATTCCAACAATGCACAATAGCAAATTAAATGTAAAATAAAATGTTTAACTCATCTACTCTTGTGTGCATTAAATAGCAATGTGCAGGCCAATAACTGAGTAGACTGCTGAAAGATAGTAAAATTAAATATGTTTTCTCGTAAAAACACAAAGTTCTTGATGCGTTATCACAGTGAAGTCTGAGATGCAGCACTGAACAGTTCTTTTAACAACATTAGTTTCGATGTCTCACTATGGGAATTACGCCTCCGCTGAGCTCTGCGAGGTTTTTTGGGCCGACTCAGGCCATGTGGGTGGAGATGTCGATTGTCACCGACCTGTGTCTCTGTGTTCAACGCTGCACAGTCCAGGCCACAGGGAGTGCTATGGAGGTATTTCTGGTCCCAAAACGGGAAGGGGGGTCCAGATTTTGCCCTATCCTGGTTTGATGTTCTCTGAACAGATATCTCAGGAAATACAGGTTTATGATGCTTGAGCATGCCTTCCTGCTGCGCCGTCAGCATTTGGTTCATGTTTGTCGGCCTGTAGGGCACATATTTCCTCCCCAGACAGTATGGGCTTCTCGGGGGATATGTTACGGTGCCCCTTTTTGGCCTTTCTTAAGCCCGAAGGTGTCTGTGCAGTGTGTGCACCCAGAGCGAACATGCGTATTTTATTACCTCACCTGTAGGGTTGGGCACTGAGATCCGGTTCCAAACAGGAACTGGTTCCTAACATCTGGTTCCGGAACCGTTACGAACATGTTTGAATTTCGATTATTTCTTTCAGTTCCTAAATGCCCGCACTAGTTTGTCTCTGCGGTTTGTATTACTCCACCCTGCTTGCTCTGTTTGTTTACGCAGGATTTTGTATAAAGGTACGTTCACACCAAACGCGACTGCAGTCACTTCAATACAGTGGCGCTTTTTGGTCACTCATTCACTTCATTGCTCCAGTGATGTGACGACCAGCTCTGCGATCAGCTCTTTGTCTCCTGGGCTCCGCCCCATAAAGGGAAGCCTGTTACTAAGCAACTTCTGTCACAGTGAGTGGTGAAAGCAATTGCTTTGGCTTATACGAGTCAGGGTCTGCAGCCGCCTGCTGCGTGCACATTCGACTCGGGTTTAGCCACATCCTGTGCCTTGTTCAGGGGATTGTCTGTTCAGAATATTTGTGCTGTGGCGAGTTGGTCCTCGCCCCTCACTTTTGTCCGGTTTTACTGGCTGGATGTCTCCGCTCCGTGCGTGGTGCCGGCGGTTCTCCTGACCTGATCGGAACAGTGCTGGCCCCGCTGGCTGGTGTAACGCGTGATAAGTTTTTCTCTAATACGGGAGCTACCATATACCATAGTGAGACATTGAAACAAATGTTATGAAAGATAACTATAGGTTATTTACATAACAAAGGTTCTCCGAGTATTATGAGTGAGATGTCTCACCAGACTGCCCTTCTTGCTTGGTGAGTGAGAAGAGGTTTGCTTATTTGAATGGCGTGGTTTCATCCATCCTCTACTTATAGATAGGGATTGGCATTGTTTGGATTTTAACTATTCTGATTCCGATTCTCAATTTCGATTCCTGTTGTAAACGATTCTCGATTCTTTGCGTTGTGCAGATAAACAGGTCAGATTTCACAGGATAATTTTTTCATTTGAAAAAGCCTTTACACAGGCCATTTTTATTAATTCACTTAGTTGATACAGTTTAATTAGGTTGCTGTACTTAACTAGGGTATTCAATTACCCTAGTTAAGCAGTAAATGCGTCCCCGTACTGCATGTAGAGGATGTAATATCACCAAGTTTATAATTTTACCTGTTGTTAGAGCAACTATCTTTACCAGGGAACAACTATTTATTCCTGGTGTTTGATTCCCGGAGTTTTACTGGGCTTTTTACTGGTTAATAGCTCCTATCTCCCTTCCACTCCGCAGTCCAAACTGAAACGGTAGCCACACACACACACACACACACACACACACACACACACACACACACACACACACACACACACACACACACACACACACACACACACACACACACACACACACACACACAACACACACACACACACACACACACACAGCGGTCGCTAGAGTTGCGCTCTGAACGCACCTTATACAAACCCCGCGTAAACAAACAGAGCAAGCCGCAGAAACAAACTAGTGTGGGCATTTAGGAATCGAAATAAATAATCGAAATGCAAACATCTTTGTAACGGTTCCGGAACAGGATGTTAGGAACAGGTTCCTATGTGGAACCGGTTCTCAGTGCCCAACCCTACTTATTGTAGGTGGGACTACCTGCCGCGGCTGAATATATTTCACCAGCCAATCAGGATTGGCGTAATGAGATTAGGCTTCTGCGATATGACGCGGAGGCATATATCCCATAGTGAGACATCTCACTCATATTACTCAGAGAACCAGGGTTATGTAAATAACCTCTAGTTTCTCTCTGCACACCTTTTCATGCACTGTGCACGTCTCCGTCTATAATTTAAGCCTTCCCGAAAAATTTAACTATTTTTTTCACGACAGAATCAAGTTTCACAGCAGGCTTGTGTTGGTTCTCTGCATCCATCACTACATGAATAATTTCTTGTGTGCTGATTTATTCCCACATTCATGAATTTTTTTTTAATGCGGATCAAGTACTGTAGGAGCCACAATTTATTTCTAACGTTATTAATACTTTTTTGTATTTTTTTTGTACTTGTGTTTACGTGAGCCTGGTGTAGGCGGGGCAGGTAGGTTATTTAGGTTGCCATGGTGTTGGTACAGGTTTTGGTGATTTGGAGAAGAAGCAAACCGTTGTCGAGTATTTGGCTGAGTCGCCTGTGTTCACTTTTTGGTTGAACTTTTCTGTGTATATTATAAACCCTGGGATTATTAATAGAATAAAGAAGCAAATATATCAAAGACAAAGGTGGATATTTTCATCTCAATATATAACCGAGTACACGTCAAAACAATCCCTGAACGCAAACAGTAGTAGACAGAGTTAGAGGACTTTGACGCTACAAGTACAGTTGCAATGAAGTGCAGGGGAACCCGAATAGATCTCGCTGACAGAATCCAAGAGTGTATTTTTCATTGTTTCCACTCCATGCTCCATCTCAACCTCTGCTTAGAAGACGCTTAAGTGCTCATATTGAAATAGGTTTTTAACGTAGAGTCATTAAGTTAAATGGATGTAAGAAACAAAGCATTTAAAGTGTCAAAAGCTTATCGAAGCTTCATCTCAACAGACAGACAATGTGCACTTGACAGTCAGCTTAAAATATGTAAAAGTCTGACTGTTTTTGTTGTTTTGGAGCTTTCTGCAACCCTCCTAAAACTATATGAGGAAACTTAATGGCAGTGGTTCTGCCATTCAGATCATATACAGTTCTGAGGAAAGTTTGCAGTTCCAGGGAAAAATTTGGTCATTGGTAAGTACCATAACTTAAATCAATGTAGTTCGTCTGGCAAGGGAAATTTAATTCTCAAAGATAAGTTAACCTACCATTTAAAGATTTTGTACTGTGTCCCTGGAGGTGTTCCTGGCCCAGGATCCCACAAAAGTGAGTGGTCAAAGTTGATAGAATTGACAGAAATGTTGACTGGAGCAGGTAGCAAAGCAAGTGCTGAGTAAACAGAAAATTAGATTTGCTGTGAACAGGTCAACAATGATTGCAAGAACACCTTAAGAGACATACAGAACTATTAGAAACCAAAAAAATTAAGTTTAATTTAGTCTTTAAGAAAACTTACCAAACTCAAGCTGTACAGTAAGAAAAAGAGTAAGCAGCAGACACTCAATTCTTCTAGAAGTCTTTGAGCAGTGGCTTGGGTTTCCAGAGCACATATCCAGAAGCTGGAATTACAACAATTATGTTCATACACAGTAACTTTATCATTATAAAATCTATATTTCTTACTCAACAGAAACAAAATTTTAGAAATATTCATCATTTTTTCAGAAAATATTAGTTTTTAACTCCTGTGAGGAAACACAATAAATACTAAAATAAAGTAAGATACAATTAAAAGGTACTGTAGCTATAAGATCTAAAGACATGGATATTAATGATGGATGAGGGTTAGTAATTTCTTTACTTCCTGTTAAACTATATTAACAACTTCTAATCTAACTGTTTTAAATAGGGAATGTAATGATTAATCGTAAGGCAGTTAAAAATCGATTCATAGGTATCACGGTTGATATCGATTTTCTGAAAATTGAATCGCAGTACTTTTTTTAACCAGCAGAGGGCGCTATCCACAAGTGTAGGCGGCGGGAGGAGTCTGCTAATACTTTCTTTCTGGCCGCCTTCTACTCTTAAATATGTTAATAAATCATTCATTACCCCTTTAGCACCGAAAGAATATCTGTAATATTACTTGAATATCTGTAAAAGTCACGTTTTTCTATTAGCTCTGTCTGCTAGCATAGCTTCTCTTCTTCACTGCAAGATACAGTATCTGCATGCCAACCGACCACTGGGTTACCAGCGCCCTCTGCTGGTCCAAACAAATATGACGTTAATCATTGCAATCATGGTTTTTTTTTTTTTTTTTTAAAGTCCAATTGTTAAGGCACAAAATACATTTTCAGTTGCACTTTTAAAAAGAAAAATAACTATTATGCAGTTTTGCATTGTTTATTATAGAACCAGAATTTAAATTAATAGGCTTCATTTTCATTTGTATTATTCCTTTATTTATTTCATTCAAGATTTATTTTTAGTTAAATTGCATTGTTTTGAATAGTTTATCAAGGAATTCTTTTGACAATGAAAAATAAAAGGAAAATAGTACCGTATTTTCTAGTTTTTTTCCCAAAAAAAATAATTGTCTACAGTCCCATTTTGTAAAATAAATCATGACAGAATCGTATCGTGAACC
Source organism: Gouania willdenowi (assembly GCF_900634775.1). Classification (NCBI taxonomy): domain Eukaryota; kingdom Metazoa; phylum Chordata; class Actinopteri; order Blenniiformes; family Gobiesocidae; genus Gouania; species Gouania willdenowi. The sequence continues at coordinate 27,372,381 of NC_041064.1, read as the reverse complement.
CAGTATCGTGAATCGAATCGTATCGGGAGTTGAGTGAATCATTACATCCCTAGTTTTAAATGTGCTTTTCTGTGTACTTTGCCCAGATCTCTTGCAACACACAGAAGTGACGAGCTGAGGAGGTGGCAGGTTGTGGCTCTGGGATGATAGCTTTAATGTCATAAAAGTAATACCAGACCTTTTCCCTGTCAAATCTGATAAATTAATTAGCAATGATGTAGCTTTAGCATTAATCTAGCAATAGCATCAATATAGCAATAACCTAGCATTAATCTCGTTAACCTATTATTAGCATTGGGCTAACATTAGCAATAACCTGGCATTAACATTAGCCAAGCTATAAAAGTGCTCAGGGTTCAAATTCACAATCAAACACATGATGATATAATAATATAATAAAAGCAATTACAATAGGGTCCTTCTGGCCTTCAGACCCTAATAATATATTTTGTTAATGGAAGAAGCAATTTCTGTAGTTTTCATTTTTCATTTTGTGTATATAATTGATGTTTTAAGCACTTGTGAAAAGGGTTAGATTGAATCAATCATGTGGGTGTGTTTTAGTGTTGTAGTAGTCGAGACCGGTCTTGGGACCAAATTTTAAAGGTTTCGGTCACTTGGTCTTGTCTCTGACTCGGGCTGTCCGGACTCGGGATTTTCCCTCAAGACCAGCACTAATTCCTGCTATTTTTGAACTTTTTTATAATGTGATAATAACAAGGAGAAGAATGGGATAAAACAATCCTTTATTCAGTCTTTAATCCACCCCGTATAATGACCGCAACCTTTCTTAATGTGACTGACATGTGTGACACACTCAGACACACAAGCAGGAGAGAGAGGCGGGAGCTAAACATGTTCGCTAACTTGTTGGTTGTGAAATTTGGTTTCACGAACCACAAGGAATACATTTGTAAAAGCACAGCAAAGAGGAAACACTCTGCGGTGTGTAGGTGACCAGCCATGTTATTTCTTGGCAGAAATGCTTTTAAACACTTGCTGTACATTCAGCTGACATAAAAATCTTGTTTTCAAATATGTAGAATAATTGTGAATTTATCAGTAGCAGTAGTAGTTTTAATATTTTACTTAATTTTTTGCAGGCACCTTTTTTGGCCATCAAATGTATTTAAAAGAAACTAAAACTAAAAACCGAATGTTATTCAACTGTCAAACCTTGTCATAATTTTATTGATTTATATATATTTTTTAATTAAAAAAAAAAAAAAAAAATGTTTATGGCTTCCGAAGGTCGCAACATACCACAGGTTACATCTGTCACTGTGGAGTGAATAACACGTACATCTCACTAAACATGATTATGAGATGTGATTTGATTGATCTACTTGAATGTGGTAAAAGTTAAGTAAGTGAAATTACATAATCAGAAGTCCTTTCTTCATCCCAGGGGAAAATCAAATGCGTTACAGCCGCTCAAGAAATATTACTAATAAATAATAAATGTTAAACAAGAAGAAAGAAATTATACACGTTAAAAAAGTACACATTATTCATTATTCACTCCACAGTGACAGTAAACAGTCTTTTATGTTATTATTTTCTATACAATACCTGTGACCCAGATGTAACCTGTGGTATGTTGCGACCTTCGGAAGCATAGACATTATATATGTATATGTTCGGAAGTAGGTCGCCAGTTAATCTGAACCGAAACAAAGTCATTGTTCTGGAAGGCACCGCGCTGAAGTTTGGCTCCACAGATTGTTTGAAAAATATTCTTAGAGTGATTTGTGAACAAAAACAATGATGGAGATGTGTAAATTCAAGTAAACGCGGTCACAAGATGTAAAGATTAGAACAGTATATTGCAAGCTGATCAACGGCCGAGCGGTTAATGCAGCAAACGTAAAGATTTGATTTTTTTCTTATTGACGAAGGATCGATCCCCAGTGGAAGCAATTTAACTGTTTGTTTATTTATTTGTATGACACAGATCATATACGTGTTCGTTGTTTTATTGTTTCATCATATTATACAGACTGTAGATTTTGTAAAAACACATAGGGATGAAGAAATGCGAGACACGTAACTTCCTGTTTACAACAGCCGTGGTGAGTTCACTTTGCACCGAGAAGTCCGGTTTTCTACATGTAACGCGTCCGCACACAGAGCTGCAAACACAATTACATATTAACACCTTAAACAGTTGTACAACGTAAATAACAGCTACCCGGCATCAACGCGGGCAGCTATGCACCCTGGTCCTTTTTGAACACATCTGCCATTGCTTTGGCAACAAGCCACGCTACCGGAAGTCGGTCACCAGTTAAAATGGTCGCCACTTAAACTATAACACCGGTTAGTTTCCTTAAACATCATGCGCCTGCCCGTATTTGCAGCTTTACGTCCGCATTTGAGCCGTTTTTACGTTTTATGGGTCGTTTTTTATTGCTATTTACCTACCTGCGTCTGTCCGTCAGCTCTGTTATGGGTATGGATTTGATCGAAAACGCTCTAAATAGGTTTGTTCACCAATGCGCAACCAAATGGTATAATAGTGACAGGGATCACACATGTTTTACAAATAAATGAAGTTGTTTTCGTAATGACACAAAGGAATTTGATGCCAACTGGTCCGATAAATATTAATGGCCGCCTGGCTTGTGGCTACTTCATGGTATCACTGCACTGCGCAAATTAAGTAACTTAGTTAAAAGGAATGTTAATAGCAACAGTGGATAGACAAAGTGGTTAGTAGTATCGTACAACTTAAACTTACCCCCACAAAAAGCTAGTTCATGAAAGCCCAGAAGTACAAATAGTTTATCTCAGGATGAACGCAAGGATCACTTCCGTGTGGGTAACACACAGGCTGCGTCCGAATAGTCCCTCCTAGAGCCGTATCGAGAGAGTTGCAACAACTCCTTTTACTTCAATGGTTTCGTGTGTTTTTTTTTGTTTTTTTTTTTACAGCAATGGCGGCTCATGAGCCTAACATTTTGTCCCGGAAGTGAGCGGTTGACTTTTTTTTTTTCTTAAACTTTATTCAAATACATAAAACAGTACAATACAAATAGTGCAATAACAACCACCAAGGAGAAACATAGAGGCACAGCTTCAGAGTAAAACATTATACAAAAATATTGAAGAGAACACATCAAATCAAAAGTCTTGATGGCTTTCATATTAATGGGGTGTTTGATGATTTTCACATATTGTTTGACTTCATTTTCAAGAATGGAAAGCAGTGATTTCTGTTTTGTGTATCGACACTAGTGAATGTGCTATTTAGCCAAAAGCATAATAAGGTTAATTACTGTATATAGAATTGTTCCTTTCTCATAGATGGACATTCACTATGGCCAAACAATACATGTTCAAAGCATAAGGAAAAGTGAGGTTCAATATAAGTAGAGATCAGATTACAGAGTGATTGGCATTCCGGCTCTTTTTAGAGAACCGGCTCTTTTGGATCGGCTCGGTGGCTCTTCAGATTTTTTGGTGCTTCAATTAATTTATTTTTATGAAGATGTGATTTAAAATGTGAAAGTTCCAGGCCAAAATGCGCCAGATTACATGCAAATGTGTTCAATATTTTTGCTTAATGGTTCTGCGATGCCCTTTGGAGGGTGGGTCCAGACCCCCGCATACCTTGGACGCAAAAACTCACATATGTCCGCCAGCAGGGGCCGCTGTAACCAAGGTCAACGCGTTTTGGCCTATAACTCCCACACCATTTTTTGCAGATTCAAAAAAGTTAGCAACACACAGCCTTAACCACAAGGTTAAATTTTATTAATGCCATTTCATCCAACAATGTGAAATTAGAGAAAATACTTTTAAAATAAAAATGAAATTAATAAATATAATGAAATTAATAAATATAATGAAATTAATAAAAAAAAAAAATAAAATACTTTTAAACTTGATTGATTTTGTTGTAGTGAATTAAATTATTGAATTAAATATAACTTTAGGACATCTGATTGTACAGTGATGAGTGTCAGCGGAGAAATTAATTTTCTTTAGATCGCTCCTGCTGACTTTGGCTATCCATTTCTTTCTCCTCTCTGGTTCGGTTGGGAAGCCATACATTTTCCATCCTTTTTCGGAGCGATTAGAGCGTCCCCATGCAGCACAGCAACATGCAAGGACACCAGGAAAGGCACATATAATACAGAATTTCATTCGTTTGTTGAAAATCCGGTCTGTTTCACTGGATGCAAACATCGCAGTCTCAGTAATGAAGCAGGATGCTCTGCAGGATCACATACACTATACTCTGTTAACTTAATCTGCTTGTATGAAGGATTTCTTCCGGACTTCTTACCATAACAGGGTAAATGCTGAAATTTGTCAGCACATCTTCAGGGCCATCAAGCAGTAGCAGCATATAGGCTAAATGCTACCACTATCACTCCAAGTGCATAACCAGTTGATCCTGCTCTTTGCCAGAACCCTTATCAGATGCTGAACTAACTGTTAAAGGCACACATGCATATTTAGTTCTGTTTGTCACTCAGATTTGTTTATTCTAGTTTAAAGTTATGTTTATTTTATATTTGGAAGATTATTATAATTTTTTTAACATACAGCCAAACTTACTTACAGTACATTTGTTAATACTAATAAGGGGTTTCAAGTTAAATGCATGATATTATAAAGTCATTTTGTGCTGATAAAATTTTAGGGAGACAGCAAGACAGCATAAATCTCACTCTGATCTGACATCAAAACTTTAGAGCCTGGTTACCATAGCATAAATAAAAAAATGTTTGGAGTGTCCATATACTGTTGTAATGATAAAAGCATACAGTCCAGTCTACACAGCTTCAACCTTTGTGGAAACAGTTTGAGGAAGGCCCTTTGTTTTTCTAACATGACTGTGCACGAGTACACATAGCCAGGACAATAAAGACATTATTCAGTGAGTTTGGAGTGGCACACAGAGACCTGACCTCAACTCCATCAAGAACTTTTGGGATGGACTGGAATGAAAATTTATTTTTCAATATTAATGCCTGACCCTTATATATGCTCTACAAAATAAATTGTCACAAATTCCAACAGAAACAGAAACGCTCCCAACTTTTTATTCAAAGAGTGGAAGCTCTTAGAGTTGCAAAAAGGACAAACTCCAAATTTCATTATATGGATTTTAAAACACTATCATCACACTTCTTGTTGGTGAATGTTAATCACTTCATCTTTCACTGTTTTTGCGACAAGACATCATACTCAAGCCTTTGTTCAAAACTTTTTTAATTTAAACTACACTATATTACACTGGGGAATAATGCATCACATAGTTCAATGCAAATTAGACAGTTCAACAGTTTGAAAGGTCAATTTAAAACAATACATAGATTTAGAGTCATGCAGGCCTCTAAACCAGTGGTTTACCATTGATTGTGTTTAGGACCCACAATTACCCTTTGATACTGAGCGACAAAAATGTTTCTTTAAAAAATATAGTACAGAAGCAGTGGTGAAATTTGTTGAATTTGCAGCTCGCAGTTGAAATAACATTATTTCATGAATTATCTTTTATCCAGAAATGACAGGGGAAAAAATAGAAGTGCAATCAGAGAAATTACTGTGTTTATCATTTAATTTTCAACCTTAACCAATCATAAAAATAACCAACCTATCATAAATAACATTAAATGATGTTATGATAAATAAATCAATATCAGTAGCCACACAATTACAATAAAGTCAACCTGAAATACTTATTTTCATAAGTAAATGTGCTCAAAATCCATTGTGTACGTTATCAGTCGAGACGGAATAGTAAGCAATTACTTTATTCAAGTGTTGAAAATGTGACAGGATGGCATTTAAAAAAAAGTCTTTTAAAATAAAAGTACAGAAAACTTTGTTGCACACTGAAAACCCACCTTTGGATCCCAACACACCAGTTGAGAAAACTTGCTTTAAACCACAGTGATTTGCTTTATCTTCTTGTGCTACTTGAAAAGAACAGCATTGGTCCTAATTAGTGATTTTGGTTTCATGACTGACTCTGCTTCAGCACCTCCCAAACTAGGAAAACTTGCTTGTCACAACTGCAAGATTTCTACTGGCAGATATGCTAAAGTGCATTAAAAGAAATTAAGCCATGATGAATAAAAATAACTGAAACAGAGACCATGAGGTGACCAGCGGTTGGGGACTGTCCAAGAAGTTTGGTATAATGCCTAGAGTTACTAGTTCAGTAATCAATGCTACTGCATAAATTATCTCAACAGCAACAACGAACCAAAGCACAATAGCAAATTGTCACAGAAAACACAACGTGGGTGCACAATATGGTCTTAGTGTCTTTTTGAAGTGAGTAAGCAGAGTTTTTCAAACATTATGTTGATTTGCAAATTAGTTCACTTCTTTTGGTGCATTGAAAGAGGTTAAATGCAAACCCCGCTACATAGTCAAAGCCTAATAATATATAACAATCTGCATGAAATGTTAAATGAAGAAATAAGTCTCACATTTGGAAAGTTTGCTGCTTACAATTAAAAGGTTTTTTCTCAAAAAATAAATAAAAAAATTACAGCAGGTGGGAAATTCTGGGCACATAAATTCTGAGCATATTAAAAAAAAAAGTAAAATAGTATTGTGTTTTCATCGTAAATGCTTTTCAAACAGTACAAAAATGATGAAAATGTATTAAATGGCAGAAAAAATAGAAACAATGAATGAACATGTCTGTAAAGGTTCTCATTTTTCAAGGTTATGTTGATTCCAGTGGCTCAGTTGAGACATCTTGAAGACGTTTAACCTCTTCTTCAGTGTGGAGGCTACTTCAATTCTGAAACATTGGAAGTTTAGCCTTTATTAATGCATTGTGTGACTCATTACTATACTGCAATGTCCCTTGCATCAGATGACTCAGCTAGATTTATGTTAAGGCATCTAAGGAGTTAAAAATTCATGACATAGAAAGGTTGTCTCTCAACCCCCTCTTCTGTTTAAAGCTGTAGTATGTAGAATTTTGAGACTGGAATGGAAACAAGCACGCTCCCCTCTCCCCTCTGTGTTTCAAATCCACTGGCATACTTGTGAACGCGCACGACTGTGGAGCTATTTGCATTGACTTTCTCACTAAATCTGGCAAATGTCCAACTCCTCTTAGCAATTTTAAAGTGACTATTGACAAATCTAGCAACTGTTTCTTGTGTTGTTGAAGAGTTTTCTGATGTTTTATAGACTAAAAGCTCGTATAACTCCCAGCAGCAGGTCAGAGCAGAACGGAGACCCACACCACTCCACCTCAAGACTCTCTCCACCTTGGATATGCTTGTCAAAGGTTTACACGCAGTGTATTCTCTCTTTTATCACTCTCCCCCTGGCACAAGTGCATGGCGCGGACTTTGCGCAGTGTTGGACATCCGCGTGGACCTCTGAGGAGTCCGTTCCGCCTGAGTATATTTGAGACTTTAGACTGTCGCTTCTCCCTTCTTCTTCTTCTTCCTTTTTTTGGCTTACTCTGCATAACCCCATCATTGCACTTTCACTACCAATAAGACAAGAAAGCGCATCGACTTTTGTTGAGCAGCCAATTCATAGTAACGCCCAAAACAGCTCATTGTGCACTTTGTTAAAAGATCTGATAGCCTGTAAAAGAGCATCACACTCCTTGTTTTCTTAAGCTTGAATACAGAGCCAAGAAAAGGTACAGAGGTCCACTGTCATCTCAGAACACTTTGAATTACAATATCCTGAAAGGTTACTACGGATTTTTGAACAAATGACGCCAAAAAATAAACATATACTTCAGCTTTAATGACAGCTGTTTCTGTTTAACAAAGATGGTTTAAGATTGAATAATTGGAATAACTGATTTCATGTTAAACTAAGGAACTTTTTCCAATTATTTTGATACAAAAATCTAAAATCAATTTTCATGTTAAAAATGTTTATAGATTACAGCACCAAAAATACACAAAAAAACATTAATGGGATAATATGTTGTTACTCCTTGTTTTTCTGAACTTAAACCATTGAAGAAACTTATTTATTCTTTGCTGCTATGGACAGGTGCCCTGTTCAGGTTAGACCCTCTGCTAGTGCTCATTATGATGAATTCATGTTGGGTGTGGGATACATATGTATGTGTATATACGTATATATGCATATGTGTGTATCCATAAAATGAAGAGTCCGTCCTTAAGACTGCTCTACTGTAAAGTGTCTTGAGATACCATTGGTTATGATTTGGCGCTATACAAATAAAAGATTGATTGATTGATTGATTGAGATTGATTATACAGTGGAGACACCAGTAGACTCTTCTATACCTGAACGTCATTGGGTCAGAAGATAAATTAAAGATTTTTTTCTTTGTTACAAATGAATAGTCTGGCTTTTTTTGTCCCAGGAAACAGCCACAGACTTGACACTGTGATGACCCACCCGACTGTACCTCTGATTGGCTCTGACTGTTTTTCAAGTGACCAATCAGACAGGAGGTGATGTCTATGCAATGCCCGGCCCAAAGTGCCAAAACTAAACATCACCGCGCAGAGAGATCCCAGCGAGCTCACAGACCGAGACGGCGTGTGTGCAGAAAGGCACCCCGCGCACGCAGAAAGTGATCTAACTGTGCGCGATGACAGTTTTATGCGCTTGGGTTTTTGGCACTAAATTGACGCCATACATGTGTCCCTACAGAAAAACAGAAGTGGATTTTGACTTTATGGAAAAAATGGCTTTGAGGTTGAAAAACTCTACTTTTAAGACAATGAAGACTGTTTGAGTTGACCTTGATTACATTGATATAATAGAGGCATATCACACATTGCCTTATCTCTAACCAAAAATGCTTAGCTGATGAAAAGAGCTGTAATATCAACAGTGCTCATAAGAGATCTATGGAAATGCATATACAGTAGCTACTAGTTCTGAAACTGACAGATATTATTGCTGTTATGTTATGTCCATTTTAACCCCATTGACACTGAAAGTCTGTCCTAATGCCTATTTATCACATCTCTGGCAGTGAATGTTGCTCAACTACTGACAGAGGACACCAAAAAGAGCAGTGACCACAAAAACATAAACTCTTAATAGAACAGACCTGACAGGCTCTGGCATCGGGACCCGTCATCAACCCTGATTAACAACTCCCACCCAAATAAGTAAAATGTTAACATTTTTTTTTTTTTTTTTTTTTTTTCAATGTTTTTTTTAATTTCATAGCCAATTTGAACACAAGATAGTGCAGAATCTCAAGATATGACAACACAAGTCCCCTGACTATGGAGAGAAAAAACTAATAATAAAATAAAATAAATGACATCTAGCGACTAATCTTATTTCCCAAGTAATTTCATTAAAAAATTGCTGAAATTTCACATGTTCCATTCATACATGAAAATGAGACACACAGTGAGGCTGCAAGCTGACTGCCTCACCTTGAAACAAACCCTCTTTAACAAAATGTGCTAAATTAGAAATTAGAGCAAGTTGTTGGATCTCTAGCCACTCTCTAGCCACACTTTTATTATGTGTTGCATAATTGTGATATGAATGTGTATATTCTGTTTCGTCTCAGATCGATCATGAAAGACAGTGGAAAGAAAGGCACAAAATGTGGCATGCAGTATCCTAGTCTCATTTAAAGGAGCATAGAGCAGGATTTGTGAAAAATTAAACATTCATTTTAAGTCTCTTAATGCTTAATGATATATGCTATATATGGGTGATGAAACTTCAGCCCAATCCATTTTTGGTTGTTTAAATCAATGTTTATTCTTTGTATTGTATTGTATATGTTTGAAGACAGCCAAGAACAAATAAATATCAATGAAATTCCAATCACGCGTTCTAAATTAAAAATAATGAGCACACACACATCTCCCTATTGCCTTGAATAGACTGTGATGCATTTTGTACTGCAATTTTGGGCCAAACATGTCACATGCGTCTATTTTGCGTTCTCGACTTCTTGGAGAGGCGTCCACTAAAATAAAGAAGATGAAGAAGAAGACTGTTTGGAGACTGAAAGAAGACAAGCGCTGTGGACCAAACAACTGTTTGGTTCCCCGGGGTATGCGTGGAGGTCTTGCAGTAAACAATCACATGAACAGTAGACAGTAAATAAATAACGATATCACAGCATTAGCTGTGCTGCTGTGAAGAGCTCCTGTGCTGGCTTTGCTGATGACGGCAGTTACCCCAATGGCTGTTGTGCCATTATAGAGTCTTATTTCTTGATCCTACCCTATGCTCCTTTAAGGGACACTAGTGAGACCAAAGATTCTCCGACTAAAAGTATAGCATCAGAGTAAGTAATAGCTACCTTAGTCTGTAGTAAGTTAAGTGCAGCCGTACATTTACTTTTTCTTAATGGACATATTTGTCCTGAAGGTTTTCAATTATGAATAAAGGTAATACCATAAAAAACACATTTATGATGGACCATGAAAAAACCAGGAACATGTCGGCCAGGGAGCATTTTGAGTTATTTAAATTATATTTGAAGAAGTTATGGCCGTTTGAATGTTGTCACTCTTTAAAGTATAGAAGGGAGAAAACACTGCTAAAATTTTCTGAAGTTTTCGTAATCCCTGCAGCAGCCAGCTGTACATTTGCATTATATTAACCCAACTCCTCAGCAGCTGTTTTAACTGTTTTAATGCAATTTATCCCCAGTGAATATCTTTACGTTCATATATATATATATATATATATATGTGTGCGTGTGTGAATTGTAGCGCAGTGTGAGCATTCACAATCAGTTTCAGTTTTGGCAGTCGTATATTCCGCCTCGTATTACCTTTATCGGATGGGCAGCTCAGCGGTATGACAAATAAATGGACTATCATCTAAAACAGACTATATGTGGTCAGAAGATAGGAGGAGGACAAGAAGGTAACATAGCAGCTCCCGTAAGTGTTTAAAACAGCTCGCTGTTAATGATTTACTCAGCTGTTGTTGCACGCATACTTTATAAAGCAGTGTTTGTGGGACTCATAACAATAACTTAAGTATCCATGTGTTTTACTTCAACTGCAGTTTATTGGCCGAAGTTGGAATTCCACTCCCCCAAACAAAAAACAAGCCATTTTCGAAGACAAAGTTTACTGTTGTAATAGTGCTTTTTTATAACTTTAACTAGCATATTTAACAAAAAAGAATAATCATAATTTTCTCAAAAAATGAAAGTTTTTGTGCTTCTCTGTTTCTCTAATGCGGACATGTTCCTGGTTTTCCCCTGGCGCAGTTTGTTAGTGGCCTGTAAAAAAAACCAACTGGAAAATAGACTGAATAAAAAAAGTACAACTATAAAATCTATATCTATAAAAAGTATAACAAAAACACCTAACTTTTTAATGATCATTTATAAGGTAATTACAGATATGATTTGAAAAATATGTATACTTCTTTTTACAGGCGTAAATCGACAGCATAGTTTCAAAGAAATAAAAGCAATTTTTTTTTTTTTTCTGCAAATGCCTCTGACTTTTTTGGGTCCCGATCCATGAGTTGAGAACTTCTGCTTTAAACTGTTGGTTTTTACAAAAAAAAAAAATGAAATTGGCTATGGCTTGGTTTCAAGAACGAGGCTGGTTTGTGTTAATCATGATGTTGGGCAGCGCATTGCGTCTTTTCCTCCAGGCGCCCAAGTCTCGTGCATACCTCTTAATCTGATGAAACCACTGCTGTGTGCAAGATTTATCAGGTGCTCGAAAAACAAACGACTCCTTTCGGATGTCGAGGATCTCAAATGTCTCATCAGAATCTGGATCTGTAGACACCACACAGTTTCCCAGATGTATGGGCTCACGCAACACTGTGAACTTACCACTGCTTTTGTCCTTAATGAGCACAAGCACTCCATCTCTAATACTTTCCACTTCGCCCAGATCACTAAGTGCTCCGGGGTCAGAGCCCTGTCCCGATGCTTCACCACACCGCTGTGTCCTTACCATCAGTAGACTCTGAACATTTTGAAACTTAAGAGCCTTGCTGCCCTTCTTTGCCCACTGACCGTCTGTAGGCTGGGACAACTGTAGCGGCCCCTCCATGACAAATCGTGTGTTTTCCCTCGACCAGCCCACCATCTTTATTGACACCTCTCGCATCTCAATGTTGATGACCTCCCGGTTCTTACGGCTGTCGCGACGAAACGAGCGCAGACACCAGGTAACTCCGTTGCCGTCCTGCTTGGTCTTCATGTTAATGTGCTCGAGATGCGATTCCACTCGACTCTTTGCCTCACGAAGACGAGCATAGTCCGGGTGACATTCTGGAGTCAACTTGATGATGCGGCTTAACAGCAGTGGGTATTTGGTCACTCGCTGTAGCGGCGCCATGAGAAAGGAGCGCAGGTTCATACGTCTTAGTGCAGTGTTGTCATTTTGAGAAACATCCAAGAAAATTCTGGAAAGAGAAACAGGAAAATATAAAGACTGAATCAATCGATCCTTAAGAACTCACACAGTAAAATTTACTAAAATACACCACTTCAATATTATCATTTCTTAATAAAGCTAGTGAGGCGTTTAGGGCACGTCCCTGCAGAAGGAAACCCCGAGGAAGACCCAGGACACGCTGGAGAGACTATGGCTTTTTACATGTAGTCCTAAATCAGATACGTATCCGATCTTTTGCCACACAACTGCAGTGTGAACGGTCAAGGCGTGGACCAGAGAGGGACAGGCTTGGGACAGGCTTTATGCATCCACTGTTGATACAATCCTTTTCCTGCTCAAGAACATGGATTATCCTTATATTTGATACCTTTGAAAACCTTATTTGACTTCCTCGTCCTCCTCTGCACCTGCTCATTCATTCTCCGGCTCCACTGCACAAAAACTGGGACAAACGCAACAATGCGCATGCGGGTCAGTTCAGAGCCGCAAACCATTCACACTGGAATCTGATACAGGTCGTATTTTAAATGGTAATGTGAATGGACAAACAAAAAATCGGATCTGAGAAAAAAATCAGAATTGAGCATTAAGGCTTGCAGTATGTCTCACGGCTGGCCTGGGAACACCTCGGGATACCCCCCGGAAGAGCTGGATGAAGTTGCTGGGAAGAGGGAAGTGAGAACCTCCCTGCTAAGGATGCTGTCCCCGTGACCCAGCAATGAATAAGCAGAAGGAAAAAAATTAAATAAAATATGTGCACGCTAACTGCCTTCCATCTTAAGACACCTGGCAGGCCTTACATGACAGATCTTACATTATAAAAGCTTATATTATGAAAAATGACGGACTAAATTCCAATAGATGTTTATAAAAAAAATCAAGGAGAAACTATTAATGCCACTTTCAGACATGTTTAAAGAAACCGGGTAAACCTGCTAACAAGTGCGAGAATATGAGACCTATCAGTCTTCTCAATTAACTTCAATTCAGTTTTATTTATATAGCGCAAATTACAACAATAGTCATCTCAAAGCGCTACCAAAATATAAAATTGTTAAGAAAAAAGAAAAAAAAACAACAAATCCACATGAACAGCTATCATGGGGAGAAAAAACTTCCTTTAAACGGGAAGAAATCTCCAGCAGAACTAGGCTCAGAGGTGGCACCCATCTGCTTCCATTGGTTGGGATTAGTGAACAGAAAGAGGAGATTAGAACAGGATAGAGAGACAGAACATCAGAGTGTCCCAGGATACTTGAGCCACAGATCAGGAACTCCCAGCTCTAGCGTTAAGACACTTGAAACAGAAAAGAGAGTGTGCAGGGTGAGGAGAAGGCACAGACTGCAGAAAAAACATCATCCAGTTTTAAAAGGTTTGCCTACATAGAAACACCTGGTGCTAGACTATCTGTGAGTGGAATGAGTATGGTGTTGCATGGTGTGTAAGCAGTGTGGTGGGTATACAACATGGCACAACTATGTCTGTCTGGACAGCAGCCATTAGAGGACTATGTGTATAGATGGTGGATTATGTTTGAATGTAATGTTGGTCTTTTGCTATATGATCTGAGCTTTTAGTTCATATTTTTGGGTTTAGGGGTTTGTTCCTCGTGGTTAAGTTAACGTTATTATACTATATACACTTTTGCGAATAAGTAGGTTTTGAGTTTAGCCTTAAAGGCGGAGAACGTAGCAGCCTCCCATAATAAGACTGGGAGCTGGTTCCAAAGGTGAGGAGCCTGATAGCTGAATGCTCTGCCTCCTGTTCTACTTCTAGATACATTTGGAACTTACATTAGGCCAACAAACTGAGAGCGGAGTGATCTGCCCGGACGATAGGGCACTAATAGGTCTTTAAGATATACAGGAGCTTGATCATGTAGAGCTTTGCATGCTAACAGGAGGATTTTAAACTATATTTCTGATTTTACAGGAAGCAAATGAAGGGAAGCCAATACTGGAAAAATATGCTCTCTCCTGCTTGTACCTGTTAGAACTCTCGCTGCAGCATTCTGGATTAACTGGAGATTTTTAATTTATTGGGACATCTTGACAGTAAAGAGTTACAATAATCCAGTCTAGATGTAATAAATGTATGGATTTGTTTTTCAGCATCACTCTGGGCCAAGATATTCCTGATTTTAGAGATATTCCGGAGGTGGAAGAAGGCTGTCTTTGAGATTTGCTTAATATGAGAGTTAAGGGACAAGTCGGTGTCAAAGATAACGCCTACGTCTTTTACTGTGGTGCTGGGTGACAGAGTAACGCCATCCAGAGACACTATTTGCTCTGATAGTTTGTCTTTAAGACAAGCCTGGAGTTTTAATAACTGAATAGTTTCATCTGATTTCATTAACCAATAAAGCTGTGTCATCCAAATAGCAATGGAAATATATATTCAATCTCAATCAATCAATCTTTTATTTGTATAGCGCAAAATCATAACCAATGGTATCTCAAGACACGTTACAGTAGAGCAGTCTTAAGGACGGACTCTTCATTTTATGGATACACACATATGCATATATACGTATATATGTATCCCACACCCAACATGAATTCATCATGGCGGCAAGGAAAACCTTCTGTTAAGCAGCAGGAACCTTGTGTGGATCCCATTCCTATGATGAACAGCCATCCACGTTATGCTGTGTTGGGTGTGTGCAGAGGAAAGGGTGGAGACAGAGTTGTTGAGACTCTGTAACTCCACACTCAGGATCCCACGGACCTGCAAGACACAAGCCAGAAGGAGTACAGGAGCAAACACACAAGGGAAGAAGCAGACATAGAGGGAGTGTTAGAGAGAGGAATGGGACCCTCTCCGGTCCCTCTCTAACCTAAATGACCTCTCTCTTAACGCCCTCTCCAACCTCTCTCCAACCGAGCATGCCAGACCCCCCTGGCAGTCTATGCCTGTTGCATCTTAACTATGAGCTATGAGCTGGTTCCTAACTAAAAGCTTTACCAAAGAGGAATGTTTTTAGCCTAACATTAAAGATAGATAGGGTGTCTGCCCCCCGAACCGTGGTTGGTAGATGGTTCCAGAGAAGTGGGGCCTGATAACTGAAAGCTCTTCCTCCTATACTACTTCTAGAGACAAATTGAACAACGAGTAGGCCAGCATTTTGAGAGCGTAGTGTTCTGGGGGGATTGTATGGCACTACAAGCTCCTTGAGATAGACTGGTGCCTGTCCATTTAGGGCTTTATAAGTGAGAAGAAGAATCTTGAAATCTATTCTAGATTTTATGGGAAGCCAATGCAGAGAGGCTAATACAGGAGTAATGTGATCTCTTCTCCTAGTTTTAGTCAGTACACGTGCTGCAGCATTTTGAACCAGCTGAAGTGTCTTAAGCGACTTGCTCGGGCAGCTTTTCGGCGTCGCTCTGAGACTGGATAGGTCTGATTTTAGCAATGTTACGGAGATGAAAGGCAGTTTTTGAAGTTTGTTTTATGTGAGAGTTGAAGGATAAATCCTGATCAAATTGAACCCCAAGGTTTCTAACAGTTGTGCTTTGTGCCAGAGTAATGCCATCTAGGGCAGTTAGGCTAGCATAGGTTTCTCTAAGGTGTCGTGGGCCCAGTACAATGACCTCAGTCTTGTCTGAGTTAAGAAGAAGAAAATTTTGGTCCATCCAGGCCCTAATGTCCTTTAGACAGGCCTCAAGTGTAGATAGCTGATTTGTCTCACCTGGCTTCATTGATACATACAGTTGGGTATCATCAGCATAGCAGTGAAAGTTAACAGAGTATTTTCTCATAACATTACCAAGGGGGAACATATAGATGCAGAAGAGGATTGGACCTAGCACAGAGCCCTGAGGAACCCCGTAGCTTACTTTAGTGTACACAGAAGACTTATTATTCACGTGTACAAACTGGTACCTATCAGATAGGTAGGACTTAAACCAGTTTAGGGCAGTCCCTGTGATTCCAAGTAATTCCACTAATCTCTCTAGTAGAATATAGTGATCTATAGTGTCAAACGCTGCACTAAGATCTAACAAAACCAGCACTGAGAGTCGTCCTTCATCTGAAGCCCAGAGTAGATCATTAGTTACTTTAACTAAAGCAGTCTCTGTGCTGTGTTGAGCTCTAAAACCTGACTGGAAGTCCTCGAACAGGCTGTTGTTTTGAAGAAAGTCACAGAGCTGAGCCGCCACAACTTTCTCAAGAATCTTTGAAATAAAAGGAAGATTAGATATAGGCCTGTAGTTTGCTAAAGTGCTGGAATCAAGAATAGGTTTTTTGAGAAGGGGTTTGATTACAGCTACTTTAAAGGACTGTGGCACGTAGCCTATTGATAGGGATATATTTATTGTCTCCAACAAAGATGGGCAGACCAGGGGAACAACTTCTTTAAACAGCTTAGTTGGGATCGGATCTGAAAGGCAGGTCGATGGTTTGGAGGATGAAATAATAGAGTTAAGTTCCTGAAGTCCTATATGTGTGAAACAGTTTAGGTTAGGCCTATTTACATTTAATGGTACAGCAGGCCCAGGTGAAGGCAAGGAGTGGCTAATTTTATCTCAAATCTTATGAATTTTATCGTTAAAAAATGTCATAAAGTCCTCACAGCTGAGGGCTAGAGGAATCATGGGCTCAATAGAGCTCTGACTTTGTGTTAGCCTGGCTACAGTGCTGAAAAGGTACCTCGGATTATTTTTATTTTCTTCAATTAGTGAGGAGTAGTATGTAGATCGAGTATGTCGTAACGCTGTCATGTATTTGCTATGGCTTTCTTGCCAGAGTATTCGTGACTCCTCTGTTTTATTGGAGCGCCACATTCTCTCTAATTTATGGGTTGTTTGTTTGAGTGTGCGAGTTTCAGAGCTAAACCACGGAGCTTTCCTCTGAAGTTTAATAGTTTTTTCCCTCAATGGGGCAATTGAGTCCAAGGTAGATTTTAGTAGACTAGCAGAGCTATCGACAAGCAGATCCAGTTGAGAGGGGCTATAATTAATATCATAGTTATTTAGTAGACTAGCAGAGCTATCGACAAGCAGATCCAGTTGAGAGGGGCTATAATTAACATCATAGTTATTTAATGGATGGTGCACTTAGTTTAAGGCAGCTGGAATGGCCTCTTTAAATTTAGCCACAGCACTATTGGACAGATTTCTACTCGTAACCATTTTATTGCGAGATCCTCTAGGATAATGTTAAAGGATATTAAAAAGTGATCTGATAGCAGAGGATTTTCAGGGTAGACTTTTAGTTCATTAATATCAAGGCCATATGCTAAGACAAGATCAAGAGTATGATTTAAATGTTGAGTAGCTTCATTAATAGTTTGAAAAAAGCCAACTGAGTCTATTAGGGACATAAAGGCTGAGCTCAGGCTATCACTATCTTTGTCAACATGGATATTAAAATCTCCTACTATCAGTATTTTATCAGAACTGAGGACTAAGTTTGATATAAACTCAGAGAATTCTGATAGAAATTCAGAATAATGGCCTGGAGGACGGTAAATTATAGCAAATAAGACTGGCTGACAGGTTTTTGATTCGGTATGAGATAAATTTAGAACCAGGCTTTCAAAGGAAGTGTAATTGTTCTCTGATAACGTTACCTAGCAGACGCATATATAATGTATATAATATTGGTCCTAAAACTGAACCATGTGGAACTCCATGAATAACTCTGGCATGCACTGAGGAGAGATTATTAACATGAACAAAGTGGGTTCTGTCTGATAAATAGGATTTAAACCAACCTAGTGCCGTTTCTTTAATCCCAAAAACACATTCCAGTCTTAGCAGCGATAAATTATGATCCACTGTATCGAAGGCTGCACTGAGAGCTAAGATGACCAGAACTGAGACTAACCCTTTGTCTGAGGCTAAAAGGAGATCATTGGTTACTTTTACTAAGGCATTCTCTGTACTATGATGCACTCTAAAGCCAAACTGAAAGCTCTCATATAAATTATTTCAATGTAGATGATCACATACTTGACCTGCAATTATATTTTCAAGAATTTTGGGAATAAAAGTAAGGTTAGATGGATATTGGCCTATAGTTGGACAAATCACTTGGATCACGGGTAGGCTTTTTAAGGAGAGGTTTGATTACAGCTGTCTTAAAAGCCTGTGGTACATAACCTGTTACTAGAGATGTGTTGATCCAGTTCATCATATTAGTGCTAATCAGTGGAAAAACATGTTTAAACAGTGGAGTTGGGATTGGATCCAAAAGACAGGTTGTTGGTTTAGAAGCACTAACTACTGAGGTCAGCTATAAGATACACCAATAGGAGTGAAACTGTGTAAATAAAAACTGCATGTTGCAGTTATTTCTGCAATGTTTCAGGAATTATTATTAGTTTTGTTAAAATTTTATCAGTAAATAATTGATAGTCATCACTTCTGAGGTTAAGAGGAATAGAGCTGTGACTTTCGGTGAGCCTGACGACAGTGCTGAATAGAAACCAAAGATTATCCTTGTTTTCTTCTAATACAATTGAGTAATAAGAAGTTCTAGCTTTGCAAAGAGCTTTTTAATAAGCTAACAAACTCTTTCTCCAGGCTATATGAACTTCAAGCAGGTTTGATGAAAGCCACCTCCTTTCCAGTTTTCGTGATGCCTGTTTTAAAAGACGCACTTCACATAGCGTCTTCTTTTTAAGTGGAGCAACAGCATCCAGAGATGTGTGCAGTGACATCATTGCCCTGTTAACAAGATCGTCTATTTTCCCTTTTGTAAGACGTTGATAGCTGCGCAAATCTTTAAATCTAGCTACAGCTTTTTCAGACAGTGAGCTACTATAATGTACTCTTCTCTCAGAGTTTAAGCAAGCTGATATTCTGAATTAAAAGGATGAAAAAAGTGATCAGAAAGTATAGGATTATGACGATATATTGTCAGGTGATCAATATCAAAACCATATATTACAACAAGGTCCAGCGTGGCTAGCATTTGGTTAAGTTTATCTTAGATAGTGTGAACTGTAGCACCTGGAATACCATTTATTTTATTTATTTATTTTATTTATTCAGTTTATTTCCGACATGGTTACATTCACTTTTTTTTTTTTTTTTACATTTTTTGTACATGCCGAAAAAGGAGACGAGAGAAGCAGTTTGCTTATCCGGGTCCCGTCCCCTGTTTTACCATCGCAAATTTACATGGGTTTACATGTCTCTCTGGTCAAACATTCTTGAGTTGTTGAACAGTCCTTTTTTGTATATGATGGCATAAAAAATGTTCCATGTTATTGAATCACCAAAAATGAGTGAAGTTGGAGGAAAAAGAGGACTAGGAGTGTGTGTGGACCTGTTACATTGACCGGGAGCATCTGATGGTTAATGGATCACGGCCAGAGCCTCCGTCATCAGGGTAGGTTGGCATGGAAGTGGCTCTGCAGCAGCAAAAGCAGCAGGAAAAGAGCAGAGTTTGTCAATGGCGGAGGAGGCTGGAGGGTTGTATGAGGAGCCAGAGCACCTCTGTACTGCTGCTCTGAGAAGTTTTCAATGGGATTCTGAGGATTTGGATCGATGAGAATTCAGTCCAAAGCGATTTCATGGCAGTTGTTTCAGTCGGCTGAATTGGGCTTAGGTCGTCTCCATTTTCGTATGTGAGGGCTGAGAGTAAGCAGAGGAGTTCTCCGCATTTTCCGTGTTTTTCTCTCGTCCGCGCATGACAATTTCAGCCCATGACAGTTGGGGCAGCAATGAACAGAACAATCGTGAACCTGGATTTTCCCAGTGAACTGTATTGTTGTCAAATAGAGCACTATCGAAGAAAGACGACAGCGCTATTGACTGTCCGTGTACTTGGTGAGTAGCTTATCTTTTTTTTTAGCTCGTTAAAAAGGTGACGGATCCCTTCCAATAGATTGGTAATTTCCTTGTTGGCGTTTAGTAATAAATTGTCTTTCTCTGATGGTGACTTAGAAGCACTGTCTTCAATGGTTTGTAGAAGTGGCCATCTTGGTTGCCAGATTGATTCCGCAAACCTTAAGATTGTTAAAAATGATTAGCAAAGCGGATTAAAAAAAATACTTCTTGACATAATAAAAAAAGATCAGAATGGCTCTGTAAGTGGGAGACAAGGGTTACATAATGTAATACAAGTATTAAATGTCCTTATAAAAAGAAGGAAAAGGATATGGCTCTCCTATCGCTAGATGCTGAAAAGATGTTGAATGGCCCTATATTTTTAAGGTCCTTGAGAAATTTGGGAAGGGAAACAATTTCATAAAATGGACACACTGAACACAATATTTCTTTATTTGCTGATGATGTGATCTTGTTTTTGTCAGGACTCAACTCTTCAATCCCGGCAATGTTGGAAATAGTTTATCTATTTGAATCTCTCAGGTTATAAAGTGAACCATACTAAATTCTCTATTTTACTGTTAAACATGACATAATGAGCAAATCCTGCTTTACAAATAACACATTTTAATTTTAAAGTAGTAAAACAAATCGGTGATGGGAAGAGTTGAATGTTCTCAAAATGACCGTACTACCAAAGTTGTTGTATTTATTCCAAAATATAACTTTGCCTCCACCTTCTAATTAGTTTAAATGGATAAAAAAAGGCAACCAGTTTTATTTGGAACAATGCTAAACTAAAAATCTGCCTTTCCCTAGGGTAGTCAGTTTTTTATACCTGGGATGACAGATATTACATTTAAAATATGGACATCAAAGGGACTGAAAACAAATTGTAACCTTTACCCTTTACAGTCTGATGTCTTTATGTCATTTGGGGAACGACAACAAAGGTTCAATTTGGACAAAAATCACTACTTCAAGTATTTACAGGTAAGAAGTTTTGTCAATAGCAATTAAGGTGGTTTTAACAAGGTTCCCTATACACAACTGGAAAAATTGTTTGTAAAGAATGCTTTGAGGGAGAGTATTACTTCAGACTTTTACAATTTGTTGCTATATAATACATCAAAAAAATCAATAAAGAAATGAATCCAAGGCAAACAGGTCCCAGGTGACGGGTCCGACTAAGAGCGGTTCAATAGCCATATATGTATAATAAAAAACAAAGGCAGTTCACGTCGCCCGGATTGGCGCTACCGGGGCCCCACCTTGGAGCCAGGCCCGGGGTTGGGGCTCGAGTGCGAGCGCCTGGTGGCCGGGGCTTTGCCCACGGGCCCCGGCCGGGCAGAGCCCGAAAGGACGACGTGGGCCCGCCCTCCTGTAGGCCCACCACCCGCAGGAGGGATCATATGAGGCCGGTGCAGTGTGGATCGGGCAGTCGTCCAGGGCGGGGGCCTTGGCGATCTGATCCCCGGCTACAGAAGCTAGCGTTAGAGGCGTGGAATGTCACCTCTCTGGCGGGGAAGGAGCCTGAGCTTGTGTGCGAGGTGGAGAAGTTCGGACTAGATATAGTCGGTCTCACCTCGACACATAACAAGGGCTCTGGAACCAGCCTTCTCGACAGGGGTTGGACTCTCTTCTACTCTGGAGTCGCCAATGGTGAGAGGCGCCGGGCCGGGGTGGCTATACTTCTTGCCCCCCGACTTAGTGCCTGTACGTTGGAGTTTACCCCGGTAGACGAGAGGGTAGCCTCCCTCCGCCTTCGGGTGGGGGGACGGATCTTGACTGTTGTTTGTGCCTATGGGCCAAACAGCAGCTCGGAGTATCCACCCTTCTTGGATTCCTTAGAGGGAGTACTGGAGAGTGCTCCTTCTGGGGATTCCCTCATTCTGCTGGGGGACTTCAACGCTCACGTTGGCAGCGACAGTGAGACCTGGAGGGGCGTGATTGGGAGGAACGGCCCCCTTGATCGGAACCCGAGCGGTGTTTTGTTGTTGGACTTCTGTGCTCGTCACAGATTGTCCATAACAAACACCATGTTCAAGCATAAGGGTGTCCATATGTGCACTTGGCACCAGGACACCCTAGGCCGCAGTTCGATGATCGACTTCGTAGTCGTGTCATCGGACTTGCGGCCGCATGTCTTGGACACTCGGGTAAAGAGAGGGGCGGAGCTGTCAACTGATCACCACCTGGTGGTGAGTTGGCTCCGATGGCGGGGGAGGATGCCGGTTAGACCTGGCAGACCCAAACGTATAGTGAGGGTCTGCTGGGAACGCCTGGCAGAGTCTCCCGTCAGAAGGAGCTTCAACTCCCACCTCCGGGAAAACTTCAACCATGTCTCGGAGGAGGCGGGGGGCATTGAGTCCGAGTGGGCCATGTTCCGTGCCTCTGTTGCTGAGGCGGCTGATCGGTGCTGTGGTCGCAAGGTAGTCGGTGCCTGTCGTGGCGGCAATACCCGAACCCGTTGGTGGACACCGGGGGTGAGGGATGCCGTCAAGCTGAAGAAGGAGTCCTACCGGGCCTTTTTGGCCTGTGGGACTCCGGAGGCAGCAGACAGGTACCGACGGGCCAAGTGAAGTGCAGCCACGGCGGTCGCCGAGGCAAAAGCCCGGACATGGGAGGAGTTTGGTGAGGCCATGGAGAACGACTTCCGGACGGCTTCGAAGAGATTCTGGACCACTATCCGGCGTCTCAGGAGGGGGAAGCAGTGCACCGTCAACACTATGTATGGCGCGGATGGTGCGCTGCTGACTTCGACTCGAGACGTTGTGAATCGGTGGGGGGAATACTTCGAAGACCTCCTCAATCCCATCGACACGCCTTCCAATCAGGAAGCAGGGCCCAGGGACCCGAGAGTGGGCTCTCCTATCTCTGGGGCTGAGGTTGCCGAGGTGGTTAAAAAGCTCCTCGGTGGCATGGCAACATCGCGTGGACATCGGGGGCAGTGCCTCTGGATTGGCAGACCGGGGTGGTGGTCCCCCTTTTTAAGAAGGGGGACCGGAGGGTGTGTTCCAATTATAGAGGGATCACACTTCTCAGCCTCCCCGGTAAGGTCTATTCAGGGGTACTGGAGAGGAGTGTCCGCCGGATAGTTGAACCTCGGATTCAGGAGGAGCAATGTGGTTTTCGTCCTGGCCATGGAACTGTGGACCAGCTCTACACCCTCAGCAGGGTCCTTGAGGGGTCATGGGAATTTGCCCAACCAGTCCACATGTGTTTTGTGGACCTGGAAAAGGCATTTGACCGTGTCCCTCGGGGATTCCTGTGGGGGGTCCTCCGGGAGTATGGGGTATCGAACCTCCTGATATGAGCTGTTCGTTCCCTGTATGACCGGAGTCAGAGTCTGGTCCGCATTGCCGGCAGTAAGTCGAAATCGTTTCCGGTGAGGGTTGGACTCCGCCAGGGCTGCCCTTTGTCACCGATTCTGTTCATAACTTTTATGGACAGAATTTCTAGGCGCAGTCAGGGCGTTGAGGGGGTCCGGTTCGGGGGCCTCAGTATTGCATCACTGCTTTTTGCAGATGATGTGGTCCTGTTGGCTCCAACATACCGTGACCTTCAACTCTCACTGGATCGGTTCGCAGCCAAGTGTGAAGCGGCCGGAATGAGAATCAGCACCTCCAAATCCGAGTCCATGGTTCTCGACCGGAAAAAGGTGGAGTGCCTTCTCCGGGTTGGAGATGAGGTTCTGCCCCAGGTGGAGGAGTTCAAGTACCTCGGGGTCTTGTTCACGAGTGAGGGAAGGATGGAGCGAGAGATCGACAGGCGGATTGGTGCGGCGTCTGCAGTGATGCGGAGTCTGCACCAGTCCGTCATTGTAAAGAGGGAGCTGAGCCAAAAAGCGAAGCTCTCTATTTACAGGTCGGTCTACGTTCCAACCCTCACCTATGGTCATGAACTTTGGGCCATGACCGAAAGAACAAGATCACGGGTACAAGCGGCCGAAATGAGTTTCCTCCGTAGGGTGGCTGGGCTCTCCCTTAGAGATAGGGTGAGAAGCTCAGTCATTCGGGAGGGGCTCAAAGTAGAGTCTCTGCTCCTCCGCATCGAGAAGAGCCAGATGAGGTGGCTCGGGCACCTAATTAGGATGCTCCCTGAACGCCTCCCTAGTGAGGCGTTCAGGGCACGTCCCTCCGGAAGGAGGCCCCGGGGAAGACCCAGGACACGCTGAAGAGACTATGTCTCTCGGCTGGCCTGGGAACGTCTCGGGGTCCCCCCGGAAGAGCTGGAGGAAGTGGCCGGGGAGAGGGAAGTCTGGGCCTCCCTACTGAGGATGCTGCCCCCGCGACCCGGAAACGGCTAAGCGGGAGAAGATGGATGGATGGATGGAAATTAATCCTTTGGAACAAAGACCTATCTGCCAAAATCAGTGAACAGGATTGGGAAAGGGCATGCAGCAAAGTCCATACAATGTCAATTATTAGTCGCCTAAGGATATTACAATTCAAATGGCTAATGGTCAGTGAAATTGAATAAGTACAATAGAAACATACCACACGTGTATAAAATGTGGCTTAAAAAGTATGTTAATGCATTGTATGTGGGAATGCAGTAAAAGGGGGGGCAGAGGGGGGCAATTAGAAGTCTGTTTTATATATATGTTCGAAAATGTATGTTAAATATTTTTAGATGATTTATATTGGAATGAAAATGGCCCTGTGTGAAAATAATAATTTTTAAGCACAGTTTGGCACTAAAACCCTAGACCAAGCTATCACCCCCTTTAAAACAGTACAAATGGTCTGACCCACATGTTGCCGCTGCGTTGTGGATGTAACAAGAAGCGGGAGATACACACAGCAGCATGTTTTTCCTCAAGAAAAAAAGACTAGGCCATAAACGCAAAAAAAGAAAGAAAGTAGCTGGAGAGAAGGTGAAATAAGCGAAATCTGCTGCTTTCTCAATTATTCAGAGGTGAGCTTTAAAACACTCGTTTTTTTAGACAATATATTATTTTGTTTGAAATAAACTATGTACAATCTTGCACATTTAAATGCTATAACAATCCTTTTGCACGTTAAATCGTAATCGGAAATTAAATATTTAAAAAAAAAATATATATATATATATATATATATATATATATTTTAAAGACAAAATTTTGATGCCACCAAGTCTTAACTAGGTAGCCAGAGTGTCCCCATGATTCTGATCATTCTATCTTTACCTTTTATTAACCTTTGTACACGTTTGCTTCGTGTGTGTGTTAATTATACACCCCTCCCCCAAAAAAAATAAAAAATGAAAAATGACCAGCCGCCCCTAAATTGTAGCAAAAATATGTCACAAACATAATATTCAATAAACCACTAAAATATAGCGAAACAGATTTATAAAATACAAGCAATGGATATGGAGTCATTAGGTTATTGCAGTTTATTTTTCAACCTAAGGGTCAGGACCCCATGTGGGGTCGTCTGGAATCAAAATGGGGTTGCCTATAATGTCTAGTAATTGTAAAAAAAAAAAAAAAAAAAAACAGGTAAAAAAGGATTAAAATTGTATTTTTTATTTTAATTAATATTATTTTACAAATACACATCTCACACAAATATCAAATAACTCTATCTTATACTTAAACTTTCTCAAATATAAATCTAATTTAAATAAAATGCTGAATAAATAATATATAGATAATGATGATGAGTAAAGTTGTTTGTTCATCTGTCCCTGACTGGTGCCGTGTTTCCGCTTTGGGGCGCACTAATGTTTACCAATAAATTCTCGTTCAAAGACATGCGCAGTAACTCCTCTTCAACACAACCAAATGGACTGTCTAGGGGCGGAAATGGTTGCTTGTTTGAGACACGAGTAGGAGCATTATTGACATTGTTATAAGTGTCAAATAAAACACAAGGTCTGTGAGAATTGTTTAAAACAATGTCAGAAGGCTAGTTATTTTTAGCAGCTATGACAGCCTTTTGATTATTAAACAGAGCATCTCTTAATATATTGTAAGAGACCTGAAGTTTATCTTTCTTCCATTTACGCTCAGCCATCCGACAGGTTTGTCTGAGTGCACGGGTAACATCATTAAGCCAAGGCTCTGCTTTAGGTTTGGAGCACTAAATCTGGAGCGACAGAATCAAGAATATTTGAGCAGGTAGAATTAAACAGTGATAATAAATGATCAGCAATGATATCAGCAGGAGACCTGACCAGAGTTGCAGAGTCACAGATACTTTCATAAGCAGTGACTAATTCACCAGCAGGAGCAGGAGTAAGCAATTGAGAAACGTGAACTGGAAGTTGAAGTTTAAGAGGTGGATCAGAGAGGGAAACCTTAAATTTCACAGGCATATGATCAGAGAAATTCAGGCCCCAAATTTTAAGGTTACAGACAGGAAGTCCACTAAATAAAACAATGTCCAGTGTATGTCCACATTCACGTGTGGAGCCTTTTACCGAGTGAGTGAGTTTAAAAAAGTCAATAAGGTCCAAGAAGTCCTTCGCCAGTAAAGCATTTGTTTGCATTAACATTAGCATTAGCCTAATGTTAGAATTCTCCTAGCAATAGCATTAACATAGTATTAGCATTAGCCTAATGTTAGCATTCTCCTAGCAATAGCATTAACATAGCATTAGCATTAACCTAGCATTAGCATCAGCTTGCATTACTATTAACCTAGCAATGGCACTTACCTAGCAAAAGCAGTACCTAGTATTAACTAAGCATTAACCTGGCAATAGCTGAATATTAGCAATGAGGTTGAAATGGGTTGAAATGAGTTGAAAAGGTTGAAATTTTTATTTATTTTTTAGTTGAAATGGGTTGAACGTTTTGATAGCTTAATTGTTAAAATTGGACAAACTGTGTAGGAGGAGTTAATGTAAGCATATGTTTTATAGTTTTAGGGTGTACTCATACTGCCAGCTCGAGCTGTTCCAAGCTCACAGCAGGAATCCCCCTCCCCGTCCCTCCTCTGGCATGGTTGAGCATACATGCTCACCATCAAGCGACTTTGGGTTTGTTGTTGACAGTACATGCTGTTAATTTTACTATTTTGATTACTTACACCAAAAAGTAATGCATTACTGGAAAAAGTAACTTTTGAGTAATTTAGAAGTAAAGAGGTCATTTGTGTCCGTACAGCTTCATATCAGTGCTGTAATAATATAATAATCCACTCCGTCTCCCTGCTCTACTTTGCATATTGCACATTGTATGGATTTGTGTTTGCTGTTCTAACAGATCTGCGATGCTTGTGTATGACTGTCAAACATTGTTGAACATTTGAGCATCTCATGAAGCTTTCTTGAGGAACTGTACAGCTAGACAGTCTTCATGTCCTCCACCGCCACTCCTCACGTCTCTACCGGGTGTTCTGCGCACACCTTTTTGCTGTGCCCTGGAGGAGACGCTCCCGCAGAAGACAGAAGCGTGGAGGTATTTTGATTAAAATCAGAGCTTACCTTCGATCCGGAAAGAAAGGCGGCTATGGAAACCCAGCTACATCTCAAGGAAGTGAGTGTTGTCTCGTCTCTGTTTTGCCTAGTGGTATCCAGGAGGGGCATCAACTGATGCCGTCGCAATTCTCGGAGCGGCTCCACACCCGGCGTCCCAGAGCTGCAAACCACCGCGGGGTCAACCAGGAAAACCTTCGCTTGCTAGCACGAGCTTCTTCACCAAAAAAACGTGGATACACTTCGCATGGCACTGCTTAATGTCAGGTCGCTGGCAAACAAAGACCTTCGTACTCAACGATTTCTTCGTTTCCCAGCATTTGGATATCATGTTTTTGACAGAGACATGGTTACGTCCTGGTGAGTCTTCAGCTTTCTCTGAACTCCTTCCCCCAGGCGGCTCATTTTTTAGCTCTCCCCGTACCTCTGGAAAGGGTGGAGGGCTAGCCTCTGTGTTTAAATCCAGTCTTAAATGCCGACAACGTCCAGCAACAACTTTCTCAAGCTTTGAACTGCAGTTGATTGAAATACAGAACACTGTGCCTATCCTGTGCGCGCTGGTTTATCGACCTGCAAAGTTTAACAAAATGTGATCATTTTTTTAATAGTGGGTGATTTTAACATACATGTTTGCTGTGACTCAAAGCCTCTGGTAAAGGACTTTTTAAGGGCCATCGATTCTTTTAATCTTACACAGTGGGTCACTGGCCCTACGCATGAAAAGGGGCATACACTTGATCTCGTGTTGTCTCATGGTTTACATGTAGGCATTGATAAGCTTTGTAGTACGCAGATATCGGACCATTTGCCAGTTTTGTTTTCACTAACACTTCCGTGCGCTCCAGCTAAACCGTGCGCCGCGGCGCGTATGCGGCGCGTCATGAGCCCGTCGACAGCAGAAAAATTCTCAAATGCTTTTACTCATCTTGTGCCCACACTGGTCTTGTCACCTTGTTCTGTTGAAGAGGCCACTAGCATGTTTAATTCTACTTGCTCCTCCATGTTAGACCTGCTTGCTCCTTTGAAAATGGTTAAATCTAAGTCTGTGTCTGAGCCATGGTTGAATGACTCTACTCGTGCACTTAGGCGTGAATGTAGACGCACAGAGAGGAGGTGGAAAAAGGACAAGCTTCACATTTCTTTGGGCATTTTGCGAGACTTTTTATCAAATTATCAGAAAGTTGTGAAGTGTGCTAAAGCTGACTACATATAGACAATAGACTTGTAAAACCTATTGACTCAAACTATGTTGTACATTCTCAAACTTTGTGTGAAAATTTTCTGAATTTTTTTGTTGACAAGATAACTTCTGTGTGTTCTGTGGCTTTTGAGCATTATGAACCTGTGTCCCTTAGCGACCTGTCCGTTGTGCATAAATTAAGAGCTTCTAATTGTCCGCTTGATTGTCTCCCTCCTAAACTGCTCGAAGATGCTTTGGGCGCGATTGGGCCTCATATGCTGGCGATTATAAATTCCTCGCTGACATCAGGCTGCGTTCCAAGTTCCTTTAAACATGCTGTTGTTCAGCCTCTGCTTAAGAAGCAAAACCTGGACTCTGAAGTCCTGGCAAACTACAGGCCAATTTCTAAATTAAGTACAAAAACTAGCAATAATGTTCAACTTAAACACAAAAAACCTTCTAAAATAAATAAATGAAAGCAATCTGAATTAACATTAGGAATACATTTTGACCAACTCTGCTTTACAAAAACTGCTATAAAACAACCATAAATGATGTGCATATAAAGCACAAAACAGCTGCTCAAAAATTAAAACTGTAATTTTTCAGCCTTAGCACAGTAAAGTAAGCTGTGCATATTTCAGGTGCACATTCTGCTGTTGAAAATGCTTAAGAAAAATAATGTTGAAAAACAAATTCACAGCATTTTTCTCAGCTACCCAATGCGAAACATATCAGTTTCAGGAGCTGCTGTTAGCGGTGACTCAGCCGTCCCTGGATAACAGTCACAGTCCGTTAAAATCCATACGCTGTTGTTTCGATGCAGAGGCTTCCATCACGTCCACCATGCTTAGCTTAGCTTCACCGATGCATCTTTTGGAGACAGATGAGTAAAATAATACACATATTTCCACTCTGAGAAGCTTGTCCTGCTCTCGCATTGACTCGCCATGATTGGCGCACATGATGTAAACAGAGACACACTGACAATGCTTCTTCTTCTTCTGTTTTACCATGTTTGGCACGGCGTCCCGCAAAAAAATGTAGTGCCACTGTAAACAGGAAGTAAACTGCAAAGTTACGAAAAAACGCACCATATTGTAACGGTAACTGCGTTATTTCTTTAAAAAATATTGCGTTACACACATTCACACAGGGGATAGGGAAGTGCCTCTCCATTGGGGAATGGAGAGGCACCATAACAGGGTGGTGGGTTGGTTCACATATTTGGGCCTCTCCGGTGGGGGCCTGGCTCCTCTGTTGGTGGCCGGGCCACTGCTTAGAGTAAAAATACATCAGGATGGTGCAGTCGGGCGTGGCGGTGGGTCTCGGGGGGGCTTTGCTGGGGTCTCTCCTTGCGGGGTCTTTCCGGGCGGTGTCGGCCTGGTGGGGCGCGGGGGTGCTTCCTCCCCTTGGGTGTGGCTGGGTGCTTGTTTCGTCTCCTGGTGGCCTTGGGGGCGGGCCCCGCGGTGTGCGGACCCGGGGCGGCCTGCCTCGCCGGTTTGGGGGGTGGGTGTGCTGGGGGTGTGCTGGTGTCCTCGCCGGGGTTGGGGCGGGGTTGCTTGGCGCCTCGGGGTCATGCTGTTTACTGGGGGGCGGCGCTAGCTGTTCCGGTGGTGGAGGTTGCTGTCGGCCGCCTGGTGGGTCTGTCCTGCCGTTTGCGGACTGGTGGGTGGGTCCGGGGCATCTTTGGCTGGGGGCTGCTGTCCCGCTGCTGTCCCGCACTTGATGTGTGCCATTGGGGTGCCTACGTCCCCGCGGTGGGGGTCGCCGGTTGCTCACGGGCCGGTGGGGGGCGCTGCTCCGTGGCTGGCGCTGTCCGGGGGACGGCGGGCCCTGGGCTGCTGGCCTTGGGCTGTCCGGGGCTGTGCGGTCCTGCTGGGCCGTGGCTGGGTCCTGGGCGGGGGTGAGGGGTGCGTCCCGGGGGGCTTGGCCCGGGGGCTTGCCCTTGGGGGGTCCTGGTCCCGGGGGGTGCTCCTGGGGCCCGGGGTGCTTGGCCTGCTGGCCGGGCCGGTCCTGGCGGGGGTCTTTCGGGGCGGGTGGCGCGTGCCGCGCCCTTGCGTACCTACTGGTACGGCCCCTGCTTGGGCAGTGCCCCGTGAGGTAGGGTGTCGGGGGCCGGAATAGGGGGCCACATCCCGGCGGGGCGGTCTGGCTTGGCCCTTGGGGGGGGCCCTGGCTTTAAAAAAAAAAAAAAAACTGAAGCTCGTGGCGTGGGCGGCATCAGCGAGGGGTGATCTGGGGCGCCATGGGGGGCTAGGTTGGGGTGCCTGGGGGCCGGCGGGGGGACTCCCGGCGGCCCCCTGGTGCCTTATGCGGCTTGGGGTGTGGTCGTCCTCCCTGGGCGGGCTGCTCCTGGTGCTGCATCCGTTCCGGGTCCTTCCGGCCTGGGGTCGGGCCCCTGCTGGCTCTGGGCTCGCCGGCGGGTGCCCGCTGGCTGCCTGTTCGGCGCGGCTCTGGTCGTCTGCTGGGCGTGGGCTTCGGCTCCTCCGCTGGGGCCTCGGGCAGGGAGTTCTCTGGGCCCTCCCCTCGGGGGGTTGGGGGTGGGGTGGGGGGGTGGGGGGGCCGATGGGGTGGGGGGTCTGGGGGTTGGGGGTGGGATCGGTGGCGTGGTGCGCTGGGTCCTTGGCTCCTTGGGGCTTTCTCGGGTGTGTATGGGGGGGGCGATGGCTGCCTCTCGGCTTGGGATCTTGGGGGCGTTCGGGGGGCTGCTTGGCCGTGGGGTGGTCGCCGGGGGCCCTTAGGCTGCCTGCTCTTGCTGCTGGCCTGACTGCTTCTTCGGGCCTGGGGGCGGCTCTTGGGTTTTGCAGTGGCGGTTCTTGGAAATACATTTGTCATGGATGCACTGGCCTTGGGCTGTGGGATAACACTCATACTGGGCTCAACCTTAGACACGTTGTTCCCAAATACCTGTTTTATGGAATTTCCACTCACCTCTTCCTCTGTTCACAGCCACCACCATTATTCCTAAACCGCACACTGGTCACCAAACTGGCTTGACAACACAACAATAAGCACAATATACACAACCACAATTTCACATCGCATCACTTTAAACCAAACAACTATTCCCCACCCATTCTATATCCTATCTTGTATCCCTCTTCCCTGTTAACTTCCCCACCCCCCTCCAACCCCCCACCTTGGTGTAACACTGCCCTCTCTCTTTTACATCCTCCCTTTAATAAAGTATTTCTTACCCTTCCCTAGGGAGGGCTGGTGACGGTCACAATTATGCAATGAAGTAAATAAATTTATTTAATTGCAATAATAAAATATGCATTGCTGTTAAAAGATTGCACTTCTTGTAGTGTTAACCTTCGACAGCATGTGCAGACAAGGTGAAAAAAAAAAAAAAAAAAAAATATTGCGTTACAGTTCTAGTTACTGTCAAAAGTAACGTTTGGGCGGTAACGCATTACTTGTACCGCATTACCGCCCAACACTGGATGCCGCTTTGTTTTGACAACATCGACACGAGGAAAAGAAAGAGAACCAAAGTCCGAGAGAGAAATTAAAAGAGACCAAATAGCGGTGGATTTAATTGAAAATATAGACTCTTGGGTGATAAAACCACCATGGATGGAGGTTCAAAGGGATTTGAAAACAAAGGAGGAAACTGAGCCTATAAAGGTAAGATCAGTTTAATTTCTCTGAATCAATAAATGTAGTTCTGCTTTTGTGGAGCTCTTCTTTTGTCTTTGCTTACATTAATGTAAGTGTAAATGGATGATTTGTGCTGTGTGTGTGTGTAAGTGAGAGAGAAAGTGAGAGAGAGAGAGTCCATCTCCATCACTTTCAGTTTTCCTTTTGATGAACATCCAATGCATTGACAATATCTAACTCTTGCTTTATTTCTTCTTCTTTAAGTCCATGCAGAGTGGACATGCCCCTCCTTGGACATTAAAACCAAGAGCTGACCCTCCAGTTTCCATTATTTGGTCTAACCTCCATCACTTCCACAGACAACAGACAAAATAATGCTCATGAGTCAACATGTGACCATGGGATGCACTTATTTATTGAAATGTTTATTAAATTATTATTTAATGTTCTGTAAGCCTTGAGTTTGTTTCTCCTTAATTTTGTTTTCTCGGAGGAGATGTTTTTCAGTGTTTTTATTACTTAAGGAAGGTTTATATGATATGTTTCAAGGCGAGAATGTTATAATGCATAATAAAGAGGATTGACTTGAGTGACCACTAATTTCAGATTGTTTTTAAGTCTTGGTATGAAGATACTTCAACAAGACAACAATTATGTGAAGGGCTGCACTAATGTTGTCCTCATACAATAATAATAATAATAATAATAATAACAATCACTGTACACGCCACCAGAGAAGCTTCCAGTGAATATTTCACAAGTCAAAAAAAAGTTCACTGACATTGACATTAGAGATATTATGTGACAATAAAGATTTTCAAAAGGTTGATATTTTGAGAAGTCATATTTATGATTAAAAGTTATGATTGTGTTTTATTATAAAGTTTAGAATTATCTGGCTCGTCTTCCTTTGTTTCTGTCCACAGTATAACCTTATATTTAGTTCTTAAAAATGTGTTTACTGCTAATTTTACTGATTAATTATTGTTACACATCATTCCGCCAAACCAAACAACATGCAAACAGAAAAAAGGTAGAAATAGTGTAGTTAAATTGTGAAATTATTGAGTTGCTGCTTAGGTGCAGCGGAGGGTCTCCTTCTGCACGTTGTTGCTGTTGTCTGTCCCGCTGTAGTCCTGACAGTCACGTTGTCCTCCGTCTCCATGAGTTCTCTGTGGTGCCGTTTATGTATATCCTCAGGTAACGCCAACTCTGACCTTTTCATCGACCAACAAGCACCTCTGACACCGCTATCATTGTGGAATGCCGATGTTTATGTGCCGTAAAGCATCGCGTGGCACCAACGTCATCACATTTTGCGCGTGGGTTGAGTCAAGTTGTGTGTGCCAACTGTGCCTCTTTGGCACACTGTTTGGCCTACCTCTTCAAGCGGTACCCATCGAGCCGTTACCTCCCCTGCGGTGCAGTTAACACCTACGCAGGCCAGACAATGGTCCCCCATG
This sequence comes from Gouania willdenowi, assembly GCF_900634775.1. Classification (NCBI taxonomy): domain Eukaryota; kingdom Metazoa; phylum Chordata; class Actinopteri; order Blenniiformes; family Gobiesocidae; genus Gouania; species Gouania willdenowi. The sequence continues at coordinate 27,338,602 of NC_041064.1, read as the reverse complement.
GTTTCACACATGCGCAGAACTGGTTAGGAACGGCCCCAGTTGCCAATGTCTTGAGCACCCATCCTCTTCCACGTTGTACCAGTCAGTTTTATACCAAGCACATTCATGTTTGTTACCATTCAGGTGATTGGAAGGTTCCATTGTTGTAGATCTTACGTTGTAAAGCTTTAAAATCACATTGTAGGACCTTTGGTGTGGAACTTTCTGTCCTTGAGAACATTTACAAACAAAGACTTATTTCTCTCGGACAGTAGCCATCATTAAAGACCCGCTGTATCCTGCCAGAGACTTGTTTGAACTTCTCCCCTCTGGGAGGCGCTATCGCACCATCAAATGTGGTAAATGTTGCCAAAGCAAAAGCTATTTGCCACAAGCTGTGATGTATTTGAACAGTGAACTCTGATCAGTCTACATTATTTTTTAAACTCTATTGTAACCTTTTTCAACTTATGTGGCTTGTTTGTTTTTAAGACCTTCTTCTATGTTTTATGAATGAATGCTTGACAGTGCACTTTGAGCTACTTGCACTTTTTTTTTTTTTTTACAATGTGGTTTTATAGTGCAAATGGCAAATAAACTGAATATAAATCTGAATCTGTTGGAGCCCAGCCAGTGAAATCTGGCTACCTGTTCCCCTAGGCACAAGCTTTTCCGGAACACTTGTCCTTCCACTGCCATTATCACTGGGCTTTTAACAAAGGGGACTATTTCATGGTACAGCCTGTCCCTTTGTCTCATGCCATGCCCCAGAATTACTGAGGCGCAGTTTACCGACGGTGCTGCTGCTCTTTGCCACACGCTGTTGTACTGGTTCCACAGCATATGTAATGATTCCTACAAACTGTTTCCCATTTGGGGGCCTTGTCGCATGGCCTTTGTGCCAGCTCCATGGTGCAGGTGGTGTTAGCCTGATCGCACTTCATGCACCACAGTCTTGGGTGAACAAAAGGTTCAGGATTTTCAGGCAGTAGTTTTTGGTCTTTGGAGTACACAGTGGCTAGATATTGGTATTTCACTCAATAGTTGTTAGACCATAAAAGGCATGGTCTCACCTAACACTTAACCTCTTCTTTCTGGAGCCCCCACCATGTCTTGGAGTTGTCTCTAATGTGATTTTCTCGCCAGGCTAGCAACAGTCCCTTCACAGAACCAAGTTATTTTATTGTTGTGCAGTCATTACTCCACTTTCCCTAAAATGCCACATCTGTCTGCCAGATATTGCACCTGGGCAAAGCACCTTCAAAATCCCCCCTTGGGACAAAGATGATGTCTTCAGGTGTAGGTAGCTGTTGCGTGAAATATTCTGATTTGAACAGGCCCTGCAGCACATAGTAGGTCTTGGCTTGTCCACGATTGTTCCTTCCAAATAAATGTGACATTCTGACTTCCCACATCCAGGGGAGGCTGGCGTTTAGCCATCCCTCAAAGCGTACTTCTTTCCCCGGGAACACATTGCTTGCCCACTGTAGTATTCCAGTGCCAAAAGCAGGGCACTGTACAATGTATGACCAAGGGTATACCCGATTATAGACCAATGTCACAAAATTCTGTCCAGGGTATTCTCGATACAAGTTCCAGTAGCACGGGGGCAGAGCTGAAATCTTCTCTTTGGCACATTCTTTGGATAGGTTTCTGCTGCGTTCATAGTTGTCCTCTTTCAAAAGGACAATGTCAGGTTCAACCGCAGACTTGGTAATGGTGGCTGATGATTGTGTGGCTGTCACCGGGTCCTGCAGTGATCTTGTGCAGTGAATGTCGAGAACCTAGATCAAACAAGTATCGTTACTAAAGCTGTAGGTCATCCGCAATTGGAATTGTTTTCTTTTTTCTACTTTTGGTCAAACCGTGTCTCTTATGCAGGTGAAGTTGTATGCCCCCCAGAATCTGTCTCTTTTCCAACACGGCCGGGAACTGTAATAAACTCAGGTTCTTGACTTCCAGCTCTTCGGTCCCAGTTCCCCACAGGATGAACATTGTTGCCTCTGTGGCATTCCAGCAGTCTTGTGTGGTTGCGAAATTAATAATACATATTTACTTGTGTATCTTACTCATTGAATGTATGCTTACTTATAAGATAGAACCTTCTACCTAGATGTGCCTTTCTTTATCTTTCCTTTGGGAAAGTCAGATGCTCTCACATGCCTCTCATCCCTCATAAACATGAGATAACCACCAGCTGCACTTCAAGGCTGCAGTACTACACCCACACACACACACATACACACTACATACACACATACCAATACACACTACACACACACACCTACGCACATCATTTGCATATGACTATCATCGGATAGATACCGGTGGCGCCGAGCTCATAGGACCATATGACACCCTTCCTTATTTTTCCTCCTTGGGTGGAGTTTTGAATATCTGTAAAAGTGTTTGTGCAGAAACTTTCCATTCATTCCTGTAGCGTCTGCCCGGTAAGGTAGAACTCTTTTGATTGTGCTCCTTTGTACTTCTTGATTTAGTTTAGAATAAATAATTTTTTTATTACTTCATCACCTTTTAGTCTGGTTCTCATAATTTTTCAACACAGAGCATTCATAACTGGTTAAAGACAAGGTAATCGTAAATTTGGCCCCGACACCCGGAAACTTAGTTGTTCCGTATTGAACCCATACATGAGTCTGGGCTCAAGGTTCAGCTCCAAAATAGTACAGGATGACTCCGAGCACAATCAATCCTGTCAGCATCGCCATAATTTGCAATGCTTTCTTGCAGCAAGTTGTACAGTCCAAAAACAGATTTGTTGTGCAAAGAAGATAGTCGTTCACTGATCAAGCAGTCCAGATGGTAGAGGTTGTCAGGTTTGTCGGGTTTGGTGTAGTCTGAAGGGTCTAGGAAGGTGATTTCCAGCTCCTTCGGTTCCCGTAGGTTTATCATCACCATCTCCACCCTTTGCCTTTTCGCCTGGGGTGCTTCGTTGTGGGGTCTTTGCCTTAGTACCTCGTAGACGTGCCCTTGCTTGGGCACACCATAGTGTTGCTCGAGCCTTTGAGATTTGTTGTTCATCTCGAGTGACTGTTGACTGCAGGAGTCTGAGCATTATAGGAGACGGGTGTTTCTGAATTTTTTTGGTCCAATCCCCTCCACGCCCATTGAGTGACCTCATACCAATATGGCTTTGGGAGTGGCCCTTGAGGAATATCACCTCTATCGGACGTACAATCTAACCTTTCTTGATTGGATTTCAACAAGGCTTGATGTTCAAAAAATGGCATCCATGTAATTGATAGTCTGGGGGTCTATGGGCACTGGGTCCATTTTGTGACTATAAAACCTGTGCTCATACTTCTTCCCTTAACTTCTCCGGGCCAACCTTGATTTCCCCAAATGGGACATTCATCATGTAGACTGAGAAAGACACTCCCCTTGTGTGGGCTGGTCTTACTAGTGACAGTGCCAATTTTGTCACCGACTCTGGGAGTTGAGCCACTCTGTTTTGCTTTTCTGTTTCTGATGTCACCAGGAAAGCGGCTGTCCTCACCTTTGCTCTCACACCTGTGTGTCTTCACCAACAAAGAAGAAACCACCACTACCTCGTAACTCGGAGGTCCCCACTTCCACACCGAGGGGTCTATGGCCACCCCGCTCCCTCTGGAAGAGTACGGGTCTCACCCTCTCCCCCCTGCAGATGGCTATGGTCCCCGCTGTGGGGCCGCTCCTCTCCCCTCAGTCAAATTTAAACAATGTCCACCCTCCTCTGACTCTCAATGCTGCCCTGACTCCTAATCACAGAAACACGTATGGTTTACGGGTTGGCATGTGAGAGCCATAATTCAAGTTTCTGAAAAGTTTATTAATTTGTCACCCATACCAGGTAGACAATAAAAAAGTTATCCTGCATTTACTCTGTGTTGGTATTTTTTTCCTGTTTCACAAGGGTTTAACCAGTGCCAGACCAAGCCATGATAGCAATTATTTTTTACATTCAAGTGAGTATGCAGCTCTTAAGACTTGGAAGAAAAACAGGTGGTATTGGCATGTATAGGTATCAGCAGATACTACGCAACTAGGAATCGGTATCTGGGCCAAAAAATGGCATCGGAACAGCGCTAACATTAACCTGGCAATAGCTGAATATTAGCAATAAGGTTGAAAAAGGTTGAAAAGGGTTGAAAAAAGTAAAAAAAAAAATAAAAAAAAGTTGAAAAAAGTTGAAATGGGTTAAACGTTTTAATCGCTTAATTGTCAAAATCGGAAAAACAGTGTAAGAGGAGTTAATGTAAACATATGTTTTACAGTTTTACAGTGACATTGAGTGGGAGGCAATAAATAACACTACTCATCACCTTGTCTCTCATTGGAAGAACTGTTTGCTATCTGCTGAGCTTGACAGAATAAAACTGGAGTGGTGGACCAAAAAAAAAAAAAAAGCCTGTGAACATTAGTATCAGTTGATCGGAATCAGAAAATAAGTGTTTGGACAGTATCAGAATTTAGAAAGCTAATATCCATTAATCAGAAATCCCTAGTTTCCATTTTTATCACCAAAAAAAATAAAGTGAACCTGAGCACACTGATACACAGCATTTACCTTCTAAGCTCATTAACACCAGGAATTCTTTTTTCCTCATTTGTCTACCTTGCATGTGTATGAGGGTAGAAGTAACTATTTCTGGGTTATTAAACACATATAGGCTCGTATGAATAATGTTAAAAATCACAGGGTTCTTCTATTCAGTGCATGGTACTGGTCTGACTGATTGGTGAGGTGTAGTTTGCTCTAAAAAACATATTCACATTCTTCATAAATAAGTGATAATCTGGTGTTTTCCTGATAAAAAAACTGGACTAAGTGATGGGGCAGGAACATGAGAAACCTCGCACCACAGAGTTAATGAAGATAGAAGACAGATTATGAACCTGAGCAGCTCTTTTTCTTTCTCCAGCGTGTTGAGCATGTTGACAGAAGTGGACTGCTGTAGGCAGTAGGTCTGAAAGGCTGGCAGCATGTTCACAAACTCTAGAAAGATCTCTCCGATGTATACAGTCAGCAGGTCATCATCGCCCTGAAAGTAAACCACAGGAGTGAACAGGAATATTTACAGCATGTTGCAATACACATTAGCTTTCAGGTGCCCTGTAATGCAGGACAAAAATCACATCATTGGAGTGACAGACCTGCGGATTCCTATTTAACTTCAACACTGCTTGTGGGGAGAACACATGGGGACTTAAACAAATTAACAACATCCTCCAGAGCAGTTGTTTGCAGATTGTCTGTCATCAGAGCCCTATACTGTCTTACGAAACTGGATGAATGTATTCGGGATATCTCTCTGTTAGCTGGCTCGACTTAACCAAACAATTGCAAACCCAGATCAACTGTACCATGATGCTGGGTATCAACAAGTTAATTTAACTCAGGGTTTTTCAATCTGGATTGGTACACGCTCACATAAAAGGGGTAGTGTTTACATCGTCTGACAAGTCTGAAACATGGAGAGACCATGCAGAGCAACGTAGTTCATCGTGGAGAAACAGATAATTTATTTACTTCAGACTCTGTTATTGTATAAATTCATGAGATTATACAATAATGATTAATTGTACTATTAGACAAACAGCACTCGGTCAGTTTCACTTTATTATGCCACAGATGTTTAGGTACAGAGCCTTCTCACTAGGCTACCTCAGAACACAGATTATGAACATGATTAAAATAATACATGTACAATTCTCATACCCTGCTCAAGTTTATGTGACAGTGCAAACTCCCTGAAAATGAATTTCGTGTCTTGTTTACGCCCCATCTCATGTGGGATAATAAAAAACCAAAAACTGATTTACAATAAAAGTCTAAATAGTAGGACCACAAATGTTTGATTGATTAACCCAGGGGTCGGCAATATTTAGCATCATAAAAGCTATTTAAGCCCCACCCACTACAAACAGGAGACTGTTTTGAAAAGTGAGGGAGACAAATACTTATTAGCAAAAGTGACTTTTGAGAAGTGCTTGGGATGATGTCTATAATTGGTTTTACTATAGGTGAGGCCACTATAAAATGCATCTGCGGCACTTATTTGATGTTTCGTGTGATTGTCATTTATGAAACTAGTACAGTGCCAGTCGGAAGTATGCATTCATGTGGGAGCATAAGCGGTATATTTCATCTGAGGAGAACTGAGGTACCGTTGTTTATAATGAACATCATCATGGTAGACACCAATGGTGACCCACCTCCATGGATACTCAGTGATTTTAGAACATCAGAATTTAACTTCAACAAGCAAGTAGTTTGGGGAATACTATGTAATATGAATTTCATTGTATAATTCCTGCCCATGCGTCTTTGTTTACTTTAGTCAAGATTAACATGTTAAAGGAGGACTGCTCCTCTTGCAACTGCAACTCTTCTAAAAGTGACTTTTTGTCATATTTTACTAAAGCTGTCACTATGTAAGGACAGCTTTACGTCAAACTAGTAGTTTGTGTGAAAAAAACAGGCTCATTGAGTCCCCCCTGCCTTTGGCAGATTACCAGAACTAGTACAGTGCCCATCGGAAGTATCTATTCATGTGGGAACATAAGGGGTATATTTGCGGGTGCAAAATGTGGGTGCAAGTTTCCTGGTTTAATTCTATGGAACATGTGCATGATAAAAGTGTTTGTTTTTTTTTTACTCACTTTTCTATTCTTTGTTTGGTGTATTTTTCTGTAATGTATGTTTTTTGGAGTCATGTGTATTTTTGTATCTTTCTGTTATTGTTTTTTTAGCCATTGTAGTGTGATTCAGAAGTTATTTTGTGTATTTTTGGTATAAATATTGTTTAGTTTTTTGTTTTATTTTACTCATTTAGTATATTTTATTATAAATAATGTACATGTGTCTCTCTACATCCATCTAGTACAGTACCCTTTGGAAGTATGCATTCATGTGGGAGCAAAAGTACAGTTGTCAATTATGGCCAAATGACAATATATTTGAATGTTGGATGTACAAAGAGGTGTACATAATCTGTACTCTCTAGTGTAATAAAGAGGTTTATTTGTGGGGGCAAAGTAAAAAAGCGTATGCGATTTCCCTGATTTGATTTTATGGGACATGTGCTTGATAAATGTGTTTGTTGTTTTTTTTTATACTCATTTTTAAATTTTTTTGATTGATGTATTTTTCTGTAATGTACGTTTTTGGAGTCCTTATGTGTATTTTTCTGTTGTCTTTTTGTGCATTTTTTGTATATATATTGTTTTTTGTTACCATTGTAGTGTGATTCTGGAATCATTTTGTGTATCTTTTTTAGTGTAGTTTTGTGCATTTCTTCAGGTTTTTGTTTTATTTTACTCATTTAGTATATTTTTATTATAAATACTGTGTGTGTGTGTGTGTGTGTGTGCGTGTCTACATCCATCTCCTCCGTGCACGCGCATCAGCTGTGTATGTGTCTACATCCATCTACTCCGTGCACGCGCATCGGCCGTGTGTCGACATCCATCTACTCCGTGCACGCGCATCAGCCGTGTGTGTGTCTACATCTATCTACTCCGTGCACGCGCATCAGCCGTGTGTCTACATCCATATACTACTATACATCCATATACGCAGCCATAACCAATCGCACAGCGATTGCTTCTGGCTGCACTGGTGACTCTTGCTCGGGTGAGGAGGTGTGCAGTGAAATAGATATAGATGGTGCGCTAGCGCCCCCTCACATGCTGAGGTCAAAAGCTGCCGTCCAGAAGTGAAATAATATTAAAATAAAGATTTTGAAATGACCAAATTACTCCAAAATAACAGATACACTCACTCGGGGTATTTGGAACCCGTCGACCGAATCTCAGGTCCAACTTGCACAGCGTCGGGGAGATATTTGCTCCACACACACACACACACACACACACACACACACACACACACACACACACACACACACACACACACACACACACACACACACACAGTATTATATTATTGTTATTGCTATTCTTATATTGTTCTTTTTTTGTATTATTCTTTTATCTTATAGTTACTGGTATTCTCATTGTATTATTATTATTATTGCTATTACCTTGTCATTTTATGTTGTTGTTGTTTTTATTGTATTATAGTATTATATTTTTATTATATTATTTTGTTATTGTATAATTTTACGACTATTGCATTAATGTTATTGCTATTCTTATAATTCTTATATTCTTTTTTTCATTATTAATATTTTTTATATAGCTACTGGTGTTCTCATTGTATTATTAGCATTTCTATATTATCATTATATTACCTTATAATTATTTAATATTTAATACACACACACACACACACACACACACACATCCCCACAGACCTCCCTTGCTTTTATAGGTAGATAGAAACCTCTTGAGAGCTGTTTACAAGGTCATTTTAAATAGGAATTCACTTTTTTACTGAATTAAGCTCCCATGTGAACATATCTTTCGAAGGAAAGAGCACATATACATTTGTGTGTGTATGTTCTCTTTGTATTTAATTTTGATTCATTAAAAGAAAGAAAAGAGAAAAAGTTCAGACAGGAGAAATAAGAGATGGGTCGTCTGTCAACCAGTTCTTCCATAGCCAAGGTGGGTTTCTTAGTGGTTCATGTGATGGAACAAAACTTCACACTACAGAGGGGAGCCAGACAAGTCTGCCCACTCTCACATTTGCTTTTTGCAATATTCATTGAACCTCTCGCAGCAGCTGTACGTCGAAACTCTGTTATTAAAGGAATCCACTCATCCATGTCAGATGTAGGGAACCAAACCACATCAAGATTAAAGACCCTCTTTCAAACAGGAATTAACCAAGGAGCCTGTTTCTTTATCACGAACTGTTTACAACATAACTGCCCCAGCAACCTTGAGGTGCATAGCTAACCCCACTATGCGGCCTTTTGAACCCAATAACGCAGCCGAAAAGACTGGCCCAACACTTTGAAATGTTCAGTACGAACCCTCTTTACGACTCCACTCGGGGGAAGAACATCCGTCTTCTCCCTCCCTTTACAAACATATATCTTTAGGATGCTGTAAGATCACAGAACTGTTCCACTGACCCCTGACCCCCTGTGGTGAGCTGTCACACAAGGACACTGCCCAGGCCTTCTCTGAGATGTGTCCCCAGTGAAGAAGGGAGAACAAAGAAATTGTATTATGTTTGAAAAGTCACAAATGAAAACATTGTTGGAATGGTTTCTGCTGAAATTGAAATTGCAAATATTGTCTGTCCTATTCCACTCTTCAGATAATTTTATACCCACAGAATGCTATTTTAAATGTTTCATCATTTAAAAAGTGCTTAAAATACCAGAAAACATCACAAAAGTTAGTTTAAGGTATCAACTGCAACCATATGGTAAAGAAGAGGCATAACATGATTTTTGACATTTATGTTTACAAGTAATTACAAGTAAAATTCATTAACTGGTTTGTAAAATAATGCTAGGCTATTTTCCAGTCGTGTTTGGTATCAAACTCTTTCGTAATACATGATATTTCAAGATATGATGTCGAAAAGATCATTTGAATATGCTGAACTCATTATTTTGGTTTATGTGTAAATCTAGGAATCATACCTCCTGTTTGTCTTTGTCTCACATAAAGACACACCCCACACACAACAACGAAGCTTCCCTCTTGGGAGGCGAGTCTCAAAGATATTCTTTTAAAATTTCAGTTTTGGGACGCTGGCGTTTCATGCTCAACGCGTTTCCCTTCCCCACCTTTTCATTTATTTCATTTTATTTTTAGTTGAAACAGTAAGATTTTTGAAACTAACAGCTGCTTGGTTCGGACGAATCCAGCATCGAGTGACGTGCATAACAGCCGAAAAAGAAGCCCGGCCTGCGACCCATTGGGGTAAGCCACGAGCCATTCTCTAACCCAGCTGTGAAGGCCAGAACCGCCTGGAACGGCTGAAGGGGCTATACTCTGTTGAAACACAACAGAACTCAACAGTGGCACGTCCTACTGCATTTCTTCAAACAGCACCTCCAGGTCCAACCCTGACATCATCTTCAAGGTACCTGAACGAACTCAGAGAGCAAACTTCATCCACCATAGATCACATCCATACTTCCATAACTACACACTTACACTCACAACATGTTCCACACACAGTTCATCTCATTCATGTCTGTTCATCTCCCCTGTCTGTCTTCCCCTATGTTTTATGAGCTCTCTTTATGATTTTATTCTTTGGTTTTATGATCTTATTATTCGAATATGTATCCTGCATTTTTATTTATATATATTTATTTTATTTTATCTATATATTTAGTAGACTAGCATTCTCCTAGAATAGTGATTTCACTTTATTACATATAATCCTCACTTTTATTAGCCGAGAAATGCATTTTATCATGATTTAACTATCCCATTTCAATTGATATTTTGACTGTGTTAATTGTTGAATTTTGAATAAAGGTTAAACGTAATCTTTGATTCCTCCGATTCATTAACTCACTCAGTGCCATTGACGAGATATCTCGTCATTTCAAATCGAAACGCTCAGCACCATTGACGAGAAACTCGTCATTTATGGTTTTTCACGGGGATTACTAGAAAACACCCTGGTCCCTCATCAATATCTAAGCTGTGAGGTGTTGTAGTGACCAACTGTGTCCAGAAGATGGCAGCAGTGCACCATTAGATGAGAGATCGGGTGGGTACAAAAAAAATACCCCCAGCCTGTGAGCCAGATAGCAAAATAATAGGTGACATGTAGGAGGTAGCAGCGCACCTTTGGATGTGAGATCATCCATGCTCATCGGAGCTCAGAGGGAGAGAGGAAAGGAGTTTACGAGACAGAAAATGGCGCTACGTGCAGAGCTGATGTTCCCAGCAGCACACAGCAGCGCATACTCCGACCAGAGCAAGTGTGGAACTCATTCATAGTGTGGCGATTGTGAGATAAAACCATAAAAAACGGGGTAAGCAGTGACCCTCTGCATGTCCGGGAGGAAGAGGAAGTTATGTGTGTGCAGACTGACGGGAGAGAAAGTTGGAGGAACGCCAAAATATAGTAAGAAATCCATTCAACTCTGACCCAGATAGATAAGTAATAATAATTTTGCCATCAAAAGCCCGGTCTGTGTGTTTTTTTTTTTTTAGTTTTATATAAGGAAACGATGTTCAGATGTTAGTCTCAGCTTTTTGCTCTGAAACTGAAGATTTGTGTAAAACTTGCTCTATTCAACGGCTGATTACAAAAGAATGAAACGAGCCAGAAACTACTTTTGTTGATGAAATCTTTTAGAATCTGGTGTCAGATTTCAGATAGTCATAGTAAAAAATATTCTGTGGGTCTTTAAAATCAGTCAAAATGCTCAAAAACGGCTGGCACTGAATGAGTTAAAGCTGTGATTATGGTGTAGATGTTGCTGTTCGAATTCACTTTTCCCTGGTTTCACATTGATGAGTTTAGTCTAAAAACTTAGACATATTTCTCCTGTTAAAAGGAGTGGCACCCCGCAAAATTTGAAGTAACATTAATAATCATAATTAATATTGTTATTTATATAACCCATTAATAATAACTCATCCTCCAACATTTTATTGGCACGCCCGGAGATGGGACAGCTGAAGCCATGAACACAACGTTAATAAATAATCATTGAAATTAAAAGCCGTTCTAAAAACTGAACACTCCGTGCTGCCAGATTGGGTCGGAAGCCGTGTCGCACCGGCCAGTGTGGTATTTTAAGCAAAGCCGCCGCGCTAATGCTCGGAAACTGAATAAATAAGGCCACCGTGTCTTTGTGTTTTAAAGCGCTAATGTTATGAAAGGCCGCTGTGCCGAAAAAGTTGAAAATTCATCACTGTGCCGTCAGTGACTGTGACGTCTGAAGGTAAACAGTAAAATGCCAGAATTGGGAAAACCCCGTAAAGATACGTAGAGACACTGTGCTGTGATTATGGTGTCGATGTTGCTGTTCGAATTCACTTTTCCCTGGTTTCACATTGATGAGTTTAGTCTAAAACTTAGACATATTTCTCCTGATAAAAGGAGTGGCACCCCGCAAAATTTGAAGTAATATTAATAATCATAATTAATATTCTTATTTATATAACCCCTTAATAATAACTCATCCTCCTACACAGAACACAAAATAAGTCTTTATGCGGATGATATATTACTCTATTTGGAAGAACCCCAATCCTCATTAGAAGAATTATTTAAACTAATGAACAGATTCTCTAAACTATCAGACTATTACATTAACTGGTCAAAATCATTAATCCTCCCTTTAACAAAAAAATCATGGAAACCAGTAAGCCAAAACCCACAATTCCCCACCCCCACAAATACAATTAAATATCTAAGCTTAAATATATCACCAAACTTAAATGAATTAGTTAAACTGAACCTGGATCCGCTGTTGGATAAAGTCACAGATGACCTGCGAAGATGGAACAATCTCCCGATCTCACTGCTCAGCAGAATAGCTTCAGTTAAAATGAAAATCTTACCTAAAATAAACTATCTGTTCTCTATGATCCACTGAAACCACCAACGCAATGGTTCCAAAGATTAGATTCTGCAATTACAAAATTCTATGCGAGGAACAAAAAACCTAAAATAAGTCTTTCAACCCTCCAAAAAAATAAAAGCGAGGGTGGTTTAGAAGCAAACCAAATTTTATACTTAAAGGTTCATATCATTTTAAATCCACTTTTTTAGCCCTTAAATGGATTTTGTTGTATATTTATTGTGTATAGAGTGCTTAGAAGTACAGAAAAGTTCAAATTAGTCTCTTCAGGTGCTCCGTTGATATCTTCATATTCTGTTTTGGTCATATTTTGCAATCTGTTTAAATTTTTCTATTCTCTATTACATTTTTTGAACAATAACGTCACAGTATTTGCAGCGGAACTGCCAAATTAAGACATCGACTCCAGGCACAACACTTCGAGCAATCCACCATTTTTATTTCTCGCTGCGATTTTGTAGTCCAAGCTCAAGGAGGCCGAAGATACGAGAGGATAAGTCAAAATGTTCGGTTGTTGGATGTAGTAACCCACACGCTTCATTACACCGTGTCACCTCTGCAACCTGGAGAGGGGACGGGGTATGAAGTGTCTCATATGCATTTAAAGAGACCGCACCAAAACGAGTTGCTCTCAGAAGCACATCAGAAAAGGGGTAGAAAAAGGGCCTGTGGAGCTATAATAATGAGGAATTCAGACCCAAGCATTGCAGCTCCGCTTTATATAGACCACAACTGTATGATTTATATGTAAAAAGGAATCATTTAAAGGCATGATATGTCTCTTTTAACAGAATGGCTAAAACCAAAAGAATACTTCAACACCTGGCTGGAAATAGAACAGCTAGACTGCATACTTATTAAACTCTCTGACCTCCCTTTTATCACTACGACCCTCAAATGTCACAACTGTTTTAAAAACCCGCTGATTGCCTCCGCCTTGTCTGCGTTTTGGAAAGCCTTGGACATTACGAATATTCAATTAAAAACTAGTATGTTGTCTCCAATCTGGCACAACCCCGACTTTAGAAATAAATAAACACTGCTCTATCTGAAGACATGGGAAGAAAGTGGAATCACTCATCTCCAAGACCTCTTTGAAAATAACAAGCTCATGACATATAACAATCTAACCCAAACATTCAATATGAATAAAAGTAATTTACAGTACTTACAAGTAACAGAAACAGAAAAACACTTCTGTAGATCCAATTACCTTACAACCTCAAGAACTGGCTATATATATATATATGAAGAAAATCTCAACAAACTAAAAAAAAACTCTCAAAAATATACAGTGCATTCTCAAACACTAACTCTAATCACTTACCAATTGCTAAATGGGAAGCTGAACTTTCAATCACCACGAACACCGATTTCTGGACAGAAATGTATTGTAATACTTTTAAGATGACAAAAAACACAAACCTACAGCTAATTCAATACAAAGTCCTCCACAGATCTCACATTACCCAACAGAAAATGTACAATCTGCGCTCAGTGCACCTAGGGAACTATTGATTCTTATTTACATGCCTTATGGCTCTGTTCCCCAGTTCAACAGTTTTGGTCTCTAATTACTAAAAAAACTGTCCTCCATTTTGGACTGCAGGATTCCTCTCTCTCCAGATCTATGTCCGATAGGAGACCTGACGAAGCTTGATCTTCCAGCAAACCAATCACAATCATTCCTTGCAACACTCACCATAGCAAAAAAAACAATATTAGTGAATTGGAAAGATAAAAAATCCTTAAACATAAACCAATGGCAAAATCTCCTCACATGGAAAAGATGTCAGCTCTCAGAAAAAATAAAATAACCTGATTTGAGGAGCGTTGGACTTTAACTGCATTAAATCTTGATTTCTTAGCCTAATGATCTAGCCTGCAAGCGAACTGCCAGCACCACTCTTTACTAACACACTAGTCAAATTGTAGACCTGGATTTCCCTGGGCTTGTGGGGTGGCCTGGGTGGCTTGGGTGGGTTGCCTGGGTGTCTGGATGCCTCTTCGCGGGCGTGCGTTCCTTTTGGATGTCCTCCGGACCCTGGGCTGTTTGATTTTGCTCTCCTGCCCCCTCTGTACACGTCTGGGGGCCTGTGTGTTTTTCTGCCACTCTTTCAACCCTCCTCCTTTTCCTTTGCTTTGGCGCCTGCTCTCCCGTTGGGTTGGGCGTTGGGGGCTCCTGTCGGACCGGGATGCTGGTGGGGGGGCCGCCTCCCAGTAGAGGGTGTTGTATTGTGGTGCCCTGCGGGCCTGTGCTGGCCCTGATGCTGGCGCGGGCTTCTCTCCTTCCCGGCCGCTCCCTGTTGCGGCGGGGGTCGCCCCCTGGACTGCTGGGGGGTGTGGCTGGTGCCTGGCCACGTCTGGGTGGGTCTCCGGCCGTGCTGCTCGGCGCGTCCCTGGGGTCCGCTGTGCCGCGTGCCCGTCTGCGCCATCTACCCTCTCCGGTGGACCGCCATGTGGACGGGCCGGCTCTCACCAGACAGGCCTCCTAAATGAACACCTCACTTCACTCCCAGCTGGTCTGGCTCACTCACTTGGTGCACCACACACCCATACCCAAACCTTGGGGGGGCTGGATGGTGGGGCTAGGGGGTGGGGGGGTGCCGCCGCCTGTGCTACTGAGTAGTGGCACGGGGGCGGCATGTGGGGGGCAGTGGCTGCCTCTTGGCTTGGTGTCTTGGGGGCGTCTGGGGGGCTGCCTGGGCTCCCTGGTCCCCGCTCTTTCTGCTAATCTGGCTGCATCCTCGAGTCCGGGGGAGCGCTTGGGTTTGCAGTGGCGGTTTCTTGCACATACATCGGTCTACAATGCACTAGCATGCCTTGGACTGTGGGATAAAACTTGTAGTGGGCTTAACTTTAGATACGTTGATCCCAAATACGTGTTTCAGGTATTACCAATCACTCCTTCCCTCTGTCCACAGCCACCACCATTATTGTTAAGCCTCAAGCCTACAACTTCACATCTCACTCTCACTTTACAGTAATCAACTCTTCCCCACCCTTCCATTTCTCTACCCTGAATCGCTCCTCCCTGCTCTCCTCGAGAACGGCATAGTCCCGTATACTAAAAATGAAACCTACCAATTCAGCTTTTGACCTCATTGTGAGGGGGGGTTAACGCACCAAACTGTTCATTTACAACCTCTAATAATAAGTAGAAGAAGAGCCTCCCCCAGCCAAAAGCCATGCTCACACACCCGCTGCTCACACCGGCTCGACCAGGTACATTTATTAGTAGCAGACAACCTACGTGTGGAAGCTTTTGAAGAACAAAATCAGTAACAAATATTGAACTGTGTGCTACTGACAACGCTAAATGTGCTTTTTAGTGCTGGTCTTTGATGAAGTGAGCAGCTGTGTCAAAATATTTTTCTTCATTGTATTTTTTTAAATGTATTTTAATCAAACTAAGTTTTTAAGTGTTACTGTTTCAATATTATTTTTGTATTTTAATACAAAGAAGTGGAACAAACTGCCAGCAGAGCTGAAGTCAGCTCTTTAATGCATTTTTAAATCCAAGTTAAAGGCTTTCTACTGCGTATGACTGAGAGAAAGATTTTGTTTTTACTGTTGATTTAATGTTCTTATTTATTTTAAAACTGTAAAATGTTTTCTGTTGCACTTTTCATCATGTAAAGCACATTGAATTTGCCTTGTGTATGAAATGCGCTATACAAAATTATCAGCCTTGCCTTAATATTTTACAAATATTGAATAATTGTAATAGTAATGATAAAATAATAATAATAAAATCGAATCATTTATAACTGTGCCAGTTTTACTCAACTTTATAGCTACTGATACAGGCTCTGCGTTGAAATGATTAAAGTGAGTGTCGAAATGATGCGATCACTATCCGTGATGCTGAACTGCTTTGAATTTGTGTTGTTTTCTTATTAGTAACCATTGAGCTTAATGTTTTTGTTGTTCTCTTGTTTTGATGGAGTTCCGTGGTGCCAAAGCTTGTCATGAGCTTTATTATTTGGGTTTAAAGCTGCTGCACTGCTTTTTGGACATACGCGCATGGGAAGAGAATCTGGAAGCTACATTTCTTAGATTCTACCTATTATTATATTTTGTAATCAGGACAATTAAACTGTTTTGGGAAATGTCACTGGTTTGGGAAATATTTTGGGAAAAATTTTGTACAATCTCATATTCTGAACAGATTATCTTATTGTGTACATGAATGTACTGTTGGGATTCTACAATCTTTGCAATTCCAAAAAGAAAGAATTCTACATAATTAACCTGTTGATCATCCTAGCAAAATTGTGAATGTAAAATGCATTTAAACTATTTCTATTAGAGCTACAACAATACAAAAAAATCAATTCAGCCTTCATTAAACCCCTAAGTTGTAAAAACTGTTGTCTAATTACATTTTTAACCATTTCATCTGAAATACGTATTTATTGATTCCTATATTTTGTACACCTGGCAGTTTTTTTGTTCCTTCATTTCTTTCATCTTTTTGTAAAATGTTTCCATTTATTGTTTGTTACTGAATATCAATAAAAAGTGACAGTAAAAAAAGGGGGAAAAATTTACAAAAGGGGACGCTTATGCACAATGGATGCACTGCTCACATACAGTACACACTACCAGGCGGTGCACATAGAGGACAATCAGTTATTGCAGAAGGACATAAAAGAGAGCTGTAATCAATATCAATATCACTCGAGGTGAACTACCAGTTGATCCTGCTCTTTCACCAGCACACTTATTAGATGTTGAACGGGCTGTAAAAGGCACAGGTGCATGTTCGGAGCACTCGCTCCAATAACACGACCTTGGCTACAGCTGGCTTACAGCTGAACAGCCTGAAAAATTGGGCCCAAGACGAAAAGAAAAATGTTTAAGAAACCGCATGGAGGCCCTCCAGAACCTAATCCGGGTTTGGAAGAGGTCAAGGAGATGATACGCGAGGGTCTACGAAACCTCAAAGATGGTCTATCTGCCGAGATAAAGTCGTTGGAAAAGACGCTGGAAAAATCCCTGGAAAACCTTCAAAGTGAAGCAAAGGTACTGAAACAGCAGAATGAGAGGAATGCTGAAGAGATAAAACTGTTGAACGCGAGGGTTGAAGAGCTGGAACAAAAGGAAAGAGAGAAAGATGTCATCATCACAGGCCTAAAGATAAAACCCAGGAGTTACACGAGTGACGAAGAAACAAAATCGATTGAACAACAGGTCATTGATTACTTGGAGTCAAAGGACATTGTCCTGAACTCTGACAACATCAACTCCTGCCATCTCCTGCCAAAGAGAAATGATAACAGAGCTGTAAAAATCACCTTCATCAATGTGAAATTTAAAGGAGAACTACTGAAGCAAGGCAAAAAACTGAAGGAAACGAAGGTATTTATTAATGAAAACTTGACAAAAGGAAACGCAAGCATTGCATGGAAGGCACGTCAAATAAAAAAAGGAGGAAAGATTCTAAAGACGTGGATGAAAAACTGCAGGATGTATATCACACCACTGGGAGAAGAGAACGGAAAACCAATATTCATCAAAACGATGGAAGACTTGGGAAAATACGAAGGATCCACCTAAACAACAACATGATTGATGGTAATCACGGACATGGACCCAAATCTATATAAACACTGGAAACAAAACTCAGACTGTGATTATTTCACTGACACTGAATTCAATGTGGAAACCATGAGTAAAAAAGGTCTGTTACTTATTCATTTCAATTGCTAGGTGGTGGGGTGATTAAGGATTACATTACTACCTTGCTTATGAACTAAGACAAAGTAATGTGGTTATACAAAAAAGGGTTAAATCTAACAGTGGAAAATACAACACTGCCAATAGAACTATCAACAGCTGGAAAAACCTTGATGTAGAGACAAAACAAGCTGCAAACTTGTGTGTCCAAAAGAGACATTCCCGATTGGTGACGTCATGGATGGAAAGGGAAAAACCTTTTGAACAACTTCGAAAGAAGATGAACTTTTCTTGAACTGGAGGAATGCAAACAACGTCTGGCAGGGAACAAGGCCGACACGAACAACGATAGAGAGGAGGGGGAATAAAAAAAAAAAAGACAACACTGACTACAGATGAGAATAAATCCTACACAAAAAAGGACTGTTCAGAACAACCTAAGAATATTTGACCAGAGAGACAAGCTTTGATGTAAATTTTCAGTGTACAAAACAGGGGACGGGACCTAGATAAGCAAACTGCTTCTCTCGTCTCCTTTTTCGGCAAGTACAAAAAAAAAAAAAAAAAATGTAAAAAGAAGTGAATATAACCATGTCGGAAATAAACTGAATAAATAAAAATAAATGTTTTGTTCTATTTGTCACTCAGATTTGTTCATTATGTTCATTTTAAGTTCAAAGCTATTTTTATGTAATATTATTGGTTGATTTTTTCTTTTGTAATCATACAGCCAAACTACTGTATCTTAACTTACAGTACATTTGTTAATACTAATTAACTTTGTCAGGTTAAATGCATGTTGTTCAATGGTCATTTGGTAGCAATGATACAATAGAAATGAGATGAGTTGGAGGGCCTGGGGATCCAAATTTGCTTAGGGCCCCAATTTGACCCTCCCCTACCCCCAGCAAACCAGCATAAATCTCACTTTGACCTGATATCAAAACTTGAGAACCCCTGTGCTAATGTACTGGTGACATGTGCATTGACAATAAAGTCGAATCAAATATAAGAAGTGAACCAGTGTCGGACCCTGGGGTCATTTAAAAAAAAAAAAAAATAATAATTGGAAAAAAAAGGTCAAAATTTTTAACGGATTGAAATGCTACTTGTACTTTCAAAAACTAAATCTGAACTTTTCCTTGATAACAGAACATAAATGAACATAATGGAAAAATCTACAACATTACCTTGCAAACAGATACTGAAATTAAAGTAACCAATCACTGCTCCTGTTTTTCAATTTTTCTCTTTGTCTACACATGCTGTCAAAGGTGGGGGGACAGAAAGGAGAGACTCAAGGTAGGAAATGAAAAGCGTGGGTAAGAGATGGTTACTTTAAAGTGAGAGTGAGACGTGAAGTTGTAGTTGTGCATATTGTGCTTATTGTGTTGTGCATTCCAGACAATCTGGTGACAAGTATGAATCTTTGGTATAATGGTGGTGGCTGTGGACAGAGGGGAGGAGTGAGTAGTAATACCTAAAACAGGTATTTGGGATCAACATGTCTAAGGTTAAGCCCAGTACGAGTTTTATCCCACGGCACTAAGGCATGCCATTGCATTGTAAACCAATGTATGTGCTGCCCCGGACCCAAAGATGCAGCCAGGCCAGCAGAAAGAGCGGGGGCCAGGGAGCCCCAGGCTACCCCCCCACAGCCGAGCAGCCCCCCATACGCCCCCAAGATCCCAAGCAGAGAGGCGGCCACGGCTCCCCACATACACAACCGAGAAAGCCCCAAGGAGCCAAGGACCCAACGCACCCCACCACCGACCCCAACCCCAAGACCCCCAGACAACACCTGCCCCCCCCCGAGTGGAGGACCCAGAGAGCCCCCCGCCCGAGACCCCAGCAGAGGAGCCAAGGCCCACGCCCAGCAGACAGCCAGAGCTGTGTCGAACGGGCAGCCGGTGGGCAGAGAGCCAGCAGCGACAGGACCCCGGGCCAGAAGGACCCGGAAAAGAAGCAGCACCAGGAGTAGCCCGCCCAGGGACAACAACCACAACCCCAGACACCTAGGGCACCAAGGGAACGCTGCAAGTCGCCTCGCCAGCCCCAGCGCACTGATCGAGCGCCCCAGATCACTTTTTATCGATGCCGCCCGAGCGATGATCCTTAATCATTGCTAAAGGAAACCTTGCCCCAACCTCGGTACAGACGCCAGCACCCCCTCAGCACGCCAACCACCTCACCGGGGTGGCCCTGCACACTGTGAGGACCGCCCCCAAGGCAACCAGGAGACGAGACAAGCACCAAGCCAGACCCGAATGGAAGAAGCACCCCCTGTCCCCCCCGCCAGGCCAACACCGCCCGGAGAAACCCAGCAAAAAGAGCCCCCAGCAACACCCCTCATGCCCCCCGAGACCCACCGCCCGCCATATCCGCCTGCATCATCCTGATGTATTTGTACTCTACACAGTGGCCCAGCCAACAACAGAGGGGCCGGGCCCCCATCTGACAGGCCCAAATGTGTGACCCACGACCATGTATGTTGTTATGTTTAGTAGACTTTTAGAGAAATTTAGGAATAAAACTGTGTGATAGTCTGCCTCCATATGGTGGACCTGTGATGGATTGAGAACTTTAGTGCCCTCTGTGTCAGGTGTGTAGCCTGAACCTATACTTGGATAAAGGCTAAAAAAAGTGAGTTGTGTCATCAGTCATGGGAATGTTTTGTGGTTTCTTATGAGTGGAGATCACCTGGTCAAAGGCCTGGTCGATGCAGTCCTGCAGATGTTCAGTGAAGCGATCATTGACGTCAATAAGTTCCTGAGCATTCCCAAAAACCACAGCGAGCTGCTCGTCTGTCAGTAGTCCTGCACTTTGCATGGGGCAGTAAAACTCCTCCTTTATGATGCGTAGGTCCTCGCCATAGCTCAACTCCGTGTTCAAGAACTCCAGGATGGCTTCCTTACGCTCAGTTCGCAGCTTGGAGCATCGTTCACACATGCGCACTCCTCGATCTTTAGAGACTCTATCCCTCAGGCCACAGTCCGGACACGGCCTCTGAGCCTCCCAGGCTCTCAGAGAGGATGACGGTCTCTTCCAAGACCGAGACAAACCCGGACCTATGCCGCTGTCCACTCGCTCCACCTCTGCTCCATGGCTCTGGCGATGATGTTGTGGCTTGCTCTCCTCCTCCTCCCGTTCATCACTGAGACCAACCACACCGCTGTCTGCGCTCAAACTGCTGATGGTGCTCCAGCGATGGCGGTTGGAGTGAGTCACACCACAAATTGGCTGACGTTCCTCTCCAGTAGGCTCCGAATGACCACGAAGGGCTGCTGGTGCTGCAGATCAATCCATGGAAAGGATAGACATAATTAGCATACATGGTTATGGATTTATTATTATTACTAATTGAAAAAAGAAGCAACAAGTCTCTCATTACACAGAAGCTGCAGATTATCAAAACAAGTTTTCTATGCACTAAAATCAGAATCAGAAATGTTTTAATGGCCAAGTACAGTTTTAAGGACAGTACAAGGAATTTGTCTTGGTAGTTGGTGCACGAAACAAAAAACAAAGAAAAACAAAGAACAACCCAGCAACAATAATAATAAAAATGATAAATATAAAGGATGAGGGATAAATAAAGGAGGATAAATAAGATAAATATATATATATATACAGTATATATATACAGTGCAGCAGATAATGTCATCATGGAGGTGGTGATCGGGTGGTGGGGGGTGGGGGGTTCAGTGGGTGACTGGTGGTGTGTTCATGTGGATGGTGGCAGAGGGAAAGAAGCTGTTTTTGTGTCGAGGTTCTGGTCCTGATGGACCGAAATCTTCTTCCAGGAGGGAGAGATTAAATCAGTTTACAGGTCCTGGAGGGAGGGCAGATTGCAGCCGATGACCTTCTCTGCTGAGTGGATGATGCGCTGCAGTCTGGCCTTGTCCTTGGCCGTAGCTGCAGCATACCAGATGATGATGGAGGAGCAGAGGATGGACTGGATGATGGAGCTGTAGAAGTTCACCACCATCTTTGTTGGCAGACTGAACTTCTTCAGCTGCCGCAGGAAGTACATCCTCTGCTGAGCTTTTTTGATGATGGAGCTGATGTTCAACTCTCACTTGAGGTCCTGGGTGATGATGGTCCCCAGGAAGCAGAAGTAAGGCAAGGCAAGGCAAATTTATTTGTATAGCGCATTTCATACACAAGGCAACTCAATGTGCTTTACATGATAAAACATTCAATTGTTTAAAATCAATAAGAACATTTAAAATCATCAGTAAAATCAATTAAAATCATCAACAAACAAATTACATCAACAACATGACCAAAAAACTATCTCTCAATCATATGCAGTAGAGAAAAAAAGTGCCTTTAACTTTGATTTAAAAATGTTCACATTAGATGCTGATTTCAGCTCTGCTGACAGTTTGTTCCACTTCTTTGCAGCATAACAACTAAATGCAGCATCACCATGTTTACTGTGAGCTCTGGTCTCCACTATCTGACCTGTGTCCATAGATCTGAGAGACCTGCTGGGTTCATACCTGACTAACATCTCACTGATGTATTCTGGACCAAACCCATTCACAGATTTATACACCAGCAGCAGAACTTTAAAGTCTATTCTGAGGCTGACTGGGAGCCAGTGTAAAGACTTTAAAACTGGAGTAATGTGTTCTGACCTCTTTGTTATGGCTAAGACCAGAGCTGCAGCGTTCTGAACCAGCTGTAGCTGTTTGATGCTCTTTTGGGGGATTCCTGTCAGATGACCATTACAATAGTCCAGTCTGCTGGAGATAAAAGTATGGACCAGTTTCTCCTGATATTTCTGAGTCATTAAACCTTTCACTCTGGAGATGTTCTTTAGGTGGTAGAAGGCTGTTTTTGTGATAGATTTGATCTGATGCTGAATGTAAGATCTGACTCAATATCAGAACACCAAGGTTTTTGACTTGGTCTTTATATTTTAAAGATCGAGACTCAAGATAATTGCTGACAGCAGTCCTCTTTTCCTTGTTACCAAAGACAATCACCTCCATCTTGTCATGATTTAGTTGAAGGAAGTTTTCACTCATCCAGCAGTTTAGTACTCCACAGAGCTCACTGTAGAGTCTCCCAGGGTGAGGGGGGTGAGGGGGCTGGGTTCTTCCTGAAGTCTGCTATCATCTCCACTGTCTTTAAAGCGTTGAGCTCCAGGTTGTTCTGGCTGCACCAGGACACCAGCCGGTCTGTCTCCCACCTGTAGTCTGACTCGTCTCCATCAGAGATGAAACCGATGATGGCCGTGTCGTCTGCAAACTTCAGGAGTTTGACCGACTGGTGAGAGGAGGTGCAGCTGTTGATAATGGCACTGTTCCCAAAGTACGTGAGTTATATTCATGGTTTTCCAGATTTTTTTGTAAAATTTCCAAAACAAACTTGTTTTTGTGTATTAAAATAAAAAACAGTATTTAGTACAGTTAATTCCAGAGAAGTGGAAAATGAACATTGCAAAACAGTTCGCATGAAATTAACAGACGAACTGATGAAGCTGATTAATTTTGTTTAAAATTGTCTTTCTCCATAGCAGCTTATAAGTTGGGTCAGACATAAGTTGGGTGTTATCTATAGCACTGCTTCTAGCCCCACATACTCTACAACCGAGAGTGGTCAAATGTCTATTACAATCATTTATTGAGTGAGTTTCTTCATTTGTCAGTCAGGGACTTATTCATTTTGGCTCTGAACACTGTCTTCTTGAGTGTGGATTGGCAAAACTGCCTGCCCTGAGCAAGTTACAGCTTGCACTGTCCAAGTGTCCATGCTAGCTGTCTGTGCTCGCCACAACATGTTTAGCATTAAGCTGGTAGCGGAGGCTACAAAGCTCCAGTGATCGGAGCTCTTTGTACACAACTGGTCTTTTGTTTTCCATCCAGTGTTATTATTATATAATATTATTATTATAATTAACACACATTAATTAATTGGTTGGTTAGTTGATTAATTAATTAAAAGTAGGTAATTAAGTTGCTTTATTCACTGAGCAACTTAAAGTCCTGCAAAACAACACATTATACTACATTTTAAATAGCTTCCCTGAGAGATCTGGCAACTGTCAGATTATGGACACTGATTTTAGGAGCGAAAGTTAAGTATTGTTAAAATGTTAGCTTATATGTAAATTGCTTAGCAGTTAAAGGATCGCTTTTTGAGGGAATGTAGTGTTAGTAAATGCTTACACACACACACACACACTGAGGGTGTCGACAGAGGTCATTGAAGATAACGACTATAATGGAGCAGTAAGCAAAGATGAGAGGACACAGGGCCCTGGAAATGACCATCATCCGGCTGATTAATTATTACAAGGAATACCAGCCAACTAGAGAAGCCCACATTATTGTAGCCCACACCACTTTTGAATTTTGAACTGTGGATGGAAACACGACACAAAAAGATGGAGTTGGATAGTCAGATGTCTTTTGCATCCACAGCAGGTTGCTGTGAAGGAACCAGAGAAACTTGATTCAGTTTGTAGCTTTACATGTATCAGGGTGATTGATTATGACATGTATCAGGATTATTGATTACAACATGTATCTGGGTTATTGATTATGACATGTATCAGGATTATTGATTACAACATGTATCAGGGTTATTGATTATGACATGTATCAGGGTTATTAATTATGTTAATAAATCTAGGTTTAGGGTTAGGGTAACAAAAACATATAATCTACACGGAGACAGATTGTAGTCTAAATGGTCAAGTTTTTTTATTGTTTATGCCTTGTGTCCACACGGCAATGACAATTTGGAAGCCGAATGCAATCACTTCTGAAAACAGGTTCCAGAGTAGGAAAGTCTGTGAACGCCACCCGCTGGGGCACCGTATGGACGGCGTATACGCATACTCAGCAAACAATGATGCCATAGCCCCACCTCTCTCTTAACCCGCATGCGCAAACTCCCACAACAACAGTAACAATGGCAACAAAGCAGAAGCTCTACTTGTCGACGATCTACAAGCAAATCTCCTGTCCTGTCTTTCTCTCCATTTCTTTCCTCTTTTCTTTTGTATGTACTACTTTTTTGTAACACGAGTTTTATGCGCATCCTTGAGTGTTTTCTTCCTCTGTATTTGCGGCACAGTAGATGCCACAAGACGTATTACTGCCTTCCACTGGTCTTTAATGTAACGACTCGATCCTCTGTACTTTCCAGTGTCATGCTAAAACTGCAGCACAGCCTTAAAAATCATCTGGTGGTTCTCTTTATGACCAAATAAGGAAAAAAAATGTAAAAACCTCCACTCCTAATCCAGATATGTTGGCAAATAGATGCAGCCTTTCTCTCTGTCTTCTTCCCTGTTTTGGTGTATTTCTGTGGCAGCGTTACAGCGCCACATAGAGCCCTGGTATGTTTACTACAGAGTTTTCTGCCTTTTTGTGTGGCTGCACACATAATTACCCATTTTCATTTTAGGGGAAAGCGTTTTTGTTTTGTCTCCATGTGGATGGGGCCTCTGTCTCACTTCTGCATAAGTTGCTTAGGGAACGCCCAAACAGAGGCGCATTTACGGTACCTGGTCTTATACAGTGTGTGTGCACGGTACGATTGGTCAGCTGTCCATAGATGTGAATGATTTATGTTTTCTTTAAATTACACTGCCTTATGTGCATCATTCAGTGAAGGATTGGTATTTTGTGTTATATCATAAGAAATTGTTCTATTAATTTAATTAATACAATACTTTGTTTATTATAAAAATTCATTTTCCCCCATTACGTAATGTGAGTGGGAGGGGTTTGGGCTATAAAAGGAGCTGTTTGTGAATTGTAGGGCAATCTATCCCTGGTTGCAGTGTGGGTGACATCTACAGGCCAAACTCATGGTTGGAATAAGATCTTGTGAATCTCAGTGAACGTTGAGATGTTTTTCTCTTTCTTTTTTTGTAAATAGAATGGGATATTCATTTTATTCTAACTGTTTGCACTTTTAAGATAAACTGAAAAACTTCAACTTCCAGACTTTGCCAGAGTTTATTTGTGACCCAACAACAACCAGTGCGTGTGGAGCAAATATCTCCCCAACGCGGTGCAAGTTCGACCTGAAACTCGGTCAACAGGTTCCAAATACCCCAAGTGTGTGTATCTGTTATTTTGGAGTAATTTGGTCATTTCAAAATGTTTATTTTAATTTTATTTCACTTCTGGACGGCCCCGAAATGAAAGCTATTCAACTTTTGACCTCAGGGTGTGAGGGGGCGCTAGCGCAACATCTATATCTATTTCACTGCACAGCTCCTCACCCGAGCAAGAGTCACGTGTGGTCAGCCACTGGTGAATCTTTTGTGGATAACTTTCCCAACTCCATCTGGAAAACTGCGGATTCTCTGTGGTGCCGTGCATGGACGCTAAGCTCTGACCACTCGGTTCAAAGGTAAAAAATTATTTTTGTTTTTTAAAAAAAGACAGCCGAATTGTACATAATACTTTAATTTACTTACTCACTCATGTAGTTTGGAGCTATACGTTTTGTTTTGTGCAGTTTTGTTACTTTTTTGATTGGCGCTACAATGTCTATGGAGTTTGGTTATC
The DNA here is from genome assembly GCF_900634775.1 of Gouania willdenowi. Lineage (NCBI taxonomy): Eukaryota > Metazoa > Chordata > Actinopteri > Blenniiformes > Gobiesocidae > Gouania > Gouania willdenowi. The sequence continues at coordinate 27,311,922 of NC_041064.1, read as the reverse complement.
AGCGTCTCAAACATTTCACGGGAACACACACACACACACACACAAGGTATTTATTTATTTAGAATAAAAATAAAAAATATACTAAATGAGTAAAATAAAACACAAAAAATGCACAAAAAGACAACTGAAAGAATAAAAAATACACATGACTCCGAAAAACATACATTACAGAAAAATACAACAAAAATTTGAAAATGACTCAAATACGCAAAACTAAACATTTATACAAAAAATAACAGAAAGCAACAAAATTACACAAAATGACTCCAGAATCACACTACAAAGGCAACAAAAAACTATAATTATACCAAAAATGCACAAAAACACAACAGAAAGATAAACAAATACACATAATGACTCCAAAAAACATACATTACAGAAAAATACACCAAACAAAAAAATTTAAAAGTGAGTAAAAAAAAAAACAAAACAACAAACACATTTATCATGTTCATGTCCCATAGAATTAAACCAGGGAAATCGCACACGCTGTTTTATTTTGCGTATTTAACGTATGTACACCTCTTTGTACATCCAACCTTCAAACACATGCTCATTTGGCCATAATTAACTCTCCTTAAGCTCCCACATGAATGCATACTTTCGACAGGCATTGTACTAGTCTATCTGAAAAGCCACTGGTGAATCTTTTGTGGATAACTTTCCCAACTCCATCTGGAAAACTGCGGATTCTCTGTGGTGCCGTGCATGGACGCTAAGCTCTGACCACTCGGTTCAAAGGTAAAAAATTATTTTTGTTTTTAAAAAAAAGACAACCGAATTGTAAATAATACTTTAATTTACTTACTCACTCATGTAGTTTGGAGCTTTACGTTTTGTTTTGCGCAGTTTGGTTGTTTTTCTGATTGGCGCTTCAATAACTATGGAGTTTGGTTATCAGCGTCTCAAACATTTCACGGAACACACACACACGGTATTCATTTATTTAAATATACTAATACTAAATGAGTAAAATAAAACAACAAATGTACAAAAAGACAACTGAAAGAATAAAAAATACACATGACTCCAAAAAACATACATTACAGAAAAATACAACAAAATTATGAAAATGCCTCAAATTACACAAAACTAAATATTTATACAAAAAATACACAAAATGACAAGAGAATCATACTAAAATGGCAACAAATAACTATAATTATACAAAAAATGCACAAAAACACTACAGAAAGATACACAAATATACATAATGACTCCAAAAAACATACATTACAGAAAAATACAACAAAATTATGAAAATGCCTCAAATTACACAAAACAAAATATTTATACAAAAAATACACAAAATGACAAGAGAATCATACTAAAATGGCAACAAATAACTATAATTATACAAAAAATGCACAAAAACACTACAGAAAGATACACAAATACACATAATGACTCCAAAAAACATACATTACAGAAAAATACATCAAACAAAAAAAAAAATAGAAATAAACCAGGGAAATCGCACATGTTTTATTTTGCAACCGAAAATAAACTCCTTTTCTTATTTGGAGATGATGACGTTTCAAAACATGAGTTTAACCGTACGCTACTGAGACCGGACGGACCTCACCCGGCAGTGATTGACGGCAATGGCTGCTGTGTTGAAAGCTACACATTTCTCTGCAGCGCGTGAGAGAGAAAAAACATATATTGCAGAAAAATATACCAAACGACAACAAAAATATGAAAATTACTCAAAATACACTAAACTAAATACTTATACAAAAAATACACTAAAATGACAACAGAAATGCACAAAACTACACCAAAAAAACAAACTAAAATACACAAAATTACTCCAGAATCACACTACAATGGCAACAAAAAACAATAATTATACAAAAAATGCACAAAAAGACAACAGAAAGATAAAAAATACACATAATGATGACGTCAAAAAACATACATTACAAAAAAATACAACAAAAATATCAAAATGGCTCAAAATACATAAAATTAAATATTTATACTAAGAACACATAAAACTAAATATTTACATACAAAAATGACTCCAGAATCACACTACAATAGCAACAAAACAATAATTATACAAAAAATGCACAAAAACGCAACAGAAAGATACAAAAATACACATGACTCCAAAAAGCATACATTAAAAAAAAATTCAAATGGAAAAAAAACCAACAAACATTTATGCACAAAAAGACAACAGAAAGATACACAAATACACGACTCCAAAAAAACATATATGTTACAGAAAAATACACCAAACAAAAAAATATAAAAGAGAAGATGAAGTCATGCACATGTCCCGTAGAATTAAACCAGGAAAATTGCACCCGCACATATACCCCTTATGCTCACACATGAATGCATACTTCCGACGGGCACTGTATTGGTCTACCTATAAAAGCAAGGAACGTCTGTGTGTGTGTGTGGAGCAAATATCTCCTCGACTCGGTATGAGTTTGACCTAAAACTTAGTCAACAGGTTCCAAATACCCCAAGTGTGAGTATCTGTTACTTTTTGCAATTTGGTGCAGCAAAACAGTCAAAACATTAATTTTATAATTACGGCTCCTTCGGTAAGAGAGCGGTATTGAGTGCTCTACTTCCGGTTCCGGGTTCATGATGTCACCGTGTCGCAGTTTGGGTAAAAAAAAAAAGGTCGATATTAAAAACTTTTTTGTACCACTAAAAGTTAATATTTCATGGTTATTTAATATTATCCCCGTGATTCCAAACTTACTTTAAATCTCGGGTCACAGACTTCACTTTCTCCTTCGTCTCTATGACGAAGGAGGAGACGGTCATGAGCCGATTATATCACAAACAATCTGATTTTTCAGACAGAGGAATGTAACGTTTTTGTAACATTTTGGATCCACTATGATTATTGTTTTTTGTTCTGCGCAACAGTGAGTGTTTCTTCTTATATTCTTCTATGTGCTAAGAAAGATGCTAGCAGCTACAATGTAAACAAACACACACACACACCACACATGGCTGATGCGCGTGCTTGCGTGCACTACATCGGAATGTACATGGTGAACGCACACAGAGCCGTTGAGAGAGAGTTGCGACTTTGGTGCTGCAAAACGTTTATTTTTCATGGTACTTTCGGGTCTCTCTGTCTCTCTTCTTTTTTTACGCATGCAACACACGCACACGCGCACGCACACACACACACTCATTCTTTTTTTGTATTATTCATTTATAGTTACTGGTATTCTCATTGTATTATTATTATTGCTATTACCTTATTATTTTATGTTGTTATTGTTTTTATTGTATTATAGTATTATATTTTCATTATATTATTTTGTTATTGTATAATTTTACGACTATTGCATTAATGTTATTGCTATTCTTATAATTACCATTATATTCTTTTTTCATTATTAATATTTTTTATATAGTTACTGGTGTTCTCATTGTATTATTAGCATTGCTATATTATCATTATATTACCTTATAATTATTTAATATTGTTTATTATTAGTATTGTTTTTAGTGCAATACTATATTATTTTGTTATTGCAATTATACCACTAATATCATTACAACATTACTTTTATTACTATTACTACTTTCACTATTAATATTATATCCCTATCAACATATTAATTATTATCAGGGCTCTACACAAACTTATCCAGTGGTGGCACTGGTGTGACAAACTTTCTCTGTTAGTCGAGGGGTTGTACAGCATAGACATACATGCTGATGAATAGATGACTTAACTGGTGTACCGTAGTTACTGTCTCTCTCTCAACAACCTGCGAAGGATTATGTGCAATAAGCGCGCACGTGTGTGATAGATAACGCACGGAGCAGAGGGCTGGCACGCACGCAAACGCACGCACGCACACACGCACACAGTATTTATAATAAAAAATATACTAAATGAGTAAAATAAAACTAAAAACTAAACAATATTTATACTATAAGTGGACAAAATGACAACAGAAATGCATAAAAATATACAAAAAGGCTCCAAAAACACACAAAATTACTCCAAAAAACATACATTGCAGAAAAATACACCAAACTAACATATGAAAATGACTAAAAATACACAAAACTAAATATTTATACAAAAATACACAAAATAACAACAGAAATGCACAAAACTACACTAAAAAAGATACAAAAATACACAAAATGATTCCAGAATCACACTGCAAAGGCAACAAAAAACAGTAATTATACAAAACATGCACACAAAGACAACAGAAAGATACAAAAATACACATAATGATTCCAAAAACATACATTACAGAAAAATACACCAAACAAAAGAATATAAAAATGAGTAACAAAAACAATAATTATACAAAAAATGCACAAAAACACAACAGAAAAATAAAAAAATACGCAATTATACCCCTTATGCTCCCACATGAATGCATACTTCCGACGGGCACTTTACTAGTGACACTAATTATAAGAAAGCCCACTAAAAAACACCTAGTTCACCATAACAAAACAGAAAATAAAACTAACAGGAATTCCAAAATTAAAAAAAATGGATGACTTTAAACATGATCTGAAAGGAGAAAGGGAAACTAAATAGTCTGATTTAAATCATAGTGCAAACTTTTTTGCTTCTACTCTTTGTGATTTAATAAGTAAACACACAAAAATCTGTAGAAGTAAACCCCAAGAAAACTCTGTTTCCTGATTCAACAGTGACATCCTTCAGCTCACCAAAGAGTGGGATTTTGCACTTAAAAGCTAGTTACTAAAACCAATACAGATCACTTTATTTACACTGGCATAAGAAACAAAGTATTGTTTGAACTGCGGAAAGCTAAAACACATTTTTTCACCTAACTTATTAATGGCCAATGGCAACAATTCTAAAATATGTAACATATAAATAAACTAGCTAACACAAGTAAGCTAAAGTGCTCTGAATCATTAAACACGGGATGTGATGTTGAACTGTCCTTTGTGCCAAAAGATGATAGTCACATGAGGCTACCATTAGAAGTGGCGTGGGAGCTGTCTTCCAGATATGAGAAGGATGTAATTTGGGATGCATCATCAGTAGTGTTCCTTTGAATCATTGGGTGTTTCTGCCTTATTAACACTAGACATCCTCATCTTGCGTACCATACCTACCTCCCACTCTCTCTTAGGTTCAGCTTCGGGCCAGTTCACTCTCGGTCTGTGACTTTTGATCTTCTTTCTGAGTTCTCTTTGGCTGCTCTTAGCTCTCTTCCTATGGAGTTCTTTTTATCTGAACTGCTCTCCTAAGTGATTTCATTGTCATGATGTCATTCCATCTGCAAAGGAGTGGACACCATTCCTATGCCCAATCATGTGAAGCCTGGTTAAACACATAAACACAAAAGGGACTTCCAGCTGTGCATGGGTTGTTTTTAATCTGAATAACCCAGAAACACATACATCAGTCGCACTAATACAGGCAATCTGCTCGGATGCTCCCTTCTTCACCTGAGGACCCCTGCAGCCACATAGCTGCCCCCGATGCTACCTGTGTCCACCGTTTTTGTTTCAAAATAAAGGCTCTGTAGAGTGTCATACACAGTCCAGTTGTATACTAGGTTTAAGTTTTGTTTCTGTTTTCTAATATGATAGATGAAAACCAGTAGAATGATTGACATGACCATGAATCAATGACAATTGGGAGGGACATGGTGTGGGCAATCAGATTGCAGGGGGAAAAGGCCAGTCTCTATAGCATTTTTATAGACATAATTCTAACCCGAGCATGTTGAGATCGTAATTCATATACAACAACTTCCTTACCTTACTGCTAATAAGTAATAATTCTGAGGTTATTGAGGGAAAACTCTTAGTTAATGTCTTACTGGTTGTATAATAAGGCCATGCAGAATAGGGCATTAATAAATACTTAATATTGACTAATTAAGAGTCAATATGTTACTAATTTGCATGCTAAGAAGCAACTAATTAATGATTAAAAGGTGTTCCCTAAACTAAAGTGTTACCGTTTTTGGTAACACTTTTAAGAGAGGCATAGTTTGCCTTTGTTTATTAACTGTTCACATTAGTAGGATAACTTAAAGGGATACTCAACCAAAATTACAAAGGCAGCTAAACTGAAAGACTATTATAGACTATTACAACAATACCCCCCTCCTACACCTCATACAATTATCCCTTGCTTGTCTTATTCTTTTGATACTGGTTTTTGTTGTATGTTAGTGCTTTTCACTAACCTTTTCGATCCTTTTTTTCTCTTTGAGGCAGTGGTGGCCTAGTGGTTAAGGACTTGTAATCGGAGGGTCACTGGTTCGAATCTCACCTAGGCCATCACTGTGACATTTTAAGCAAGTCCCTTAACCCTAACTGCTCCCAGTGCGCTACACTGTGGCTGCCAATTACTCCTCACAAAAAGACAGACCTGGGGTCTGAAGGCCATAATGGCCAGAAATACTGTATTGTAATTGCTTGAATTTACTATTTTTAGGGTCCTGTTATGGCAATAATAATAATAATAATAATAATAATAATAATAATACATTTTATTTAAAAGCGCCTTTCAAAACACCCAAGGACACTGTACAGGGCAGTCATTAAAATAAACACAATAAAAACAGCAGAATAAAAACAAATATTCATCATCATATCGTCAAATGTGTGTTCATGTGTACAATTTGTCATGTTTTAATACATGATGACTGCATTACTCTTTGCACTTTTGAACAGCTGAATCATGTTAGATTAAGCAGTACAGATCGTATTGTACTCAGTGCAACACAGAGTCTCTGCTGAAGGCCAAACTCAAACTCACATGCAGATATACACGCACACACTATCAAGGACAGACAAGAGTGGCGTCCAACCTTCCTCATAATATACACGTCTTCATCATCCTCAAACGTTTCCACTGTTGGGCATCTGACTCCCTTCTTCTCCTCAACTCAGGGTGGAACTTTTTCTGTTATCTGTATAAAAGCTTAAGCTGTGAAACTGTTAGTTAGTGTGGGTCTTGCCTTTTTCCTCTATCAGGAGCCTTTTGACTATCCTCGTTGGTGGGCTGATTTTCATTCTTACAGGATGGAAGCTTCTTTTTTACTCCTTTTTTTTAATTTAATTTTATAATAAATCTTTTTTCTAAAATCATCAATGCTTCAACTGGACTCCATCATTCAACCAGAGCAATAAATCATGTCTCCAAATGAGGTCAACCGCAAATTTGCCATGACAGTCCGAATTGCAATAAATGATCATGCATTGCTGTCGTGAAAAGATTACACTTCATGTTGTGTTGACCTTCGACAGCATGTGCAGACAAAGGGGAAAAACAAAAAAAGATCCAGGGTGTTCCTTTTGACAGAATAGCATTAAAAAGTGGATTTGAGTGGACTCGCCTTCGGACCAAACTGTATTATCAATAATATTAAAATGAAAATTTGTTTATATACTGTACAAATATACCTTTTGCCACCTACTACATAAGTCCTTTAGTGAGTGAGCTCTGACCAATCATAATATTTGTTTTAATGCATATTTGATGGCAAAATTAATACATCATATTCATTTGTGCATCTTATTCATTAAATGTATGCTTACTTATAATAAGCATACATTTAATGCAATTTATAATCTCGGCCGAGAGAGACTCCTTTGTACCTCTTCATTTAGTTTAGAATAAATAATTTTTTTATTACTTCATCACCTTTTAGTCTGAATCTCATCATTTTCAACACAGAGCATTCACAACTGGTTAAAAACGAGGTAACCATAAAATTTGTCCTGACATATGATCCACTAAAAAGAAGTTTGTGATCTACTTTTGGATCTCGACCCACAAGTTGAAAAAGAAGGCATTACAGTGTGGACAATCAACTTTTTACTCACCACTGTCTCTGCCCCGGTCTCGGCGGTGGATCCGTGCAGCAGCAGCAATCTTCATTTCCAGCTGCTTGCGCTTGGAGTTGTCAGAAGGCATGGGATTGCTGTAGTGTGGCCGCAGGCGACACTCTCTTGGGCTTCTCACCGTCTCAGCCGGCTCACAGTCTGCATTCGAGCTGGAGCGCCTGCAGCCCGGGGCCCCAGGCTGAAGGACAGGGGAACAGGGGTTTAATATCTACGAGGATATAAGATGGGATTTACCATAAGACTGAAAAGAGGTGAGTCTTGCTGGGTGTTACCATGTTCATCATGATATTACAAATCTCTCATTCTCATGCATATCTGCACCAAAACTGCTCCGCTGCGTGACTTCACACACCTGCAGTCCAGCAAGTCCCACCGCCTCCGTTTGCTGCTCATCTGTCGCAGCAAGCAGAGGGCAGCAAAGACTCAGGAGATCACGCTATTTCACGTGCAATACATAAGTGTGATTCAATCATGAATAAATGCAATATTTATATGTAAAATATGATTTTGAAAACGCTCATATCGGGCCAACTGAGTCCGAATATGTGCTTGGTTTTCGGGTAGAATCCGAATTGCGGCCGCTAGAGCCGAAAGGCACAATTTTATTGCTTTAAAAAAAGTGATTATTTTTTCAAAAATGTGTTGACAGTGGACAGGTTTTATTACCCTGAGTCCGAATATGTGCTCGGTTTTCGGATAGAGTCCGAAAAGGGCCCGTTGGAGATCCCGGAAGGTCAGTGTTTTCCGGCTTGAACACGGGCTTATTTATTCCCACCACAGGATCGGATGCTCAATCTAAAAGATTAGTGAAAAGCACTAACATACAACAACAACCAGTATCAAAGGAATAGACAAGCAAGGGGTAATTGTATGAGGTGTAGGAGGGGGGTGTTGTTGTAATAGTCTCTAATAGTCTTTCAGTTTAGCTGCCTTTGTAATTTGGGTTGAGTATCCCTTTAAGTTATCCTACTAATGTGAAAAGTAAATAAACAAAGGCAAACTATGCTTCTTTTAAAAGTTTTTGGTAACACTTTAGTTTAGGGAACACCTATTAACCATTAATTACTTTCTTATTAGCATGCGAATTAGTGAACACTCAAATCCGACCCATACATGATTTTTTCAAATCCGATTTAGACCACTTTCATATGTGGTCCTGAATGAGATACAGATCAGATGTTTTTCAATGGGATCTCAGTGTGAATGGACAAGAAGGAATTAATGCGCATTTGATACGTTGACGTCATTTGTAACAGCTGAGTGCTGCTCTTCAAAAAAAAAAAAAAAAGCTGTGAGCTGCCATCTGGAGCAGAAAGGGACAGGTTTAGGACAGACTTGAAGCAACCAATACTGAATCAATCCTTTTACTGCACAAGAACATGGAATATCCTTATATTTGATACATGGTTTATGTAAATAGAGCCACTGTCTCAAGCGCACTCTGCGCACCTGTGTGTGTATGACGTGCGCAACGAGCGCTGATCTGTTCTGTGACATTAACTGTTTGTTAATGAAAGCAATGCTTACCACTAAAACAAGTGTAAAAAATGTTATTTGAGGAAAATAATAGGTTTTAACTGTTGGTTTCAGGTCGGGTTCTGTGAAAAAATACCTAATGCCTGTCAGTTTCACTTTTACTCTGTCGGAAGGTTCATATCATAAATGGTCTGTGTTTAAGAGCAAAACAGCACCACAAAAAGTTGGTTCGGGGTGTACTTACTCTTTAAGGGAATACACATTTAAGGTAAAGAATCGCGCTTTAAGGCTTAGGGTCAGGGGTTCGAACCCAGCCTAGGTCCTTTATCTTAAAGATGTTTTCTTGGGTCGTCTTTTCTGGACATCAAGACGACTCTGCCGACTACATTCCATTCAAAATCAATGTAAATGACGCGATGTCAAGCGCCCGTCACTGTCTTTAGAGCTGGAGGCTGAAACACTCCCCCTGCAGTGGCACACCAGGGCTACACTTCCTCAACTTACTGAGGCCAAATGAAAGTGGCATACTCCTTTTAAATTCTAAGTATATTTTGAGTGAACTCATTCTTCAGTAACTCCATAAGTTGATCATTTAAACCAGAAGTACAAGTGGAGCTGTCTATGATAAGTGCTGTAAACATACGACCGGAGAAGAAGTCTGCAGCCCTCTGAGTGCTGCCCACTGCTCTGCAGACACACCATTCCAAGGTCGTCACTGGAGCGATGAAGCGACCAAAAGGCACAACACTGTTCAAGTGACTCATCACGGGCGATTTAAGCGACTATAGTCGCTGAAGTCGCATTCTGCTTGAACGCACCTTTAGAATACAGTAGGCTCATATTCCAGAAACACCTGCTTGTTTCACCATTGGGGTGAAATAAATCGCTCTCTTCCGGCTTGTTGTAGTTCATGTTATCTTTGCTCTATTGATGATGGCTTTTTATTGCACTCGTACATGTAAGTAACTCAAAGTTTACATACATACAGCGTTGAATGAGCCACTTCATACCAGCTGTAATGGAACCGGAGTTTCCCATCGTGGGGTATGTTGACTCAGAGTTTATAGATAGACTCAGAGTTTGTTGAACCTCTTTTCTGGAATACCCCTCTGCTGCTGTAACTTTGTGACTTTGTGATTGTTACCCTGGATTTCCACTGGATCCGTAACTGCTTCGTACCTGCTACCTACCTGCTGCGAAACGGCAATGCAGCTGATAGGTTCCCATTAAAGTCAATGAGTCCATTTCCACTGCATGCGTATCTGCACCAGCACAGCACCATAACTGCTGCAGCATGCTGGGGCCCTCTGAAGCAAATACAGTATGCAGCACTTCTATTTCTGCTGGACGCTGGAGCTGTGCTGCAGCAATTTAACAAAAATAAAACCCATGTGGGACAGGAAGTAGTGCATAGACACAGAATAAAATATCTGGATTGTTTTCAAAATAAAATACTCCGTGTTCAAGGCGGATCGTGTTTCCGTCGATTGACAGAGGTCATCCCTGACAGAGGAAAACACCAACCTTCTTTTAAAATCGTATTTCACAAATAAATATTGCATTTATCCATTGTTGAATCACACATACAGTATGTATCGCGCAATTACACGTGAATTAGCGGGATCTCCTGAGTCCTTGCTGCAACAGATGCACAGCAAAACAGGAGGCGGTGGGGATTGCGGGACTACAGAATGCGCTGAAGTTCCGCAGTGGAGCAGTTTCCGGTTAAAGTGGAAACTCATACTTGTTTTGATCTCAGTATGATGGTAAGGTGTCGGGACAGGTAAGATGAGGTACGTCCTACATTTTGCACACCTACGAATGTTATGTCAAGAAACACTAGTTTTGTGGTTGGTGCCACCCCATGTAAGTTTTGGCTTCTCCTTTAGAATTGTGTTGGTTGTTTTTCAGATTACTTAGTGCTAGAGTTTGAACGGCCCTGGTTTGTTTTGATTGTTTCATTTATTTTCCACAACCACCCAGCCCTCACCTTCATCACTCTGGAAGTTTTTGTCTTCTTCTGTGATGAATAAATCATTAAAACAAAATTGACTCGTCTACTTGGCTTTATTTTGAGCGTTTGTTGCTATCCAGGTGTCTTTTCAGCACTTGGACCGTAACACCCCTCAAAACTATAAATTGAAAACTGCTCAGAACAAAGGACGCTGCTGTCGGTTGCACCAGACGAACAAGCTCTCCTCAGTTTTACCGCACAAATCCGTAATGAGTGTGACTTTCTGATGCCATTGAGGTGTTGCTGCACTCACCAGCAATACAACTTTTCATTTATTTGTTTTTTTCGAGTAAGGACAAGAAAACAAAAGGAACAATTGTGTACAAGGAAACTCCAACAGAGAAAAACAATCAGAGATGTTCAAAATAATAGATAAGATCCATGTACACTTATAATTGTAATAATATGTCTGCTCAAAAGGGAGTGGGAAGAAGAAAGACATATTTAATCCCACCCCTATTTCTTAATCAAGTTTCTGTCTGTTTGGACTTCAATAAATACAAACAAAATAGGAAAAACCCAAAAACATGACTAACTAATAATCAGTAACTAAGATATACAAATCAAATCAAATCGAGCTTTATTGTCATTTTGCCAACCATACATAGTAGTGCAGACAAGATGAGAGAATGTTAAAGAGGATCCAGTTAAAAACATACCATAATTTCCAGGCTATAAAGCACACTGCTTTATTGGCCGCATTACAATAATTTAGCAAATTTCTAAGAGAAATCCACACAATTGCCTAATTGCTGTATTCAAGTGAGGTTTCACAGAAATGTCCGTGTTTCAACTAATACGTTTCCTTTACTACATGAAGCCCACGTCTACATATCAGCTTTTCATTGTCACTTGTTACTGGAACCAGCCTGTTACACCGCTTCATCCACTCTTCTTACCGTGAACTACCGCAGAGCGATCACAGCGAGTCGTACTCTGAGTAGGGTTGCCACCTTTCAGAAAAGAAAACCACGGGATCGTGAACAAAATCCTCAAAAATAGAAAAATTTGGACATAGAAAAGTGTTTCCCAAATGTTATTGCCCCATGTACCCCTTAGCTCATGTTCTACATTATTCATTAGTGTCTGCAGACTCGTCTAAACTCTTTCCTCTGTCTCATCCTACATGAACCTTGAATTGAAGCCTTTGTTCATTCATTTCTGATGTTTTGCTCATTCACCTTTTGGTGTAGAGTTGTGCCACAAATTATGATTGATGGATGAAAAAAAAAAGTCTGTGCGCATGTAAAAAAAAAAATCTATAATGTTGAAAAAATTTACTTTTTCAAGTTTGTGTGTACCTCCTGAAAGGTGTTCATGTATACCTAGGGTAGCGCTCGACAACCATTATTCTCAAAGGAGCCATTTTATTTCCTCTCACCGGGATTAAAATCCTTCCGGAGCCGAAAAAAATACCTTCTCAATAAAGACAATATAGTGTAGAAAATTCTATATAATCTTTCATTTAACCTTCAAACCTCCACATCCTAAACATGAAATCAAATCCCAGTAGTCTATTAAATCAGTCCAACCATGATGTGTCTTACTGTATCATCCTCAGGAGATGATGGATGATTGTTCATATCTACAGTGTTGTTCTCCTAAAGCTGTTTGACCGTGGGACACTGAAAACTCTCTAAAGTTGGACATTTTTAGGGTCTACTCTCCAACAGTCCCTGAAAGCACCACACACACACACACATCCATGTACACAGGACACATCACAGAGAGCGGGGGTCCTATGTAGATCCCACCACGACGATGTTGCTGGCCTTAGCATTTCCTGCGTTTTATTTTGTGTGTTACGGTCTGACAGACATGTCTAGTGTTCTGGTAATTTATGCAAATACGGAACAAATGGCGTTCCGTTTTGGCTCAGTACGGGACGCACCATTTAATGGCCAAAAAAGGAACGATTCCATATTTTAAGGGACTGGTGGCAACCCTAACTCTGAGTCAGAATACGGACGCTTCTGAACAAATCCAATGTGGTGATATGGCAACTTCATACTGTTATGCTACTATTACAAACTGGCTGACTTTTACTTGGAGCGAAGATCAGAACAGCATGGATACAGCCTGTATCCATGCTGTTCTGATCTTCGCCCGGTGCTTCTGCCATGTGTTGTCTTGTGTTTGTGACTGTAAGCCGTGCACGCTTCCAGGCGAGACAGAACTTTAGCTTGTTGTTTGTTTTGAAGCGAGTTTCTGTCGAAGCGGAGCTGTCTTCAGTTCCTTGATGCTGGCAGAAAGACACGAACAGCTAATCAGCTATAGACGGGCGGACCCAGCGTGTGGAAACAGCCTATCATATCTCCGGACGTCACCGGCAAACAGCCAATCATTAACCATGCCATGTTGGTATGTTTTCAAGTAAGTAGCGTGTAGTGACCTTAGATTGTGCAGTGAGAAGCCGGGAGGAAAGTAGAGGCAGCTGCTGTGTAGTGGAAACTGGCACCGGTAGTATCGTAATCCACAGTACTATTGTCGTGTAGAATTTCTGGTATACAGTAGTAAGAACCGATACAATTTGGCACCGTTGTACCGGTACCATGGGTATCGTGCAACTATACAACTTTATGCTTCAATTATAAACTGGCTGACTTTTACTCAGTGACGTGCCGTGAGCACTAGGGTAGGGTAGGCAGGGCGTTCCAAATCGAGACCACCAATGTCAACACCTATCACAATTTCATATGTTTCTGCTGGCAAGTGTTAATTCAATTCAATTCAACTTTATTTGTATAGCACAATTTACAACAAAGGCATCTCAATGCGCTTATAAAAATATATAATTCATAACAAGAAAGAAAAAACCCAACAAGATCCACATGAACAAGTATTTAGTCATCTAACAAAATCAACATCGTAAAACACCATTAAAGAAACATAAACAATTATTTAATGCAGCCTCCATACTCTCCCAACAGATCAGTGCATCCGTTGTTTGTGTTGGAAACACAGAAACACGGAGAAAATGACAACGACAACTCGGAACAGCCTCAGTGAGGAGCATCCACAAAGCCAATCCTTCCTTTTGTATCATTCACTGTAGAAAATACGAACAATTTTCTGACCTTACCTTTGCTGAAGGTCTGGTAGCTCAGGTGTTGGTCTCCCATCTTTTAAAAGCTGTCGTTTTTCCTCAAAAAAAGTTTGTTTATCGTCTCTAGCACTTTCTTCCTGACTGAAGTGTTATCCCGCTTTTAGCTAGAGAACGTTGCAGCAGCGGTCACGTGTCATCAATTCACTAATGCACTGTGAACTTAGGTATGGCATTTAGCATTACACGGTTACGTCCAAAGGCAGCGTAGAGAGCTGCCTTTGGACGTACATGGTTCTCATCTTGGGGAACTGACTGCACATGTACAAACACATAAAAACATGCTATGGGAATAGAGGCAGAGCAGCAACGTGCCTTTGAGAAGGGGTGTGGCCTCCTCCTGCCTTACAGTGGTTAGGAAATAGCGATGTTTAGCGATTTGGGCTGTGAAAAGCACAAAATGCTGACACTTTCAAACTTATGCTGTATTGTAGGCTATCGGAAATTGAAAAATAAATAATTTATAGTTATATTATAATTAAAACAAAAAATCTAAATATCAATTTACCCTTGGGTAGGCACTCTCACTGTCTCTGATTTCACTTCACATGCAGACAGACAAAAACTCTTCCCAGTGCTTACAATCTTGGGTATTATAAAATTTCCAAAGCCTCTGGTACTATGAGTGTTCTCTTAAAAATAAAAAATATCTTAGTATGTTGACTGGGAGAGATTTAAATAAAATTAATAGAGTATAATATTTAACAAGGTCTTGGATGTAGCTTGAACAAAGAGATTATTAGTGTGTGCTAAATATTGTCTTATGTATAATTCTTTTTGCTCGTTTTTGTAATAGGAATAATAGATGTATGGAACTTTGACAATTGTTTCCCCACACTTCAATATATTACGTGAGATAGGGAAGTACTATAGAACAATATAAAATTCGGAGAGTATCATGGTCCAGAAAATGTTTAGCTTTGTTCATAATTGAGAGGCTTTTTCAAAATTTGCTATTTATATGTCTGATGTAGACTTTCCATGTCAGTTTATTGTCAACTATTACTCCAAGGAATTTATTTTCAGTAACATTTTCTAATTGAATATCATCTATTTTTGTTTGTATTTCTGGGTTACTTTTATAATTACCAAATATAACTACTTTTGTTTTATTTATATTTACAATCAATTTATTACGATTCCATAATTCTGTAGTTTATTCAGTAAATTAAAGTGATTTATTGTATCAAAAGCTTTTTTGAGGTCAATAAATATTCCAGCAGCAGGTTTTCAATTATCCCCTTTTTGTATGAAAATCTGATGGAATATCAAATTTTTCTATGCCATGTATGTATATAAACAAACCAAGGATTCCTTATTTACATCCCTTTCACTTTTTAGGCAATGTCTGTTGGCCACAAAATTTGTGACAAAAATATTGGTTTATAATAACAGTGCACAGAATATATCTGTTAAATCAGTCATTATGCATGATGTACTTTATGAAGTATACGCTGCGTTGGTGGTTTGACAGACACTTTAAGTCTCTGAGAGGTGACCTGAGGTGTGGTCGGCCTTGACCTGCAGTGTCCTGCATATTCAATGTATGTTAAAAAGTGATCTGAGGAAGGATGTCTTAATCTATAAACTATTTAAGGTTGACCAAAAATCCAGAATAGAATGATTTATAGCTTTAAGTAAAATAAAGGAAAATTATCACCGCAATACAGTCATTATGCTGACAATGCAGAGGAAATAAGAATTCATCATCAGGAAGAAGCAAAAGGCACATTGTCTGTTTTTCTATACTAGACTGAACCCCACAGCAGCTCCATGTCAGCCCTGCAGATGCAGTGAAAGAGTTAATGCTAGATGTAGTTGAGATGTCAATCAGCAGCTTGATGAGGATAAATCCAACATAAAGGAGGAATGAACTGCTGTTACCAGCATCATCCCACAGTCCCCGTTAAATCATTATTTGCTGCATTCTCTGATGTTTCAGATGACTGGGTGCTGCATGTTTTTTTCATATAAACACCTCTGCATCGGTATGCGTGGTTGATGATCATGTACGTCACAGTCCCTCTGCATGTCCCAGTCCTCCTTGAATTGTATGTATATGCACTCAAGTCACGCTGAAAAACAATGACCTAACATGCTAAGGATATCACATGTCCAAGAAGAAATAAAAAAAATTGAAGAATTCTTACGTGTTCTGTGGCTTCCTCGCATCCTGCTGTGTCTCTTGCAGGTGCATCGTCACCAGCATTGGCTCCGCAGGCCATTGCCGGCGTTGCCATGGCAACCACGGAGGGCTGCCAGTTGGCAGAAGGGGCGGTGATGTCACAGGCTTCGTTCGGATCATGTGACAGTCTGATAGGGGCTTCAGCTGAGATCTCTGCACTGCAGCTGGAGGAGAGACACAGAGACATATGGGGCATAATGGAACGGTGGGGTGGGGGGAAGTAAGAAAAAAAGGGAATAGGAAGAGGAAAAAGAAGGAGCAGAGGGGATGTGAAAGTGATGAAAATGATTAATATCTTATTTATTATTGCTCATTGCATTGAATGCCTTTATACTTCCTCTGCTTAGGGTATTTGCAGATCTCGGAAGCTAAGCAGGCTGGGCCTGGTTAGTAGTTGGATGGGAGACCACTGAGAACTCCAGGTGCCACAGTGGGGGGCAGTTCCTCTAGTGGTATCTGTCATTGTGTCCTTAGGCAAGACACGTAACCCACATTGCTAAGCATAAATGTAGTGTGTGTGTGTGTGAATGTTGGTATTGGTCAGAAGGGCTGATGGCACAGTTTGGCAGTCTTGCTTTCGTCGGTCTGCCCCAGGCAGCTACAAAAGTTGCCTACCACCACTAAGTGTGGAGTGAAAGAATAATGACATGTAAAGCACTTTGATTGACCAAATAAGGCACTATATAAATACAATGCATTATTATTATTATTATTATTATTGTTATTATTTTTATTATTATTATTATTATTATTATTATTTTTATTAATAATAATAATAATAATAATAATAATAATAATAATAATAATAACTAGAACTGCAAGCAGTTATGAAAGGGGGCCAAGCCTTCCCGCGCGACTCCGTGGAGCCCGTGGAAGTACGTAACGAAGGATGACGGGCTTGTGGCGAGTGTCAGGACACAGCCCAACGTGCCATTTGCTGTGAACAGGTGGATATGAAGTTTTGGAAGATGTCATTTAAAGTGTGAAAGTTTCAGGCCAAAATGCGTTTGCACCCATTTTAGCGCCACCTAGTGGTGCATTTTTGGCATGGGTGATCTGTGTGCTCTTCTATGGTTACCCTGTAAATTTCACATCCCTCAACATAATACTTCAGCTGATATAAAGGTTTGTTTATTTATATGTTATGTAGTAATAAGCCACGCCCACTTTAACCAATCGCAATTCACTTTGAGATACGGTCCCAGGAGCGTCCCAAGGTCATACCCACCAAATTTGGTAAAAATCGGTCTTGCCATTTGTGAGATATACATTTCCCATATTTGCAGCGCCCCCTAGTTGCGTAAATTCGTAAAATTTTGCTTACACCCTTACAGTCACATGCCAACCAAGGATCTCAGATTTGGTGGTGTTAGCATTTATTTTGAGATGTGCAACAGTTGTGCATTTTTATAGCGAGCTAGAAAATGTACTCAGTAATTATTTGCTCATATTTTGAGCCAACAAAAGTATTTTATCAGCTTTAGATCAGGTCCAACTGAAGACTCTACGTGCCAAGTTTCATGCCAATTAGACAAAATCCCAAGGAGAAATTTGAAAAAGGAGGTTTTTGATAATTCGTGACTTACAAAGAGCAATGTGCTGTGGGAGTGGGCGTGGCCTATGTCAGAAGACGTGACTTTATGTAGGGAACATGTGGATATGAAGTTTTTAAAGATGTGAATTAAATTGTTAAAGTTAAAGGCCAAAATGTTTTTGCAATTATAGCGCCACCTAGTGGCTCAATATTCGGTATGGGTGGTCTGTGTGGTCTTCTATATCTACCCTGTAGAACCACCAAAGGGCACCGCCCTACCTTGCACGGTTTAGCCTGCAGCACCACTTTTACCCAAGGAAAAATAATAATAATAATAATAATAATAAAAACCCTTGCGATTACAATAGGGTTCCTAGCACCGCTGGTCCTAGGAACCGCGTATGTAAGCATACGCGGTTCCTTGGCCCCGCGGGCTTGGCCCCCTAATAAAAATCCTTACGATTACAATAGGGTTCCTAGCACCACTGGTCCTAGGAACCCTGGCCCCGCAGGCTTGGCCCCCTAAAAAAAGTTTAATTATCTTTAAACTGACCTTGTAAACACTCAATTCCTAATGCAAATTTAATTCTGAATTACACATATCCTGAGTTACCATAACTACCTGTCAACATTGAGCGGGTCTAACTTATCCTGAGTTACCATAACGAGCTGTTCTGCAAAGCTGCATTTAAGACAATTTTATGAAATAATTATTAAACCGTATTATTGCAGTCCAAACAAATCCAACGTTGCAAACCACTGAACCAAGCAGCAGCCATGTTGCCAGGTCAATCTGAGCCTGATTCACAGAGATATTTGAGACACAGACAGAGGTTCCTTGTTTTATAGATAGATTACCCAGGAAGGGCACAACTGAGTAAAAAGTCACTCTTATGCAGACATTTAGCATTAACAGTTATTGTTTGTGTTTTAAAATGTAAGACATGGTCTTACTTCTCTTCTTGGCACCAGCCTTTTGATTTATTCGCCATTTGCAGTGAAAGGAAACCACATTGGAATATATGTGCAAAAATACACCAGTATGCACCAGAGACAGCAACAACAAACACCAAAATAGACAAAATAAATTAACAGTAAAAGTTCAAAGGTAAACATTATACACAATGAAGCGAGGTAATAAAAACACACTTAACCTTAAGCGATACACCGATGAAAGTGCAAGAACAGCCTTCAAAGTGCTTTGTTCAGTCTGATAACAGCTTGTGGGAAGAAGCTGTTAATGTGGCGAGATGTCCTGTATCTGAATGAACGATTTCTTCTCCCGGAGGGAAGGGGCTGGAACATGGCTTTACCAGGGTGGCCAGTACCAGAAGAGTCATTAATGCTTTTCACAACTCGATGTAAGAGTCTGCAATCAAAGAGAGCCTCCAGAACAGGCAGCTCACAGCCCACAGTTCTTTTTGCAGAGCGGGCCACCTTGTTCAGAGCTCTCCTTTCTTTGGCTGTGATGTTACAAAACCACACAGTCATAGAGCTAACAAGCAGACTTTCTATGGTGCAGCAAGTCAAGCAGAATCTTAGAGTTATTTGTAAATTCCCTAAGTTTCTGCAGAAAGAAGAGACGCTGATGAGCTTTCTTGACAATGCGATTAGTGTTTTTGTCCCATCTCAGGTCATTAGACAGAGTTAAACCCAGAAACTTGCACTCCTCAACAATTTGCACTTGAGAGTTATCAATGACAACAGGCGTGTGATAGGGATTTTCCACCGGGCAAGAGCTGGAGCTAACTTGGAGGTAGCACGTGTTTTTGCTCTGAGCCATTCTGTTTCCACCAACATAGCTCCAGCTCTCGGAGCCAAAAACCAGAGCTACGCTGGCCCCACATAGCTTCTGGGCTACAGCTCAGTTCTGAAGTGGGCGGGTGGGATGCGGGGTTATTGACGGTCATCCAAAAATGAAAAGTAGCCATTCTTTTAAGGTGGCGAGCGGCTTGTCACATCACCGCAAATCCGACAAAAAACATTTAAAAGTGAGTCTAAGAAGACAGAGCAGTGGTCAGAGGAGGAGAACATAGTTTCCTGGTACTGTGGGTGTCTGAAGAGGTTCAGGGGAAGTGGGCGGAGCCCCACGGGCCAAACAGAACTACAGCCACGGAGGTGCTCGTCCTGTTGAACTGTTACTAATCCTGGTAAGTTTTATTTCACCCTGTTGTTAACCTACTACCAATATTCATTTGCTACAACATTCCCTTATCCATATTATGAACGTTACGTCTAATGTGGTACAGGCTAGCCAGTTAGCCGCTGGTTAGCTAGGAAACGATAACAATACTTTAATATTCCTGAAAGCAGCAGCAATATTTCATTGACTCGTATTCAGAACTTCCCTTATTGTTACATAATGGTCATGTAATAATATTATTGAACTATGTGGTAACAACGTTTCTGATCATTTCAGAGTTGGATTTGAAGGTTCATCTGCAGCTCAGCTCGTCTTCATCACAGAACAAATCCAGTAAGATTCATTCATTCTATGCAAACATCAACATGATCAATATTATCTGTTGGTTCATCCTGAAATATAATTATACACCATTTACTTGCATTTATATTTGTTTATGAATAAATTAAACTATTATTAAGAACTAATATTATTTTCTATTCCTAGACAAAACAAGGTTCATTCTTAATCAAAAAGCATTGCACACTCGTTATTGTACACTTGTTTTACCATATTTGATTGTATATATGTTTGTTGTGAATGTATAAACTGTATATAAAAAACTTGTGTAGAATATATATTGTAGTAATATAAGTTAAATATTTTTTTTGTGTGTGATTATCTAGAGAACCTTGTTTAGTTTTGTTGCAATAGGGTAGGTTTGTATAAGCTTTGCTTCAACCTACACACTTTGGCTTAAGGATTACACAATTGTTTGTTTTTGTATTTTCTTATGGTGGAGACTGCCAAAATAAATAATAAATTCAAATATTTTTAATGCTTCTATGCAGGAAAAAAGGAGGAAGATGTTAATGCAGATGTTCTCCCATGGAACAGTCAGGGACACGGTTCATGGACCAGAACCAGGACCAGGACTACGTCCATGGTCCATAACCTCCAGCTCATGATGAACTCCTCAGCACTGGTTGGACTGGTGTTGGTTCTGGAGCAGATAGAGGCAGGCTTGTGTGGGCTTCATTATGGCGCAAGTGCTCATGGGTAAACTTCTACGTAATCAGTGACGTACCGACGTATTTTGGGGCCGCAAAGACGTGGCTCCAACTTGCCGCTGCTGCGGTGGAAAACCAAACCGGTTCTTCAGCTATACAGGACTAGCTCTGACGTAGCTCCAGCTCCAACTATAGCTCCGAACAAGAAGCCCGTGCTCTTGGTGGAAAAGCCCTATGAGAGTTACCACGACTAAAATCAAAAACAAGTTCACATGTTTTAGATGTGTTAGGCAGGAGGTTGTTTTCTTTACTCCACTGAACAACATTTTCAATTTCTGCTCTGTAAGATGAATCATCATTCTCACTGATGAGACCAATAATGGTGGTATTGTCAGCATATTTGATGATCAGATTGGAGTCAGAAGAAGCCGCACAATCATGAGTGTACAGAGTAAAAAGCAAAGGACTTAAAATGCATCCCTGAGGAGATCCAGTACTCACAAACACTTCGTCAGAAAGACAGTCATAGATTTTTACTCTCTGTTCTACTGTTCTACCAGTTAAAAAGCTAAATATCCACTTACACATAGCATCACTCAGACCAAGAGATGTAAGTTTTTCAACTAGTTTACCTGGGACAAGAGAGTTAAATGCAGTACTGTAATCAATGAGCAACATTCTCGCGTGAGATTTAGCATTGTCCAAATGTTGGTATACAGAGGTCAAAGCAAAGGAGATTGCATCCTCAACGCTCCTGTTTTCTCTGTACGCAACCTGGAGTGGATCGACATGCATGGATCTGGCTCTTAATGAAGTCAAGTACAAGCCGCTCAAAAGTCTTCATCAGAACAGACTCACGTCAGCCACAGGACGATAGTCATTTAGACACGCCACTGGAGATTTCTTGGGAACCGATATGATGGTGGACTTTTTAAAACTGTCTGGCACAATACAGTTCCTCAGTGACAAGTTGTAGATATCCGTTAAAATGGGCAAGTTGCTCGGAGCACAGTTTCAGTACACGAGGAGGGATGCCGTCTGGACCTGGGGCTTTCCGGACCGAGGTACTGGACAAGACACGCTGAACTTCCTGCTGCGTCGTCATAAAAGCACCCTGCTCAATGCATTCGGGGAAGACAACAGGCAAGGGATCAACAAACTCAACGCGACAGTAAAAGTTGTTGAACTCATTCGGGAGAGATTTGTCAACAGGAACAGTTCTTCCTGTACTTGGTTTCCAGGACGTAATGGTTTTTATTCCTTTCCACATGCGTCGAGGGTCACCCTCTTCAAAGTAACTAACCGGTCCCCATAGGAATGCTTTGCATCTTTTATTGAGCGTTCTACAGCATAAGGACATCTTGTAAGCAACCGCATCATCCGATTGAAATGCTAGTGTGTGCTGCTGTATTTTCAATTTAATGTTAGAGTTCATCCATGAATTCTGACTGCAGTGTTCTTTGATTACTTTTCTTGGGACACGGCAGTCAATGCAAAAGTTTACGTATCCTGTAACAGCATCACAGAATTTGTCCACATTGTCAGACTGGAAAACAAACCAGTCAGTGGCATTAAAGCAGCCCTGGAGCTTGATATTGGGCTCTTCAAACCAGCACTGTACCAAGCGAGGAGTTGGTTTATGTTGTCTGCTCCTCTGTGTATAAGAAGGAAGCAGGAGAACAGAGGAGTAATCAGACTTCCCAAAAGCAGGTCTGAGACAGGACTTGTATGCTGCCTTTAAGTTGCTGTAACAGTGATCCAGAATATGTGCACCTCTAGTTGGCTGAGACACATGCTGATAGTAGTTGGGAAGGACAGACCTTAAGTTACATTTATTAAAATCCCCAGCTACAATGATCACAGCGTTGGTATGAGCACTCACATTTGTGCAGGATGTCACTCAAGTCATTGAGCGCGTCATTTAAATCCGCCCTCGGGTGAATGTAAACTGCACATAATATAATTACAGAGAACTCCCGGGGAAGATAAAAAAAATTTGCAGTACACTTTTGATTAAAAATGGATTTCCTCGTGCACCAGCATTGAATAATTAAAAAGCACACACCTCCGCCTCTGGACTTCCCCGTGCGCTCCTTCACTGTCCGTGCGGAAAGCAATGAATCCTGGGGGTTGAACAGCTGAAGTCGACACACCGCTGTGGAGCCATGTCTCGCTGAGGCAGTACACGGAGCATTCCCGTGCCTCGCTCTGGGACTGGATGCGGCTCTGTAAGTAATGCGATATGTTCAGGAGAGATTGGAAGTTTGCCATGTAGATGGAAGGCAGTAGAATCCTGGAAGAGAGGCTCCGCAGGCTCATGAGCAGCCCTCTCTACCACCTGAGCCACGGTCGCTCTTACGATTGTATTTCATAGTGGCGAAAGTTTCACTTATGAACTCAAGCTAGTACATAAAACATAAGGTGCACGCCAGAGCTTTTGCAACGTCGCCCTGCTTTGGTGACATCCCGCAGTCAGCTGTCACCGACTAATGAAGGCCTTCTGAAGTGGTTCATTTACAAGGAGCCATGAGATTTTTTTTCGGCCATCTGGAAATTATTGAACATGGTGTTTTCCTAACACAAGTAAATGTCATTGAAATCCATGAAAATAATGAAGCACACTTTTAATTTGAAGAGCCATATTCGTTGAAGAACAACACAACAGGTTTATTTGATTAGATTAATGTAGTGTGCAGATTGGCTCCATTTTTCTGTCTGACACAGTTAATTTTTTTTTCTCATACTAAGAACAGATTTATGTTTGTTTGTGTGGAGAGCCAATTTTTACTAAGCTACTGTAGGAACCTGCTACATTCAGAAATGATGAACGCATCAGTCATCATCAGTACCTTGTGATGTTACTACATACTACTAACCTGTTTTAAATGTAAGACGAGTACAGTGCCCATCAGAAGTATGCATTCATATAGTGGGCGCTTAAGGAGAGTTGTCAATTAAGGGCATAATAATAAGATACTCTGTAGCACATGTGCAATTTCCCTGGTTTAATTCAATGAGACATGCGTATGATGAATGTGTTGGGTTTTTTTTACTCATTTTTATATTTTTTGTTTTAATTATTGTTTGTTGTTGCCATTGTAGTGTTATTCTGGAGTCATTTTGTGTGTTTTTTTTTTTTTTGATGTACTGTAGTTTTGTGCATTTCTGTTGTCATTTTAGTGTATTTTTTGTATAAATATTTAGTTTTGTGTATATTGAGTCAGTTTTATATTTTTGTTGTTAATGGTAAATGGTAAATGGACTTGATTTTATATAGCGCTTTATCACCACACTGAAGCAGTCTCAAAGCGCTTTACACATCAGCTCATTCATCCAATCACTCTCACATTCACACACCAGTGGGACAGGACTGCCATGCAAGGCGCTAGTCGACCACTGGGATCAACTTAGGTTTCAGTGTCTTGCCCAAGGACACTTCGACACATAGTCAGGTACTGGGATCGAACGCCCAACCTCTCGATCAGAAGACGACCCACTACCACCTGAGCCACGGTCGCCCTCAGGTCGCCCTGTTGTTTGGTGTATTTTTCTGTAATATGTTTTTTGGAGTCATTTCGTGTGTTTTTGGAGCCTTTTGTATATTTTTTTGCATTTCTGTTGTTGTTTTGTGTACTTCCTGCATAAATATTGTTTAGTTTTTTTGTTTTACGTCATTTGTGCATTTTTTTGTATAATTATTGTTTTTTGTTGCATCTGCAGTGTGATTCTGGAGTCATTTTGTATCTTTTTTTAGTGTAGTTTTTTGCCTTTCTGTTGTCTTTTGTGTATTTTTTGTTTAAATATTTTGTTTTGTGTATTTTGAGTCATTTTCATATGTTTGTTGTTGTTTGGTGTATTTTTCTGTAATGTATGTATTTTGGAGTAATTTTGTGTGTTTTTGGAGCCTTTTTGTATATTTTTATACAATTTTTATGTATAAATCATCGCAGGTTGTTAAGAGAGACACGGTAATTACGGTAGCCAGTTAAGTCAACTATTCATCAGCGTGTATGTCCATGCTGTACAACCCCTCGACTAACAGAGAAAGTTTGTCACACCAGTGCCACCACTGGATAAGTTTGTGTAGAGCCCTGATAATAATAAATATGTTGATAGGGATATAATATTAATAGTGAAAGTAGTAATAGTAATAAAAGTAACGTTGTAATGATATTAATGGTAATTGCAATAACAAAATAATAATGTACTAAAAACAATATTAATAATAAACAATATTAAATAATTATAAGGTAATATAATGATAATATAGAAATGCTAATAATACAATGAGAACACCAGTAACTATATAAAAAATATTAATAATGAAAAAAGAATATAAGAATTATAAGAATAGCAATAACATTAATGCAATAGTCGTAAAATTATACAATAACAAAATAATATAATAAAAATATAATACTATAATACAATAAAAACAACAACATAAAATGACAAGGTAATAGCAATAATAATAATACAATGAGAATACCAGTAACTATAAGATAAAAGAATAATACAAAAAAAGAATAATATAAGAATAGCAATAACAATAATATAATACTGTGTGTGTGTGTGTGTGTGTGTGTGTGTGTGTGTGTGTGTGTGTGTGTGTGTGTGTGTGTGTGTGTGTGTGTGTGTGTGTGTGTGTGTGTGTGTAAAAAAGAGAGACCCGAAAGTACCACAAAAAATAAACGTTTTGCAACACCAAAGTCGCAAATCTTCACCATGTACATCCCGATGTAGTGTGTGGTTGTTTACATTGTAGCTGCTAGCATCTTTCTTAGCACATAGTAGAATATGAGAAGAAACACTCACCGTTGCGCAGAACAAACAATAATCATAGTGGACCCATCCGCTCACAAAAACGTTACATTCCTCTGTTTGAAGAAGCAGAATGTTTGCGATAAGGTAATGACCAACAGCACAGGCACCGCCCACACTCATGGAGACGAAGGAGGAAGTGAAGTCTGTGACCCGAGATTTAAAGTAAGTTTGGAATCACGGGAATAATATTAAATAACTATGAAATATTAACTTAAATGACTTGTAGCGGTACAAAAACCTTTTTAATATCGACCTTTTTTGTTTTGAACCCAAACAACTGCGACACGGTGATGTCATGAACCCGGCGCGCTCTTACCGAGGGAGCCATAATTATAAAATTAACGTTTTGACTGTTTTGCGTCACACACACACACACGCACGCACGCACACACACACACACGCACGCACGCACGCACGCACGCACGCACGCACGCACACACACACACACACACACACACACACACACACAGACCTCCCTTGCTTTTTAAGTTAGATAGATGTTCATAGCCTTATATAGTTAATGAGACCGAGATTGACCTGAAGCCAAGCATTCCCCCCACCTCGACGTGTCGTGGATGGATGCACAGTTTGAGCAGTCAGATCGTGTCAGAGTGTCGGTCCGTACAGTGTGAGAACATGAATCACAAGCTGGATGTTTCTTAGCTTAGGGCAGGATCAAGAAATAAGCTGTATGCAACATTTCACGTCACGCCCACAGGACTGCAAGGGAAATTCCACAACCTGTTCTTTTTGGTTTTGAATGCTTCATCACCCTTTTAGCATCAACAGACTTAAAGTCCAAGTAAAGCAAAAATAAATTTGTGTTATGAGTTTGTCACACCACAGAAACATGCCATTGACCACTGAGCCAAATTTGAAAGTTGAAAAAATTTGCTGAGTACATAAAATTAAGTCTCAAAATCATGGAAAAAGAAGCATTTCTCTCTGCTCTGAAGTGCTGGGGGCGTGTCAGTTAGAGGTGCTGGAACCACGCCCACTCACGGAAATATTGCCACCTCCGTGTACTGTCTATGAGAGAGAGCAGTGTGAAAGCGGCTCCAGCGTCGATAGTGCTTCTCCCATTGGTTTTCCAAAAGTGATCGGATCGGGCCAAACAAGGTGTCAGCAGAAAGGTCTGATCCACCCGAGTCCGAATACGTGCATCTGTCCTGGGGAGAGTCAGAACTCACAATCACGGTGCAAAAAAGTGCTCAGTTTAAGAAAAATGTGGTACCAGCCGATGCGTTTTATACCCCCGCTAGGAGCCAAATTGCGCCCGCTGGAGACCACAGAAGTTTGGTGTGCTTCAGCAGCAGGGTCAGGTTTCTGCTAATGATGGTTTCATGACGTAACACGGCTATGATTTCTGATCCGCCTATTAAATCTTGAACACAGAATTTTGAAAGAGTTTGTAAAGCTTTGCTCCACAATTACATTCTAAATGGTTGAATGGCTTTTTGCATGTTGTAGGAATACATTTATGACCTATTTAATGTGTTTGAAGAAAATGACTGAATTTGCTTTACGCAGTCTTTAAAATGAGTGTTTATTTTTCTCAAATTCTGCCACATGCTTATAAAAATATATTTTGTTCCCCATCATGACTCATGCTTACTCATGTTGAAATGGTGCCTTAAGATGAGTTGGTCGTATCTGGCACTATATGGATAAAATGTATTTGATTTGAGGAAATGGGAAAAGGAGTTGTGGAAGGACACATTTTTCTAATCAACACATGAATAAATCCAAGTGATTTTATTATATATTAAACTTTTTGTAACATAACTTCACTCTTCTGACAAATAACTATACTTTAAACAGATTACACACACTGGTATTACATGAAGAGTAGTGGATAGAGGAAAGACGAAATAAATATTTTGTTTGCCAATCAATGCCTTTTCAACATACTCACCTCTTCTTTATCAGATCCAGTGCAGAGCCAATAAGTCCATCCTTCATCTTATAGATTGTTGTGCCATAGTGGGACAGGTCCGTCCCTTCTAGAAGGAGTGCAGGGCAGCAGCTCAAAGGCCGCTCACAATTCTCCCAGCATGGAGGAAAGGTAATGGACCCGGCTAGTTCCAGACTGCTTCTCCGACGTCTGGCGCTGCCATCATTGTTTCTTGCTGCAACGGCTTTTTCTAGAGCAAGGTTGGGCTGGGGCTGCAGTAGTGGACAGGGAGAAGGGCCAGTTTGTATGGGGTTGTCAGAGCCATTAACAACAATGGAGGAAGATATCGGTTCCTTTGAGGAGGCAACAGTCTTAGGGCTTTCATTCCTGCTGCTGGTCCTTTCACCTGACCTTTTTCCCTCTTTTGCTTCCTGTAGATTGCCTCTCATCTTATAACCAGAACCAGACTGATGTTTTGTCTGATCAAGGAGTATTTTACTGTCCGACCCCTGATTTGACTCCCTCTGTCTCATCCTTTTAAATTCCTCAAAAGTGGGAATATGCAAACGTCCCACAGGTGGTCTGGTACGCTCAGATACAAAATCAGTGCTATTTTTGATACCTGAAATATTTTCTGTTGTAAATGATGTCTTTAATGCTATGGGGCTGGATGGGGAGTTGTGGAGAGCAAGGTTGGGGCTGCTGTTTTGCCGCCTAAGCTGTAATCGCCTCAAAACCTCTAGCTTGATGTCTTCAGGGCTTTTCATCCCTACTGTTCCTAAAGGCCTTGCAGCAGTTCCTACGGCATTCCTGTTTGTGACATTCTCATGTTCAGTTGGAGATGAGGCTAGTTTCCCCTGAGGCCGCAGTGGAAAGAGTTTTGAGGAATCTAACATTGACCTTGCACTCTGAAAACGTAGTTTGTCTCTCAAGCCCTTCCTCGCATCCCATTCGTCGAAACCAAATGGAAAGAGAAACTGAGGACAGAAAGTGAGATCTTTTCTAGTAAATCCATGTCGAGGGGAGAATGTGACCTGCTCTGAGTTAGGGACAATCCCATTGGCCCCCATTACTGCACTGTCAGGAGGCCTATCAAACCAATGGCTAGAATTGGAGTAGCGCAAGATAAATTCATTCTCCGTGCTTATGTAAGAAGTAGTTATACGATTGCAGGAGTTCGATATAGAGTTCCTGTTTAGATTCTCCATACTCCTGTAGGGTCTCCCATCAGAGCCTGGAGGCCATCCTTGGCTTGGCTCCACCTCCAAAGCTCCCAGTCTGCCAGAGCAGTACCTAAGCCCCAGGTAAGGGAGCCGGCTGCTGCTATTACACCTGGCCATGAGCGGTAAGGGAGGTCCCTGGAGGCAGTGGCAGTGTGGAAAACTGACTCCATCACAGGGGAGGGAAGACAAAGGGTCTGGGGACAGGGAGAGTTTGGCAATGCAAGGCTCCATGGCAGTGAGAAAGTCAGCAAAAGAGCCAGCAGAGGCCACAAAGGAAGGGGTAGAAGGGTAGTCACATGTTTGGGGTGGCTTCATGTCCCGCATGGCAAAGGGTTCCCTCAGACTTGCAGTCAGCAGGCAGGAAGATCTGCGACCTATGTGAGGAAGACAGAGGAGGACAGGTGTTTAAGAAAACCCAAGTTCTTTGAAAACTTACTGCAGACTTTATCCCTGTGGCAGCGTTTCCCCTGCCATTAGCTTCCTCTTTTCATACGCAGGCAGGGAGCTGACCACGTGTCACCTTCATTTTTGTTTTAATATTCACATAATAGGACAATCAATCAATCAATCAATCAATCAATCAATCAATCAATCAATTTGTATAGCGCCAAATCATAACCAATGGTATCTCAAGACACGTTACAGTAGAGCAGTCTTAAGGACGGACTCTTCATTTTATGGATACACACATATGCATATATACGTATATACACATACATATGTATCCCACACCCAACATGAATTCATCATGGCGGCAAGGAAAACCTTCTGTTAAGCAGCAGGAACCTTGTGTGGATCCCATTCCTATGATGAACAGCCATCCACGTTAAGCTGTGTTGGGTGTGTGCAGAGGAAAGGGTGGAGACAGAGTTGTTGAGACTCTGTAACTCCACACTGAGGATCCCACGGACCTGCAAGACAAAAGCCAGAAGGAGTACAGGAGCAAACACACAAGGGAAGAAGCAGACATAGAGGGAGTGTTAGAGAGAGGAATGGGACCCTCTCCGGTCCCTCTCTAACCTAAATGACCTCTCTCTTAACGCCCTCTCCAACCGAGCATGCCAGACCCCCCCGGCAGTCTATGCCTATTGCATCTTAACTATGAGCTATGAGCTGGTTCCTAACTAAAAGCTTTACCAAAGAGGAATGTTTTGAGCATATCCTTAAAGGTAGAGAGGGTGTCTGCCCCCCGAACCGTGGTTGGTAGATGGTTCCAGAGAAGTGGGGCCTGATAACTGAAAGCTCTTCCTCCTATACTACTTTTAGAGACAAATGGAACAACAATGTACTGTGCGCTGACACAATTATTTGTTTGACAGTGCAATATCGGTGCGCCAGATTTAGCAGAAAGCTTATTTCCATTGCATTTCCAACTCAAGACTACATCTGGACTGCAGGATAAATTTATCTGGCCAGAATGTTATTGCACTTCAGTTGTTGACATGTACTGAACAGCCCTTATTTTGTATTTATATTAACAATGGTAATTTGTAATATCGGTAAGTTAACAGCAGTTCAGTGTATTTGCATCATTCTTTTGCTATTAAACCTTCACCGTACCAGGAAAATCCCATTGACATTATTATGCTCTTTTTCAAGGGAGAACAGATTAAGATTTACAAAACAGTTACAATATCCGGAATACAAAAATAACACACACACAACCATTCATTCAAGCAAGAAAACATAATCAGTGTAAAACAGAAATCTCTATATATTAAATATGTAAATGCTAAAATTAAGATATAAAGGCAAGGCAAGGCAAGGCAGCCACACATATCACCCAGGCAGGCATCCGTGAAGAGGCGGGGTCAATTAGCATTTAAGCGAAACATTTAGATCTAGAGTTAACATTTAACATTTAGATTTGATCTAATATTTAGATTTGGATTTAGATTTAACATTTAGATTTAAACATTTAGATCTAGAGTTAACATTTAACATTTAGATTTGATCTAATATTTAGATTTGGATTTAGATTTAACATTTAGATTTAAACATTTAGATATAGATTTAACATTTAGATTTAACATATAATATTTACATTTAGATTTAAACATTTAGATGTAGATTTAACATTTAGATATAAGATTTAACATTTAGATATGATATATAACATTTAGATATGATATATAACATTTAGATTTAGATTAAATATTTAGTTATAGATTTAACATTTAGATATAACGTAACATTTAGATTTAATACTTTTTTTAACCTCTATATATGTGGTTAAATGTTGTGTTAAATGTAGGAAAATGTGCTAAATATGAGAAAAGTGAGATAAATAATGAAAATGTGTTAGCTACAACTTTTATACTAAATTTTTTCACTTGGCACCCCATAGTATACAGATTTTAAAAACATGCACATGTCAAGGATTCAGTTTTAAGAACTCTCAGTGTCCAGTTTTACTACATAATATTTCATGAAGAAGGTACAGAGTGAACAATATGAATGACATTGATTGACCAGGGTTTCCAACAAAAAGTAACTTGAATTACAATGCATCGAATTACAGCTCGGCTCGGCTTTATATAGTACACACTTATTTTGGAATATTGGATTACAGCTGAACATGAGGCAGTGTCTCTGAACTCTTTACCATGGTTACAACATTATGAAAATCACTTTCATTTTATATGACCAATGACCCATCCAACCCCTCAGTGGCTTTTTTTTACCTTTAAGTTCCCTACAACTGGTATGATACCAGGGATTATTCTATTAAACATGAGTTTGAAAGACACATACAGATTGACTGACACAGCAGGAGATTGAATGAAATGCTGTAAGTGCATGCTTGTAGGGAAGATGAAATAAGTGCATGTTAAGAATAACCAGTAATCTGAAGGGATAATATTGAAGATACTTTCACGTCTCATCCCTGTTATTCCTCTTCTAATTAGACAGATGCAATAGATTAACCAATCCCAATGAGATGCCAAATGCCCATCATCACTATCTCATAATCTGTCTGCTTGCAGTCTGTGGTTCTGCGCTGTGAATATAATTATGAAACATGGATTGTGTTCATCCCTGAAGTATT
Organism: Gouania willdenowi; assembly: GCF_900634775.1. NCBI lineage: Eukaryota > Metazoa > Chordata > Actinopteri > Blenniiformes > Gobiesocidae > Gouania > Gouania willdenowi. The sequence continues at coordinate 27,279,634 of NC_041064.1, read as the reverse complement.
ATGTGAATATTTGGACTCTTCACCAGCACAATTTTGAGAATTAATTATTACAATTTCTGGCATGGGCGAAGGTGAGCAGAGCAGTAACCAAATTCAGAAACATGCAGATAAAATCTGTTTAAATGAATTTGTTTAGCACTGAAAACTACAGATTCATTTAAATTACAAAAAAGATGCATTTCTATTTATTTAACAGGAGCAATGCTGATTGATAAACAAAAACAGAGAGACAGAATACACCCAAGGGCCATCATTTATCAACCGTTCGCACCTTCAGATCCGAACGTACAATATGCGTTCAACCATATTTACACAAGCTTAGGTATTTATCAATTTTGACGTGAGCATATGCAACAATCAGATCTCACGTCAAGTCTGACCTCGTGTATGCAAATTTGTTTGGATTTGTGGTGCAGAACAGCAAAATCTGTCATTTAAGCATAAACAGACACTTTCAAAATTATTTAAAAAAAATATTTAAAAAAAGCCCACGTTATCACTGATACCTGCAATTACAGTGAAGTCCATGTAGTCAATGCAGTGAGTCCCGGGACACACAGGTGGTGATTTCAGTGGGTCCATGGGAAATTCAATGGGTCCCCAATAAAAAAAAATGTTTCTTTCTATTTCTTAAATTGTTGTGTCAAACTCTCTTAATGGTGGTATGATAGGGCTATAATTAGCAGATATATTCATGTATGTTCAAAATGTATCTGAAATTAAACAAATACAATTTCAAATCTGAAAAGTTTATTGCACAACTGTCACAGTGTCAGGTTATATTGCACTTTAGTAGCAACATAAAAAAGCGCCAAAATAAATTACTAAATTCAAATGAAAACAAAATGGTGTCTGTTGTACAAAAATAAATTATCAATAAAAGTGCTGATTTTAACACAAACAAAACATTCTCATCACCATGACAGAGTCAAAAAATAAATTGTCACCAAAACAAGACCAGAATCTTCTTGTCTGAACATCAACTAAATCAAATGAACAGAGTCAATCACTATGAAACTTATAGCACAAAAATTTAACTTAACTAACACATAAATAAAATGATGCAGGTATGTTTGTGGTGTATTGTAAGCAGCTAGTTAACTGGCTAATTGTTGCTGTAGCAGCTAAACTAGCATGTCTGCGCTGATTTAAGGCGTAAAGGGGTCTGCTGACATGTGTATATACGTATATATACATATGTGTGTATCCATAAAATGAAGAGTCCGTCCTTAAGACTGCTCTACTGTAAAGTGCCTTGAGATACCATTGGTTATGATTTTTGCTAGTTACTGTGATTTTGAAGACAAGTTGTTGTTTACAATGTAATTGTACCTAGCAACATCATTGCTTAGTACTAAGAAGTTTGTATCTTTGACTGAAGGCCCTATAAAAAAAGTTTTTTTTTTTTCCAAATTTCGTTTTATTTTTCCTTAATTCTGTTTTCCACTTTAATTTTTTTTATTCCGTTTTTTAAGAAATATTTATAATTTTTTAAAGAAAAGATTAGTTTTTAAATCCTGTGAGAAAACAAAATAAATACTAATAAATAAAAAAACATAATTAAACAAAAATGTCAAAAATTAAGGGAGATACAAATAAAAGGTAGATATAAGTTGTAGTGACATGGATTATTCTAATTGCTCCTTTTTAATTATTTATATGTCATATAAAGATGTATGAGAGCAGCATTAATGTCACCCAATTTCCTCTCAGGGATCAATGATTTACTGAATCAGGTTTAATGATTAAGTTTTGATCAATTGATAAATTAACCTAATTTAAATGATCCTATCTTCTGTAGCTCTGATGAAAAGTTGTTTGAATGTAACATTCTAATAACGTTGTTCCAATGGACTTTTATTTTGTAAACCGGAAGTTCCCACTGAAACTGTTGTACCTGAGGTAGCTTGCTGACTGTGCATAAGTACCTACAAGACACGGACAAAAGGCTGGAATAAAAAGAATTAAAGGACAACACGGACTGAGTTATTCTAAGTGAGCCAGGCACAACACTTCGAACACTGAGCAGGGAAAGATGATTAAAACTGATCACGTTCTCGCGGAGCCCCGTGGCGCTACTCAAAAAATGGACGGAGCTTTCAGGGGGGAGGGCGGTGCACCCTAATAAGCGGTCCCAATAAACATTTTGAAATGATAAATCCGCGTTAACTTGCTAGTTGTTGTTGTAGCGGCTAAACTAGCATGCACACAAGGGGATCATGTGTGCGCTAAGTTAATGCATAAAGGGGTCCGCTGATAGCTCGGTTTCTTTTGCTAGTTAAACAGAAGTTGTTGTTCACAATGTGTCATTTTTCATGGGAAATATGAGGTGCATCCCTGGGATGCATGGATAGTGGATTTACATCACTGAATTATTTGGTTTCCCTTCAATAAACCTACTGACAAACCCTGCTACTGGGCAGGAGCAAGTTGGTTCAACAGTGCGCAACACGCACCCGGATCACAGGATCCTTGCTTTTGCTGTGTTGGACCAGTGGGGGGATGCTGCTGTATACCACAGAACAAGTGTGTGACATTATTTTAACTCATTCAGTGCCAGCCATTTTCAGATTTTCTACCCCCCTCAGTGCCAGCCGTTTTTGAGCATTTTGACTGATTTTAAAGACCCACAGAATATTTTCTACTATGACTATCTGAAATCTGACACCATATTCTGAAAGATTGAAGCCTCTACTTTCATCAAAAAAATATAATTTGTTTCTGGCTCGTTTTGTTCTTTTGTAATCAGCCGTTGAATAGAGCAAGTTTTACACAAATCTTCAGTTTCAGAGCAAAAAGCTGAGAAAACAGCCTTTTTTCTAAAAAAAAAACCCCTATCAGCGACTTTAAAGCTTTTTTGTTTTGCTTTAGTGACAACTCTAACATCTGAACATTGTTCCTTATATAAAACAAAACAAAAAACACTTTGTTGGCAAAATTATTATTATTTTCCTATCTGGGTCAGAGTTGAATGGATTTCTTACTGTATTTTGGCGTTCCTCCAAGTTTCTCTCCCATCAGTCTGCACACACGCAACTTCCTCTTCCTCCCGGACATGCAGAGTGTCACTGCATTCCCCGTTTTTTTAATGGTTTTATCTCACCATCGCCACACTATCCATGAGTTCCACACATGCTCTGGTCGAGTGTGCACTCCTGTGCGCTGTTGGGAACCTCAACTGTCGTATGTAGCGCCATTTTCTGTCTCGTAAACGCCTTTCCTCCTCTCCCTCTTAGCTCTGCTGAGCATGGATGATCTCACACCTCCTCCCGACACGCGGCGATGACCCGTTTAGCCCGGTTAGTTGATGGTTTTATCTCACCATCGCAACATTATCAATAATCTACTCATGACCACACATGTTCTGTGTTAGTATGTGGAGCTGTGAGCTGCTGGATACGTCACAATATCACTCCCTAGCGCCATAATCTCACTCGTTCCTGCTTGTTCCTCCTTTGCTGGGTAGCATCAGTGGCTAATCTCTCAACTAAAGGTGTACTGCTGCCACCTTCAGGGCACAATTGGTCACTACAACACCCCATAGCTTAGATATTGATGAGGGACCTCCGCCAGGGTGTTTTCTAGTAATCCCCGTGAAAAAACGCAAATGACGAGTTATCTCGTCAATGACACTGAGCGTTTGGATTTGAAATGACGAGTTATCTCGTCAATGGCACTGAGTGAGTTCATCTGTTTTGCACAACATTTCATTGGTAAATTGAACAATGTCTGCAGCCTTGGCATGTGGATGACTGTGTGTCTCTCAAGGATCTGTGAGGTTGGTTCCCAGCGCACACAGGGAGGCAGACGTCACCTGCTCAGTAGCTCACAACATTCAACAGTGGATCAGCAACAAGTTGCTGTGCTTTTGGTGGTTTTAATGCTCTGTTTTGGGCAATCGCCGGTTATCCTGTCCTGACCACCCACAATGCCGTGTGCTCTACGTCATCTACAGTATATACTTCTTGTTTTTAGTCCACAATGAGCGCAGTAGTGTTCATAGAGCACCTAATCGCTCTTGGCTTCGATTGAAAACGCCCAGAGACCGGCAGAAATAATTGCTCTAGAATTTGCCTGTTTGATCCACTCTAGACTTTGTTGGCGTGTTAACTCTACCCAAACAGTGGACTATCCGATCGAACAAATCCTAGAGCATTTAAAACGCTCTTTAATAAAACTTTTAAAATGCTCTAGGGTTGGTGTGAACGCACCCTAAAGAACACAAGGGAGAAAATGGTCTTTAAAGATTTTGAAGATTTCATCACCTTGGAGCAGCCTGCTGAGGGGGCAGAAACAAAGGCTGTGCATTTGCTTCAATTTGCATTAACCCAACCCCCCAGCAATGGCTGTGAATCACTGTTTGAACCATTTTAATGCGTTTCATCCACAATTCCCTTCCGTAGTTGAATCAAAGTGCGGCATTCAGAAACAAAAAACAAACATTTGGAACCAGGCTGCTTACATCGCAGAAATAGCAATCCACCTATCACGGCCGTGATAGAGCAGTTTACAACTAAAATAAACAATTACCAGTGTTATCAAAGGTGGTGAGTTCACAACTCTCAGGTCACATCAGTGGTGTGACCTGAGTGTGAGTGAAAAGGGGCCAACTACAGTATATGTCTGAGAAGAGTACGTGGAAATCGTTATACAATTGTCTCTGCTTATGCTCAGTTGAATGAATTACACGAGCTCACTGTAGAACTAAACATAATAGGCATATCTGTGGTAATTGGCAATGCATTAACAAATAATAAAACTAATAATAATAATAACAAATTAAATCATATTTAATAAAAATAAATAATTGCTTGCTTAAATACTTTGGCTACTCCACCAGTCCCTTTTGCTCATATCGGGCCATGTAGAACATGGACCTTTAGAAAAGGCCAGAAGTCGTCCATCCATCCATCCATCCATCCGTCCATCCATCCATCCATCCATCTATCCATTTTCTGATCCGCTTGTTTCTGTTTTCACTGACTAACTCTCTGGGCGTATCTGGTTTAATTACTGCTCCGTGGAGGCCCTCGCTTTCTCTTCTCCCTCTGTCTGACGTTAGCTGAGCTCAGTCTCCAGGTCCAGCATGCGAGAGCTGCTGTTTTCTACAGACATAATGCAGTATGTAAAGTGGACATCATCCAAGTGAGGACATTATTGTTTACCAGTAGAAAAATTCAATGTTAGAGAAGCTTGTTATTGAGCATCAACTCATCCAATAAGTTAAAGATAATAAAATAATTCTCAAAATAATACAGCCAAAGGAATATGGGCTTACTTATTTTACGTATTATTAAGTAATCAGATACTGTATGAGGCGTGTTTTCCTTTATCCATTAATCTTTGGATCCACCTATTTGTGTTTGCAGGTGGCTATATCTAGCTTTCAATTGGCGCTACAGGACAGTTTACCAATCCATCAAAGAGCGTCACTCCTTCGAGCAATCTAGAGATTCCAATTTAGTTAGAATAGATGTTTTTAAACACAAACTTTTTTCCTTTATCTGAGAGGTTATAGGTTACCATACAGTGAGCATCATAATGCACAAAAAAAAACACAATCTTGCCTCCCTATTATAAACTTACCCCATAGTAAAGAAAGCTCTACGCTGCTGCTTTCCCCTTATAGGCCATGACTCAGATCCCATTGTGAATTTCCTCAGTACATCTTCCAGACAGGCAGAGGTGGCCTCAAGCTTTGGGTAGGGAGAGAAAAAAAATCAATCAATTAGTGATATTTTCTAATTAAAACTGCAAGCAGTGATAACGGGCCCTCACACCTGCCGTGCCCATCGAAGCACGAGGCAACTCCTTCCTACCGACCGCGTTCAAAGTCAAACTTCATTCATTACGGCACGAGGTCTGGTTAAGTAGAGGGGATTTGTCTCCCCTGAACGTCTGTGTGGTGCCCAGTGAAAATGATTATGTTTCATAAAATGTATTTATGCTCTGGAACAGGGGTTTTCAATGTGTGGGGCATGCCTTTGCTGGGGGGTGCCAGAGTTCTTCACCTGAAGAAATTGTGGTAATCTTTCTCAGAAAAAAGCAGAAGAAGAAAGGGTAGAGTGTCTATGACAGCATGTATCCAGGCTTTCTGTCTCTTTATCCTCAGCTCAGCTGGTTAAGGTGTTGTGTCTATGGTGTGTCTCTCAAGCATTTGACTACAGGTCTAAGGGTGTACTCCTACTGCCAGCTCGGGCCATTCCAAGCTCACAGCAGGAACCCCGTCCCTCCTCTGGCATGGAAGAACAGAGCTCAGCTCGGTTCCCATAGACAAACTTGTCATCTTTCTATAAAAGCAAAAATGCGTGTGTGCAGAAAATATCTCCCAGTGCCTGTTCCACCTGAAACTTAGTCAACGACTTCCAAATACCCCAAGTTTGTGCATCTGTTATTTTCGAGTAATTTGGTCATTTCCAAATGTTTATTTTAATTTTATTTAACTTCTGGACGGCCCAGAAGTGAAATCTATTCAGTTTTTGACCTCAGTGTGTAAGGGCGCTAGTGCACCACCTATATCTATTTCACTACACAGCTCACTTACGGTGCGCGGCAGAGGTCCTGTGGACTTCTCTTTTGAGGAAACATACTTTTTTTTACTGTTCCTTATTTGGTGATGACGTATCAAAACGTTTATTTTCATGTTAGTTTGACCGTACGCTATTTAGACCCGACAGACCTCACTTTATTGACGGGCAATGGGTGCTGTGTACTCCGCAGTGCGTGTGTGAGAGAGAACCAACGGAGGAGATCAGATTCTCAGGCGTGTGAATGTTGAGTGTATAACAGATGAGTATTTAGTCTGGTTACAGTCTGTGTCACCACACCTGTCCATAGCGTGGTAGTGACTGTAGTGTTATGCTCTGAGTCAGATCTAAGTGTTTACATGTTTCGTAGACGGTGCGCCTGACGATTACTGCAGCTTCACTCACGTCCAGAGCTGCCAAGCCTCACGCTTTGTGTGTGACAGTCCAGCAATTTGACGCATTCTCACACCACTTAACATTTCTCATGCTTATATTTCCCCATTCATTACTTATTTAATTTTTACTTTAGTCCTCACGAGTAACTCTGATTGACTGACCGAGATAACCAATCCCAGTCTCCTTGTGCCTAAATCTAACCAACCGCATTACACAATAGGGGAGTGGTGGCCTAGTGGTTAAGGATGCTGGGCTTGTAATCGGAGGGTTGCCGGTTCAAGCCTCACCTGGGCCGTCACTGTGGGATGTTGAGCAAGTCCCTCAACCCCGAACTGCTCCCCAGGCGCCGCAAAATGGCTGCCCACTGCTCCTCAGGGATGGGTTAAATGCAGAGGACGAATTCCATTAATGTACTAACATTACATGGCCAATTAAAGGCGAAAGCCCCGATTTAATTAATTAATTAATAATAAACCAATCAGAAGCAACGTAAGGCGGGTCTTGACGAGCCATCACACCTCACACAACATGCAGCACCTCATTGACATGCTTTTAGAAAGAAAGTGTGTCTACAGGACAGACGCCATCTGAGATGGTATGTAACTACCCAATTTTGTTCACTGTTTTTATTGCTGTGTGTGTATTACAGTGTTAGTTTACTCGTCTAAAAAAACTAACATTTTGTGTGTGTCTCTCTCGCGCTCACTCACGTGTGTATAAGGGTGTGCGATCTGACAATATTAGATCGTTAAGGATTAAAACATGAGATTGTAGAACCGTCTGTAGTTCACATTTTAACCCTTGGGGTGCCGTGTCTGCCAAATCACACCATCTACTTGTCAGCATTACAGACACCAAAGAATTATTATGTTCTTAAACAGGGCAGAAGTATGCTCTGCTCCCCCTCCCCCACAGTGCACGGACACACACAGTCAGCTGTGTTAACGACTGTCTGTCAGAGGCTCAGTGCAGATGTCTGTCTGTCCTGTAAAACTCTATCAGTTCTAAGTGTTAAAGCACTGAGAGATGTTTGATTAAACACTGCATGTGTTTCTCTTCTCTAACTAACTCTCTGTTGCTCCTCAGCAGAGATCTGCTACTGCAGCTACGGGGCTGTTTCCACATTCTTAAAGAGACAGTGCCCCGAATGTGATTTACTTTAAAAATGACTTTCAGCAACTCAGAGCTGCCCTGAAAAAAGCAACACTACATAATTTAATCATATTTCAGCCTTAATGAAGGAAAAAGTTAAAAGTGACACGTTATTTTGCTGCGAGCGATTAATAAAAGGGTCTTTGTGGCTCCACTGACTTTGACCCATTATTGTAAAACTATTGATAAAAAATAAATGGTTTATATCGCCTATTGCCATTTTGAGGAAAAATATAGAGATATGAATATTGGTCCATATCACCCAGGCCTAATGTAACCAAAGCAGTAACGTTTTATCTTGTAAAAGATATGATTGTCTAAACTATGAAATGAGGCGTTCAAACACTGCTTAAAGTAGGATTTTATTAATATGAGTGTGTTACCTCAATAACAATCAGAAATCACTAGAGTGATCTGCTGCCTTGTTATGTAGCAAGTGATGCTAATGCTAATGCTACACTACTTTAGTTAAACAACATAAAAAGAATGTGTGATTATAAGAACATGTCAGCCCTTTTGTTTGATGTTAATTGTACTTGGAACCAGTTTGATAAATTGCTTCCATACAATTTAAAAATTTTTTGAAAACTACCTTCTCTTAAATTATCTTTTATTCCTTTTTTGCATCTATGGCGATGATTTTAAGTAGGTTAATTGGTTTGTTTTATTGGTAAATAACTTTCAAATAGTCTAAATGATTTGAAGGAAAAAAATGGTATTGTGATCATGATTTTACAAAGAAAAAAATGTAATGTGATTTTTTTTCCCCATATCGCCCACTCCTACGTGTGTGTATCTGTGCTAGACAACTTAAATTAATTAAAACTCTCATTCAGCTACTAGCAGTGTTATGAACACTGCTAGTAGCTGAATTGCACTTCAGAATCAGAATCAAAGGTGCCAAGTACAGTTTTTAGAACAGTACAAGGAATTTGACTTGTTAGTCAGTGCGCGAAACAAAAACAAAGAAAAAAGCAAAGAACACTTGTAGGTTATATCAGCATAAATACATAGTAAATGAAACAAATGCCTTGTCCAATCTAATGTTCATTTGAACTGTTCTTATTTGATTATTTTTGTATGTAATAGTGTCTTTCTATGGACCTTGAGTCTGTTTCTAAGACATTCATTCGATCAAAAATCACTTGATGTTTTAATGTTTTTTTACATGATTTGCTTTTTAATAATCTCCTTTCTGTTGCAGACAAGGAGAGCTGAGGTTAAGGTAGCACTGTCTTGGGACACAGTGTTTTAAGTGAGAGCCCCCTGCCTCTGTCATCAAGGCATCAAAATCTGCAACAAACACCTACATCATGAGACATGTCCCCAGCTAAATGATGGAGAGTTGGTTGAAATGAAATATTGACAAATACATGTATTTTGTCAAAATTCTTGTTCGTTTTAATTTCTAAATTCTGGTTCATTTAAACTAGCATTAAGAGGCCACTGGCATAGAGGTGAGGACATCAGTCTTAAGGTATAAATCGTTAAAACAGGCCAAAGCCATGTTAAAAAAGGCCACATTTTTTTTCTCGCCGGAAGGCATCATGTCACAAAAGTCACTCTTGTCATTTTCTGAAACTTGGCAAGTTTAGTGAAAGTTTGGCAGGTACACGTGGATGAACAAAATACAAAAAACTAAACAATATTTATACAAAAAAATATACAAAAGACAACAGAAATGCAAAAAACTACACTAAAAAAAAGATACAAAATGACTCCTGAATCACACTACAAAGGCAACAAAAAAAACAATTATACAAAAAAATGCACAAATGACGTAAAACAAAAAAACTAAACAATATTTATACATGAAGTACACAAAACGACAACAGAAATGCACAAAAATATACAAAAAGGCTCCAAAAAACATATATTACAGAAAAATACACACAACAAAAATATGAAAATGACTCAAAGTACACTAAACTAATTATTTATACCAAAAATACACTAAAATGACAACAGAAATGCACAAAACTACATCAAAAAAGTGTTGTGCTGTATGAGGAGAAGATGAATCAGAAACAGGAATAGGATTTAGATTCTTTATTGCTTGGAACCAGGCCGTGATTGCAAGCGGGCAGAGGCACCAGGGGAAGACGAAGCAGGAAGACCAGAAGGCAGAGCAGAGTTCGGTAACATAGACCAGAGGTGTCCAGGGGATAATCTCTCTCCGAAGACCTGAAGAGGGGAGGCTGATAACCCTGTGCACCTTGAAAAGGAGTAAAACCAGTAGCAGAGGAAATACGGATGTTGTGGGCATATTCAACCCACATAATCCACTTGCTCCATGAGGAGGGGTTGGCTGAGGCTACACAGCGTAGACAGGTTTCCCGTGACTGGTTTGTCCGCTCAGTTTGACCGTTGATCTTGGGGTGATAGCCTGAGGAGAGACTGACCTTAGCCCCAATGAAAGCACAGAACTCACCCCAAAACCTGGAGGTGAACTCTGGACCCCTATCAGAGACCATGTCCCGAGGGAAACCATGAAGACGGACCACTTCGTGCAGGAGGACCACTGAGTTCCCCTCAGAGACAGGCCCGTGATGAAGTCAAGGGATATGTGGGACCAGGGTCGCCTCGGAGTGGGCAAAGGTCGGAGGAGCCCTGCCGGGCGTTGACAGGAGGCTTTGTTTTGGTCACAAACAGGACAGGCACTAACATATTCTCTCACCTCTCTTGAGATGCTTGGCCACCAGAATCGCTGAAGAATGACAAAACTTGTGTTGTGGATACCAGGATGACAGGCAAAGCGGCTGATGTGGGCCCAGTGAATAACCTCAGAGCGCAGAGCAGGACAAATGAACAGACGTCCAGGGGGGCACTCTGGTGGCACTACCTCCGCCTCCATTGCTCAGCGGACTCTGGCTTCTAGCGGCCATCGGATAGCCCCGACTATTAGGTTAGGGGGAATCATGAATTCCGGGGCACCGCTAGCATTGGATGCCTCATGGACTCGTGCAAAGGCATCAGGCTTCCCATTCTTAGTGCCTGGCCTGTAAGACAAGGTGAAATTGAACCGAGAGAAGAACAGAGCCCACCTGGCCTGCCGAGGGCTAAGTCGACGGGCCGTGCGGACATATTCCAGATTGCGATGGTCTGTCCAGACCAGAAATGGTTCCTTGGCCCCCTCTAGGAGATAACGCCATTCCTCCAGAGCTGCTTTTATAGCCAGAAGTTCCCGATTCCCAACGTCATAATTTCTCTCAGCTACAGACAACTTCTTGGACAGAAAAGCACATGGATGAATCTTATGATCCCGCACTGACCTTTGAGAGAATTGCCTATGTCGGACGCATCCACCTCTATGACGAACTGACGTTCCGGGTCAGGTGTTTACAGGATGGGTGCTGAGGTGAAGGCTGTCTTCAGTCTCTTAAAGGTGGTGTCGGCCTCCACAGTCCACTGGTACTTGTGGGCCTGAGAGGTGAGGGCATATAACGGCGCAGCCACAGAGCTGTAGTTATGAATGAACCTCCTATAGAAGTTAGCAAACCCCAAGAACTGTTGGAGCTTTTTCCTGGTGGAGGGACATGGCCAATCTCTCACTTTTCACTTTCTCGGGATCCGCCTTCAGGTGACATGAGGAGATAACAAATCCCAAAAAAGAGACAGAGGAGACATGGAACTGACATTTCTCGGCTTTTACAAACAGCTGATTGTCCAGGAGACACTGGAGGACCAGTCTAACATGCTGTTGGTGCTCGGAAAGGGAGGAGGAGAACACAAGGATGTCATCTAGGTATACAAAAACAAACTGGTTGAGGAAATCTCTGAGTACCTCATTAATTAGGTTCTGAAAAACTGCTGCAGCGTTAGTCAGACCAAACGGTGTCACCAAATATTCATAGTGACCTGATGGAGTGTTGAAGGCCGTCTTCCACTCGTCCCCCTCACTTATTCGGACCAGGTGGTAGGCATTACGCAGGTCCAACTTTGTGAAGACTGTGGCCTTCTGTAGCTGGTCGAATGCCTCATTGATTAAAGGAAGGGGGTAACGATTCTTGATGGTGATGTCGTTAAGTCCGCGATAGTCAATACAGGGTCTGAGAGAACCGTCCTTCTTTTCCACAAAGAAAAATCCAGAACCAGCCGGGGAGGAGGAAGGTCGAATAAGTCCATTGTGGAGGGACTCCTGGCTGTATTTCTCCATGGCCTGTCTCTCCGGGGCAGATATCGCGTATAGGCGACTGCGGGGAGGCACAGACCCTGGGAGGAGATCAATAGCACAAGTAAAATCCCTATGTGGCGGCAGAGATGAGGCTCGAATCTTTGAAAAAACTTCATGTAGTTCATGGTAGCAACTGGGAACCCCGGGCAATTCAGCCTGTTGGGGGCTGATCTTAGAAAAGGGCCCCTTGCAACAGATGGTAGAACAGCCAGGACCCCACTGGGTTATTCTCTCCATCTTCCAGTCAACTGTGGGGTTATGAGCAATAAGCCAGGGAAGACCCAACACCAGGGGGTTAACCTGAGGCTGAAAAAGAAGGAACGACATCTCTTCATGGTGTCCTTGTGTCATGGAAATCCTCACCAGTTTAGTCTGATGGGTGATCCTCCAAATGATGAGTCCATCCAGGGCCCTGGCTTCTTGTGGTTCCGGAAGCGGCACGCTGGGGATGTTTAGAAGACGAGCCAGATCCCAATCCATGAAGCTCTGGTCCACTCCGGAATCCACGAGGGCCCTGGAATGGAAAGTAGAATTGTTGACAGTGAAATGTCCGTCAGGGGGCGCCAGAAGGACGACAAAGAAAGGGTCCGACTCATCCGTTGATATCTGGGGAAGGATGGGCAAGATGGAGAGGAGAGAGCGACGTGCCCAGGTCCCCCACAGTAAAGACACAAATGTTCTCTTTAACGTCTCTCTCGTTCTTCCTTGGAGAGACAGGACCAGCCAAGTTACATTGGTTCACCAGGAAACTGTAACGTCATGGGCTCCGGGATCCGCTGTCTCAGAAAACCTGGAAGTTGGGGCGAGTGTGAGAGCTCTGCCTCGCGCTGCAAAGTGGGGAATCCTGAGCCCACTCACCAGTGGCCCATTCGGCCGCTCGACCTTCGAGGAGAGATAAGACATACGCCACCTTGGACCTCTCTGAAGGAAATTCTGTTGGACTGAGCTCGAAATGCAGACTGCATTGCACCAGGAATGGAGAGCAGCACCCAGCTTCCCCAGAAAACTTGGATGGAGTGGCGAGGCTCCTAACACGCGCCGCATGAGCTGTGGAGACCCCAGTAGAAGCTGGAGCAATCGCCTCGGAAACCTGGGCTTGACACTGCAGAACCTGGGCAAAAATCTGCTCCATCCGGGCAAGCAGGGTGGCTGTTGTTTGCTTGTGCTTTTGCTGCATTTCCTGAAGGTAAGAATCCATCCCACCCGCTGAGTCCATACTGGCCAGACTGTACTGTATGAGGAGAAGAGGACTCAGAAGCGGGAATAGGATTTAGATTCTTCATTGCTTGGAACCAGGCTGTGTATGCAAGCGGGCAGAGGCACCAGGGGAAGACGAAGCAGGAAGACCAGAAGGCAGAGCAGAGTTCGGTAACAGAGAACAGCCGAGAGAGCAGAGGTGTCCAGGGGATAATCCAGAGGAAGGTCAGAGAAGCCGAGCAGGGTACAGAGCCAAGGAATCAATCCAAAAAACACAGGAAGGACCGCTGAACTTCTGGGAACAGGAGAACACAGACAGTCTGGCAGAGACCTAGAAACACAGGTGAAATTAAGTAGAGGGTGCTGATTGCAGAATTGATGCCAGCTGATGAGAAGGCTGAGAGGAGGCAGGGAGACTCTTCAAAATAAGAGTGCATCATGACAAAAAGACACAAAATGACTCCAGAATCACACTACAATGGCAACAAAAAACAACAATTATAAGAAAAATGCACAAAAACACAACAGAAAGATACAAAAAATACACGACTCCAAAAAACATACATTACAGAAAAATATACCAAATGAAAAAAATATAAAAATCAGTAACAAACAACACATTTATCATGTGCATGTCCCATAGAATTAAACCAGGGAAATCGCACATGCTATTTTACTTTGCACCTGCAAATATACTCCTTTGAACAGCTGAGTCATGTTAGATTAAGAGTACAGACAGTCTCT